>NW_024080856.1:654607-901332 GCF_003009895.1 Hyaena hyaena
TCAAAAATGAGTATCTTGTAGACTGCATATAGATGGATTTTTTTTTTTTATCCATTCTGCTACTCTATATCTTTTGATTGGAGCATTCAGCCCATTTACATTCAGTGTTATTGTTGAAATATGAGGGTTTAGAGTCTTTGTATCTTTTGTAGGGTTCATGTTTGTGGTGGTGTCTCTGGTATCTTTGTTCCTTGCAACCTTTCCTTCAGAGGGTCCCTTTCAGGATTTCTTGTATGGCTGGCTTAGTGGTGACAAATTCTTTCAATTTCTGTTTATTTGGAAATATTTTTATCTCTCCTTCTATTTTGAATGACAGTTGCTAGATAGAGGATTCTTGGCTGCATATTTTTCCTGTTCATCACATTGAAGATTTTCTGCCATTCCTTTCTGGCCTGCCACGTTTCAGTAGAGAGGTCTGTCACCACTCTGATAGGTTTCCCTTTGTATGTTAAGGCCCTTTTCTCTCTAGCTGCTTTCATAATTTCTCCTTGTCCTTATATTTTGCCAGTTTCACTATGATATGCCATGCAGAAGATCAATTCAAGTTATGTCTGAGGGGAGTCCTCTGAGCCTCTTGTATTTCAACCTTTACTTCCTTCCCCAGGTTGGGGAAGTTCTCTGCTATAATTTGTTCCAGGACTCCTTCAGCACCTTTCCCTCTCTCTTCATCTTCTGGGATTCCTATGATACGGATATTGTTGCGTTTGACCGTATCGCTGAGCTCTCGAACTCTTTCTTTCATGTTCCTGGATCAGTTTGTCTCTTTTTTGTCAGCTTCTTGTTTTTTTATAATGGTGTCATCTAAGTCACTTATTCTCCTTTCTGCCTCTTCAATCTGTGCATTGGAGGTCTCTAATATATTATGTATCTCATTTATCGCATTTTTTAATTCTTCATGCCTATTTTTATTTTCCGTTCTGTCCTTAGCCATAGTTTCTTTGATGTCGTCTATGCTTTTTTCAAGCCCAGCTATTAATTTTACCATTATTATTCTAAAATCTTGTTCAGTTATGCTGCTTATATCTGTTTTGAGCAGTTCATTAGCTGTCATTTCTTATAGTTTCTTTGGAGGAGAGCTCTTTCGTTTTGTCATTTTAGTTACCTTTCTGGCACTTGTTAATTTAAAGACCTGTTATGCTCTCTGCACCTATGAGCGCTCTGTACCCAAGAAGACTCTTTGACTGTCCAGGGCCTACCCTTTCAGAGAGTGTTTTTTGAATGGTATCTCTTGGTCTCTCTTGTTGGGACTTTGGTTATTTTATTTTCCTATTCATAGTGACTTTTGGGACTCTCCACCTTGTGTACTCTGGCTTGTTTCTTGAGGTAGCCTTCTGGGGGTGGAGTCAGAATTGCTGCTTCCTTCTCTGGGTAGGGCTGGCAAGCATGGGAGGGGGCTTGCCTGCTGGGTGTGTGGAGCCCACTGGAGTGAGGAAAACCAGATCCCTCTATGTCTCATCACCCAAAACACGAACTCGCAGGCAAATCTCCCAGTTTTTAGCTCTTTGCCTTCCCTCTAGAGTTTCAGCCAGCCAGGAGCGCTGGATGCCCGGTGTCCATGCGCGGTTCTTCCAGGGGCCCAGCCAGCCAGGAGGACAATGGCGCCAGGCCCGCCGCTACTCTAGAAGTCCAGCCAGCCAAGAGCAAGTACAAAGGAGCAGTCTGTGCGTTCAGCCCCTCCGGGACCAGTTGTAGCGAGGGGACCTGGTGTGCAGGTATTTGGCGCGCATGCGCAGGGTCTTTCTATGCCCCGAGTGGAGGTTTTTCCCCTAGTGGAGGTTTTTCTGTTTTGGACTCTCTCTTTTTCCCCCTCTCACTCCCCGCAGAGGGGGATCGCCTCCAATCCTGGAGTCTCTGATCCCGGCCTGATTTTATCTTCCCCAGTTCGCACTCGCATTAGAAGGCTTACTCAGTGGATTCTGCATCCTTTTTCTCCCAATCTCTCAGGTTTCATAAAGTTTCCAATGGCTTCAGATCTTTTCCGTGTGAGGTATGAGCGCGAGTGCAAGGACGGAGCTCCTTACTTCTCTGCCATCTTGCCCTCTCTATTTTAATATTTACTCATTTTTGACAGAGACAGAGCAAGAGGAGGGAGGGCCAGAGAGAGAAGGAGACACAGAATTTGAAGCAGGCTCCAGTCTCTGAGCTAGCTGTCAGGACAGAGTCCAACATGGGGCTGGAACCTACGAACTGCAAGATCATGACTTGAACCAAAGTCAGATGCTCAACTGAGCCACTCAGAGTCCCCAAGACATTCTTATTCATTAGCAGAGCCCAGACATAGAGAAATATCTGTGAGGTGGGCTGTTTTCTGCAGTCATCAGAACATCCACTATCTATGCTTCCTGGAGCCAGACTCGTGTCTGCAATGCCCCACTACTCAGCCTGCTTCTTCGTCTGGATATTTCTTTCCAATGTGTGCTTTCTTTTAATGTTTCAAAACCTGGTTAACAAAGCAGCTTTCCCTTTCATCATCCACATTCTTAAGCCCATCAACACTTGCCTCTCCCATCCATTCTTTTCCATCATTAAAGCTTCATTTCACACCATGGTTTCAAGAACTCTTACTAATCCAATCCCATCTATTACTTCTCTCCATCTCTTCCTTCCTTGTAGTCTAGTTAATCTCAGCACACTTTTCCTTCCATTATTCCATTTCCAAGTTGAAGCATACAGTTGAATCTTGAACAATGTGTGGGGTTAGGGGAATTCTTTGCAAAGCCAAAACTCTACCTATAACTTTTGATTCCCCTGAAACTTTACTAGTAGCCTACTGTTGAAAGGCTTTACCAATAACATAGTCAATTAACACACATTTTGTATGTTATAGTTATTATATACTATGTTCTAATAAAGTAAGCTACATAAAATGTTATTTAGAATCTCATTAGAGAAAAAAAAATCTACAGTACTGTCTTTATAGAAAAACAACCTGTTTAAGTGGACCCGAGCAGTTCCAATCCAAATTGTTCAAGGTTAAACTGTTCCTAAAGGTCACAATTTTTTAAATAGTTTTTGTGGATACTTCCAAAGAAAAATATAGGTTTAGTTGCATTTAGGAAAAGGCTGTACCAGAAGAAACACAAGGTCATCCATGTATTCATATCCAGTAACAGGAATAAGAGACACAATGATGGTAATAGTATTTGTCGACATTCAATATGGCAAATCTAACAACTGTGAAAGTGGTAAGGAAAGAAAGAGAACAAAGATATTATTTAAATAATTTGCGGTCACAGGTAATTTAATAAATGTGACCGTAGATATTTCACATGGAAGGAATTGGATATGAAAAACTCTTCTATATCCATTTTTGAAAGAGGAGGATTTGGATAATGAGCTTGTTTTTATAAACTGCAATTCTTGATAATCAGTATGAAAATGTAACTACAGATAAAACAGCAGTGTTAGGGGCGCCTGGGTGGCTTAGTCGGTTAAGCGTCCGACTTTCGCTTGGGTCATGATCTCGCGGTTCGTGGGTTCGAGCCCCGCATCGGGCTCTGTGCTGACTGCCAGCTCAGAGCCTGGAGCCTGTTTCGGTCTGTGACTCCCTCTCTCTCTGACCCTCCCCTGCTCACGCTGTCTCTCTCTCTCTCTCTCCTAGAAATAAATAAAAAAAATATTAAAAAAAAAACAAAACAGCAGTGTTAGAACCTTAAGAGCATAAAGCCTGGCCTTAGAACAGCCCTAATGGTCCTAAGACAATCTACCTTCCAGACTCCACAGAACATAAAATGTCACAAGAAGCCAAAAAACTGTCATCAATCATTTAGATACTTCCAGTACACTTGGATGTTGCTTGTCATATAGACAAATTATCCAGATGTCAAACTAATTTTTTTAGGTTTCCTCTTGAGAGCTTTGTTTCATCCAAGTCTAGTCAACATTGAAATAAATTTTTCCTTCCTCCCTCCAATATTTTAAGGATGATACTTCTGAAAACACTGTTGCTATACATTAATGTCTAGGAAATGGTTAATCTGATATTGTAATATACTGAATTATTTAACTAATCATGCAATATATTGATTTTGTATCATTTTTACTTATATCGCTGTTCATATTTTATCTCTCCTTCAGAAAACAACTTGAGGACAAGGTCTAAACTTAAGCATCCTTACACCATTTATGATGTTTTCAGGACCATAGTTCACATGCATTATTCCTAATTAATAGGTGTTTGTTGAATGCATCAATCTACAGTATCTGGATGAACAATATTTAAAGACTCACACTGCAAAGATAAACTAAACAGTAGTGTATTCAACATGAGTGTGCTTTTCTAGATCATACAGAGAAACATTTTAGGGTTTTGTGGTATTTCAAGGTCATCACTACGAATGATAAAGGCTAATGAAGTATGAAATTGGGTATTGCTATGTTATATAGAGCCAGATGATGAGATAGTAGAACATGTCACATGCTTCTGTAACCCTTTGCACTCCCCCATCCAATTCCCCCCACACCCAGTTTCCAGTAGTCTTAGGGGGATGACCAAATTCCACATATGTCCCCACATGGCTTATTCTTTATCCACATCTCTACACAAGCAGCCTCAGCTCACAAATTCAACCTATTCACTGTACTTCTGTCAGATATTTGTTTTTTCTATCCTCTGAGGTACGAGAAGTGCTCCTGCTATAAGCCCTTTGCCATATTATTCCCCATAAGAAATTCTCCTATCTGTTCTTCCCTTTTCCTAATTAGCCAATACCTACTCACTCCTCAACGAGGTCTTTTGAGACACCTTCTGCCTCCAATATGAGGGAAATTTCTTGGTTATATGCCCACATAGCCCTTAGGACACTTATTGCAATTTATAATTATGTATTCATGGAGAGATGACTGGAATAATGTCAATCTTTCCCCCACTATTCTCTGAGCAACATAAAAACTGGGTCTTCACCTGGCTTGATTACCATCACATCACGGTGCCTAGTATTGTGATCAACAAGAAGGGGTTGCTCAGTAATTATTTGCGAAGGCATGAGTAATTGTTTAATTTTGTTTTCTGACTACTTCGTGTATGTAAAAATATATGCATGGCATACACAGTTTTTTAATGTTTACTTATTTTGAGAGAGAGAAAGAGCAAGCATGAGTTGGGGAGGGGCAGAGCAAGGAGGAGAAAGGTTCTGTAGTAGAATCTGTGATGACAGCACCGACTGAACCACCCAGGCATCCCACACACGTTTTTTAATTTGGAATAATTATGCAAAGTTACCTACAAGGTTGAAGTTGTTTTTCTTTTTTGTTTAAGTAAACTCTGCCCAATGTGGGGCTTGAACTCATGACTCTAATATCAAGTCATATGCCTTACTGAATGAGCCAGCCAGGTGCCCCCCTAAATATTTTTAAGCATATTTTAAATAGCAAATGACTCATTAACTTGGATGTTATAGAAATCCATTGCAATTTTCATTACTTTAAATCCAAGTGTTTTGTTTCTTTAATCAAATACATAGTACAGTCCATGATAACCATTAAATCTGGTGATGATAAGGGATTTGCCAGAGTTTGTCTATGTGAAAATGACTTCATACTCCTGGCTAAAACATGAACTAATATTTATCACTGAGAGCATTCAAAACAACATGACTCTTGAATTCCAAGAATCAATGAAAATGTCAATTCCTGCTAGATGGACAGGCAGAAAAGAATACAAATTTTTTCCTGCACTTCTCTTGTCCTGCAAGACTTATGCTCCTGTTCCATTTTCTGAACAATCTAGTAAAATTCAATTTACTTTTTCAATTTGTCTCCAGCCAAGCTTCCTTCTATCAGCTATGCAGACATTTCAATGCTGACCACATAGAGTAACAGGAGAAGGACAATGAGAATGAAATTACCTGTGCATTTGCGATCTGTGTCTTCTTTCTTTGACCCACTAATTGTCAATTTGCAGTTGAAGTTTTCCTCCCAGTATTCAGCAAACCACACATTTCTTCTGTTGTTTTCAAGTGTGCGTGATGTAAAATAGGCATCAAACCCTAAAGAGAGTTAAATGAAAAGGTCATTGCTTGTGGGGCACTGCTGGAACATTGGGAAATAAAAATACAAGTGATGGTTTTTCTTTGGTTTAGTAGACTAGATGCTCTTTTATGTCAATCAAAAAAAAGAGAGAGAGAGAGAGAAAGAAAGAAAAAATATTCCAGGGCTCACCTATGGTTAAATCCCTAGTTCAATCTGCCAGGCAGAGATGTGGCCTACAAGTAACATTGCCACACTGAAATCTGCATTACAGACTTTAACAATGACATAATGATAATAAGCCTTGCATGTCTAGTGATGCCAGACTATGGACACAGTGTCTTCATAATCATCATCAAGATAATAATTGATCATTTCAGAGCTTAATATGGATAGGATTCTGTGCTTCTATATTCTTGGATTATTTCATTCATCTCAACAACCTACACAGAAACTACTATCCTTCCCACTTTGCTGATGAGAAAATGTAGGTTCAGGTGAAATAAAAGCATGCCCAAGGTCAACCATGAAGCCATCCTGCATCTCTGATTATGTAATCTACTGACCTGTGAATATAATTTTAAACCCTCCATTCATTTAGCAATGTCCCATTATGTAATTGATGTTTTAATCACAATCAAAGTTTCTGGAAAGTGCATAAGTAAATATGAGTCTAACATAAAGCTCAGTGCTGTTCACTGAATGAACTGATGCGTGTGAGGAGCAGAAAATCAAGAGGCCATGTCTACAGGGAATCTCTCACTACCTCTTTTTCTTAAAAATTTTTTTTAATGTTTTATTTATTTCTAGGAGAGAGAGAGAGACAGCGTGAGCAGGGGAGGGTCAGAGAGAGAAGGAGTCACAGACTGAAACAGGCTCCAGGCTCTGAGCTGGCAGTCAGCACAGAGCCCGACGCGGAGCGCGAACCCACGAACCGCGAGATCATGACCTAAGCGAAAGTCTGACGCTTAACCGACTAAGCCACCCAGGCGCCCCAATCTCTCACTACCTCTTAAATAGTGCAGCCTTAAATGTTGCCATGGAGCCACAAGGCCTTATAAGAGTCAGACAAGATTCAGTAATACCAGGGTGGGCCTGAGGACCAGCTCCACTAATGTCTTTAAGACAGGGGAACATAGCAAGTCCACACTTTCCTGATCTTCCTTTCATCTTCCTGGAAAAATAAAGACGACACTACCTCCTTCCCTCCCAGCATCTTGTTTGTGGTTGTGGGAAGACATTGGAAACTTACAGAGTTCAAGGTTAACAACTGCAGGAAATGGATATGTTTTCACATTATTTAAATTACTCAGTGTTCCCTTTAAGGCCTTATAGGAAAAAAAAAAATAGCCCCAGACTCCAAACTCCCTGGGAAGAGCACATCAGGTTAACTTTATTTATCATTACGTGGCTGGCACCAAATTCATGGCCTGACATACATTAAACCTACTATAAACGGAAAAATTGAACTAAGTACATAAGAATGTAAAAATAAAACATAAAGCACAAGAGATTACATAATATTTTAGGGAAAATAAAATATATTTTATATTCCTTAGGCCATTTTTCAGGATGTTGTCATCCTTTTATAGCCACTCTTAATGGATTTCAAAGTAATCTGGCTAGAATAGGTGATCACATTCGAACACCAATACTGATAAAGCTATCTGTCTGGAAGTCCTCCTTCTGCCTAGCTGTTCTCCCACAACCCTGCCTCCAGACAACTATTAAGTAGAGTAACCTAGTATTTCCAAACAAAGAATCTTTGGGGGGGGAACAGAGGGGTCCTGCATGTTTCCAAGAACACTAAATGTATGCATTCAATCATGTATATACCTATACACACTCATATATGGTGACTGGTGACCAGCTCTCACTTTTTTCACTATTTTTGCCCCTTGTCCTCCTCCTAACCCCAGCCGGCCTGGAAAAAAAAAAAAAAAAGTTAATTAACAGTGGTAGATTGTGGCAATGGTCCCGGAATGGAACATGCTTCTGGGGATTCATACCCCTATACAGGTCCTCTCTTAGGCACTGTGTCCCTGTCTGTGGGACATTGACAGGTGTGGTGCAAGCAGACATTGCGAAACCCTGTACTCATTGCAGCTTGTTTTTGTGGAATTCTCTTTCTTGGAAACCAGATGCTGTGCTCAAAGACATTTGACGATGTCAGATCATGTGGAAAAAGCCCAGCCAATCTCCACCCTGCTCAGCAGAACTCCTTTGGCCTGCACAGCCCTCCAGCTGACTGCAATAGAAGAACCACTTAGCCAAGACCAGCTCTAGTTGCACCACTGTTACTGTTTTTTAAGCCAGTAACATCTGAGGTAGTTTTTATGTACCCAAACAGCCAAAACACTTCTTCTTTATCACAGCACCTTGAAGCTCTGTGCAACACCAAAACAACACACACTTCAGGAAGAAGGGCCTTCAACAGAACATGTAGAAACTTCAGAAGTAAACCTTTTGGCACATGCCACAGCTCTGAATTCCAAACTAACCTCAGAATAGGAACTACCAAAATGTCTCAAACTCTAGCAAGGATTCATACCTGCCCCAGCTCAGAAGAAAACATCTTTAGAGAAAACACCATTGTTGAAAATGTCTCCCACTTCAAAATGTCTATCTCTGAATCCTGTGTCTGCTGGATATGAAAAAGCCCATTGAAGAAGGCAGGACTAGTGTGTGGCTAACCACACAGGTAGGTGATTGTGGAACATTTAGAAGAGAAGAAAAGGGAAGCAGCTGTCAAAACCTCTCTCTGTTCTGATTGAGAACAAACAGACTTTGGGAAAGCAAGCAAACACTGTGAGGGCTGTCTGTACATACTACAGCAAAAAATGGAAAAGGGGCAAGTTTTCTGAACCAAAACTCCCGTCCTTCTCACTCATACATATATAGCTGGTACTTAGCTTCCTCTTTCTCTTCTTCCTCCTCCCTGTGGGCTTGCTGCCTACCCTCACCTGTAAGTTAAGAACTTCTCTTGCTTCTAAATGTATGTATATATTAATTTCCTGTGTCTCTCCCAAGATGCAGATTCTCATTGAGGAGGTCTGGGGTGGGGCCAAAGATGCTGCATTTTTTTAAAAATATTTTTTATTTATTTCTAGGAGAGAGAGAGAGAGAGAAAGACAGCGTGAGCAGGGGAGGGTCAGAGAGACAGGGGGTCACAGACTGAAACAGGCTCCAGGCTCTGAGCTGGCAGTCAGCACAGAGCCCGATGCGGGGCTCGAACCCACGAACCACGAGATCATGACCTAAGCGAAAGTCGGACGCTTAACCGACTATGCCACCCAGGCGCCCCAAAGATGCTGCATTTTTAACAAGCTCCAACTGATACTCATGCCTCCTGCCCATACTTTGAGAAGCAGGATTATTGAACAAATCCGAATCTTCAGTGGGTGGGACTCGGGCAGTTCCAGTATTGTCACCTTCTAGGCTCAAATTTATGCCTTGGTTCAGATGAGAGGATCCTTGCTTTGCTTTGCTTCTGTAGATGAGACTTTTGCTCATCTGCCTGGCTCAGGATGGCAGGAGCTTTGGATTGCCACCCTATAGCCTGAGATGGCTTGGGAAGATAGAACATGATATATTACTTGCTGGTGAATTTTCCTGATGTGCTCACGGTGTCTATATATTCCTGAGCATTGCTGCTCTGGGCTCCTTTGCAACCTCCAAAGCTGTTCCTCACCCGTATGTCCTGTTATCACTCTGGCCTCTCCAGCCTGGAATTTCAATCTGGCTGCTGTGTCTTAGTGTTGTTTAAAAGGTAACCTGAAATAGCCCTGTGTCTTCATTACTTTTTATGAAGGTCCACAGACCCTGATGGGGAAACTCAGAGCCCTCAAGTAGAAACACAGCATACACCCACTTTTGAGTGGTTTCCTGAAGACCTCGACACCAAACTGTATGAGAGCCATACTTTCTTCCAGGAAGCCACATCATGTACAAGTGAATATAGACATCAGAGACCCACTGCGTGAGTCCAACACCAACAATTTCCATTTTCCACCAGTATGACTTTAAGCAGATTATTCAGCTATTCTGTGTCTATGTTTCCTCATCTGTTTTTTATGGATTAAAATTAATTACAAGATTAAAATCAATACCTACCTAGTGTTGTTACAAGCATTATATGAGCCATTATTTGTAAAGTACTCAGCATTGTGCCTGGTGAAGTAAAATAGTAACTGGTGTTTGTAAAATAACCACACTCATCCATCATATATTTCCAGAGCACTTAACCCTGTGACAGGCACAATTCTCTACACTCACAAATGTTGGGTTAAAACATAGATCGCCCCTCATCAGATTGATAGCTAGCCTAGCCCTATTGGGAAGATGGAATTTGAAAAGTACATTTAAATAAATATAAAATTAGAACTATGATGCTTTCTATGAGGAATGGGTAAATGGTGCTATGGGAGCAGACAGACATGTAGAGAGAGAGAAAGAGGAGAAAGAGGAGAAAGAACTTCCTTAGAGTGACAGGGGGCTTCCTAGAGGGAGTAAATGCATATGAGAAAAGGTAAAAATAGGTTTTAACTGGAAGTTGGGGGAGGACTGAGATTAGACATTTATTCAGATGGAACAGCATGTGCTCTGTTGCAAGGATACTGAAGCCATTTTGCATTACAAAATCTCCCAGGATGATGAGGCCTTAAAATCAACAAATATAAATGAACCATCTTCTATGTATATGCAACCTAGAATTGCTATGAGAATTCTAATAAACCAATGGTATAAACATTTATGCAATGAATGAGTAAATATGAGAAAGTTATTCTTGTGAGTAGACGTCAAAATCTTTGTCAGATTTCTACTTAGTCATAGAGAATTGCAATAATAGTTATAAAAAAGAATAAGCATTTCATATCCGTTTCCTCCATGAGTGCCACATAAATCCTAAGAAGTAGGCACTAACCATATCTCCATTTTTGAGGTAGAAACTAAGGCTCAGAGAGGAATTTGGACCCAAATTATCCTGCATCTAGCCCCTAGTTTTTACTTCCATACATAGAGTAGTGATTCACACATTTTGGTGGGCATCACAATCATCTGGAGAGCTGATGAAGGAAGTAGAGATCAGGCTCCCAGAGGAAAGTCAGTCCTTTTTCTTTGCCCTCAAGTTTCTCAGGATATTCTCATATTCTTTTTTTAATGTTTATTTATTTTGAGAGAGAGAAAATGTGTGTGCCTGTGTGCACATGAGCAGGAGACAGGCAGAGAGAGAATACCAAGCAGACTCTGCATTGTCAGCACAGAGTCTGATGCAGGGTGCGATCCTATGAACCATGAGATCATAGCCTGAGCTCAAATCAAGAGTCTGTTGCTCAACCAACTGAGCCACCCAGGTGCCCCAGAGATTCTCATATTCTAAAAATTGAGAACATGGCTATAGAACATTTCTGTAGTTCTCTTATTATGCCACTTCTTCTCTCTCTAATAAATGCCCATCACCAAATTACTATTTCAAATATCATTTCCACTAGGAAACTGGACAGTTCAACAAGTAGAAGAGCAAAACAATTCTATGGTCAGCTGCTGGAATGGGTGAGCCAATCAAAATGGTGAAATGGGTGACATGGGCTGACCATGCTAGGGCAAAAAATAGTTTCAGAAAACAGAACTCCCCTCAGACAATTCAGAGAAGCAGAAGTCAATAGATGTCACTCAATTTAGTGAATCCTTGCTGATTTATCAGCTTAGCTGACTCAGATTTCTTTCAGGACTTAGCAATGTGTTTCTTTCTCTTTAGCAGGGCCATGGAAAGAGATAAATTAAGTCTTACTGGTTCCCTCTACTTATTTTAATTCATATGGAATGAAATTGTCCAGGAAAGATTCAAGATTTTGAAAGAGACCTTGCTGTAGCCATGTGTCCACAATGCCTTGGAATGTAATTGACTGCCTTTTGGGTTAGGCACACATCATACTTATGCCTTATTAATACAGAAAGAGCTACTACTATATGATGGTCCAAAGCTTTCCCTCTGGCTGCAGGCACTAACCCAGTGCTCTTGGCCTATGATTACAGTTTCTGTAGCCTAGTGATTTCACTTGGGTTTTTTTTTTTTTTTTTTTAAGGAATGGATATTTAATATAAGACGTGCAATTACCAAGATGCAACAGAGTCAGGGACAGAAGCAGAAAGTAGAATAGTTGTAATCTAATCTAATAATATATGTATACGGGGTTATGTGTGTGTACCCCAGTGAACTGAGACTTTATTTCTTTCTTATAATAACTCAGAAGAAAAGTGATCTGGACACACATGCCTTTATTATTGGTTAAATTATCAGAGTTTTAAAATTTAACCCAAGGCATCAACACTAAGGTTTCAGCTCACAGAAAACAGAGTAAGAATTATGTTAAAGAGAAAGGTCATTCTTGTATGTGGAGCTGATGAAATTCTCAGTATTAAATTGTTCCTTTTGTTGAACAGATTATTTCCTTTTGTTGAACAGATTATTTCAAGTTCAAAAATTAATGTACAGGTGATTCTAAGGCAAATGTCTCACTGCATACATGTACAACCTTCGTATAACATTGGAAGTAAACTTAAAACAACATGGAAATAACAAGAAGGGTTTTAGCTGGCATTACAACTACATTTATATGGTTCTTTCCTCTTTCACTGGGGTGCTGCCCTCAAATGTCTCCTGAAATTTGTGGCTGAGACAAGAGTGTGCAAATCAATAGACACATAATTCAACCAAGGTGGTATGTTTAGGAGGTGACCTTTCCAGCTGAGGAGGAAGAAGCCCTCACAAGTGTGTGGCATGAGAGGAATGTTATCAGAGCATCAGTGGAGGTTAGAGGACACAGCTGCCTGCTCCACCCTGGTGAAGAGATGCTGACAGATACTAATGGTGCTTCACACAGCATAGGAGAGTGACCAGTACATAGCCCTGATTGCTGCTTTAACCACACAAGTCATGCATTGCAGGTTAGAATATCACTGTCAGCCTAAATAGCAGGGAACACCCAGGGCTTCCTTCTCACCAGCCTAAGGAGAGGCTGTTAGCATTATCTGGTCTATGTTCAACTCAGGGAGGATGTGCTAATGACTTAGAAACACACAGGTCCTGGCACATCACAGGGAAGCAATACTAGCAGAATACATAAGTGAAATAATGAATAAAAAGAAGAAGAAAAATGATATAATGAGAGAGAGAATGACAGAAGGAAGGAAGGTAAAGGAGGAGAGAAAGGAGAGGAGAGAGGGGAGAAGGTACAATAGGAGGGGAATAAGAAGTAGAGGAACTCATTGTCTACTACCAAAAGGGTAAATTGAAAAAAACAAATTTTGAAAACAGATCTTTGTTTTACCCCTTTTTCTATTTCTGTGACATAACTCATAGTGGGTTAAATTGTGGTCCTAAAAATACCCATATCATAAGTCCCTAAACTTAACATTATGTCCATATCATAAGCCCCTAAACTTGAGAGCGTGACCATATTTGAAAAATAGTTTGGAAATGTATAACAAGAAATTAAATGGCAAATGGAATGAAGTTAAAGATCTCTGAATGAGATTGTCCTGCATTGTCTGACTGGGCCCTAAATCCAATTACAAGTTTCCTTAATAAGAGACCCATAGGGAGCCGGTGCCACGGAAGAGATCATGTATAGATGCAGGTAGAGAGTAGCGTAATGTAACCACAAACTAAAGAACACCTGAAGCCACCTGAAGCTAGAAGAGGCTGGAAGTGTCCTCCCCTGAGAGCCTTCAGAGGAAGCAGTGCCATATTGACATCCTCTTTTCAGACTTCTGGACTCCAGAACTGTAAGATTAAAAAGTTGGGTTGTTTTTAAGCCACTAAGGTTGTGTTCAGTTGTTGTGGAATCCCTGGTAAGTGAATGTATTCATGATAAGTTAAAAAAATCCTATTGTAGATACCTTTCTACAGCTCTGTCTGGTCTGAATGACATTGGCTTTTCAGGTGTTGCCAACTGATGTCTGGCAAAACATATTTAATGTATGGACTTTGTCCTTTCTACTTTTCCCAAGAATACTCTAAAACTAATTTAAAAATCAGAAAATTTCATTTGTAAGTCCAAATTGCTGGCTTTGCTTGTAAAGTCTGAAGATCTTGTAACACAGACCCCATTCCCATGTGGCAGCAGTTGGGTGCTGAAGAATGACTATTCCCTTCAGGTGAGCCCGAGCTCTCAGGTTTACAGTATACTCCCACCACCTCTATGGCTTCCAGCTAGCTTCTTTTCACATTTTAAAGGCATGTATTATTATGATAGACACTGAAATTTCCACCACCAAGAAATGCATCGCCCCTTATTTCAGTAGACCTTTGCAGCAATGTGAGTGGTGTACAATCTCTACTGAATTGAGTATTCAGGCCACTGAGAATATACCCATGAAAAAGCTACTAAGAACAAAGGGAAGTTGGGGAAGAAGGAGGATTTAATAAAACACAGAGAAATGTACCCTCATATACACAAACAATAATCACTTAAAAGATGCAGTGGAAGAGAAGACTACGATTAAAAGAATAACAACAACAACAACAACAACAACAACAAAGAAGTGTATCTTTCTGTGTAATCAAGTTGACTTTTGACCTTCAAGAGTTTTGTTCTAATTAATTATTAAGTATTAAAAAGTTTCTCTTATATCAATTCTCTTGAAGCTAAATTGTATGTTTTACATGACTTGGATAAAAATATTAAGATCCTTTTTCCCCCTGGAGCAAATTCCTTTCAAAGTTTGTGGAAAAATTAGAAAAATGAGGAGACCTCTGAAAAGGGGAACAATAGAGCATGAGTGCTGAGGACTGGAGATGAAGATGAGGAGGGCAGACTATCAGGTAAGATATTATAACAACATGCTGTAAAATCTCTATGATTAAAAAAAAAGTCCTGACACAAGAATAGAGAAATCAGTGGACCACTGGGATAGAATGGAAAGTCCAGGAAGACTTCCCTGCATATGGGAATTTCATATACTAGAGAATAAAGGTAGTGTTTCAAATCACTAGAAATATGTTATCCTATTAATAATCACATTAATAAATAGCAACCGATCGGATAACTGGAATGATCAAATTGGATCCCAGTTAGAACCCTAACATTGCATTAGCCCACAAAAAATATAGGAAGCATTGCATGAAATTTTTTTTAATTTTTTTTAATGTTTTCTTATTTATTTCTAGGAGAGAGAGAGACAGAGTGAGCAGGGGAGGGTCAGAGAGAGAGGGAGTCACACACTCTGAAACAGGCTCCAGGCTCCGAGCTGGCAGTCAGCACAGAGCCCGACGTGGGGCTCGAACCCACGAACTGCGAGATCATGACCTAAGCGAAAGTCGGACGCTTAACCGACTAAGGCACCCAGGCGCCCCAAGCATTGCATGAATTTAACCATAATAAGTGAATTTGGGTTTTCCCATCTCTACAAGATGAGGGATTTTGAACAGTTGCAGATGCCGGAGATCCTCCCCCCTTGGTATGAGGCCACTTCTGTAAGGCATCCACAGTGGGGTCCAGCGGCACCCAACATGCTCCTCATACCCTGGGCACGTGGCCCAGACTGCACTTGCTCAGTGCTTTGGGAGAGCAAATCCTTGTCTCTCTCTCTCTCTACAGACATTGAGCTCCAAGTGGGCAGAGACTGTGCCCTTTTCATCTCCTTCTTCCCATGTGCCTCTAAACACTTACTGAAGTAAACTGGAGTTGGAGCATGTGAGTCAGTTTGGCAAGAAAATCATTATTAATCTAGTGGGATAAGTCTAGGCTCTCAGATGTACCTCCAAATTTGCTGGCTGCATCTACTGATGAAACCAGCCATTATTTTTGAGAAAACAAATAAGAGTTATTGCGATGGAAATTATCCCACAAAGAACACAAATCCCATGGGAAGTGTTATGGATGAGGTAGAAGGAATAATGCTTGCAATATTATTCCACAAAATGCCTCTGAAGGGCTGTTGCATATTATATAATGCTAGAGTGCCTGCCATTTTTCACTCTTTTAAATTGTCTGGGAAGCAGAAGGGCATTTTATGTAATCTGAGTACACTTATATGGGAACAAATATGGGTATAAGCAGTACATATTAAATTGATAGTTTTAGCATTAGAATGGCTAAAAGTAGCGTCCTCAACTAGAATTCTAGGATTCAATCCCTAACTTTATCACTTGCTAGCTAGATGACCTTCAGCAAATGAGCTAACAAGTCTAAGTTTCTCAGTCTATAAAATGAGGAGGATGATAATAACTACTCTATAGGATTGTTAAGAGGCTTCTATGTGAGAATATATGCAGTGGTGATAATAATGTATGGCATATAATAAGGGTGCAAATGTTAGCTGACTTAAAAGACAATTAATACAGACATGTAAAGTGAGAAAAGAGAATACAAGAAGAGGAAATTAAAAAAAGAACTTTGAACTGTAACACCAGGGATTCATTCATTCATTCACTCATTCATTCAGAGAGGGAGAGAGAGAGCAAGTGAGCACATAGGAGTGTGGGCAGGAGGAGCAGAGGGCTACACAGAGCCCTACATGGACATTGATCTCATGACCCTGAGATCATGACCTGAGTTGAAACCAAGAGTTGGATGCTTAGCCAACTGAGTCACCCCAGTGCCTCCTAACACCAGGAACTCTTGAAGAAGTACTCATCTATCAAAGTCCTGGCTTTTGAATCAGATAGACCTGAGTTTGAATCCTGCCTTTGCCAATTACTATTTATTTTATTTAACTTCTCTTATGCTAAGTCAATCGCTCACTGTTTATATTTTATTTTTGAACTGGATATTCAGTCGTTTGCTATTTCATTTATTTGTGCATGCATTGATTCTTTCACTTATTCAGGGAAAAAAGTTAAAGTTGTGCATTTATTTAATCTATTAAAGGAGTACAGTTGTGCCTACCTTAGAGATGGATGTAAAGATTTAAAATACAAAGACTAAACTAAATATCTTAAAGTTGCTCAGTACCTAGAGGTTCCTTCCTCTTGCTAATGTAATCAGTTTTAGTTCAGTTCCAGACAGTATAAAGTACCCACCTTCCCTCTCAGAAAGCCCCTCCCTGATTTCCTAAGCCATGTAGAGCTCTGTGATCCTCACAGCTGGAATATATGTTGCTTTGTGGCATCTCAGGGTGCACAAATTCAGTCAAGAAGAAATATAAAAGGCCATCCCTCAAGTGAGTGCTTTAGGAGGTGAGATTTGAAGAGGCCAACTTCCTGGAGGCCACAGGGTGTGGTGGAAGGCTCCTGCCCTTCTTCCTGCTACTCCACCCTCATGAAGATGCTCAGCTTGAACTGCTGCATTAGCTGGTTCTATACAGCTATACAGAGTGATGATCAAGGGCCTGACATAGGAGTCCCCAAAACTCACACAGTTAATGGCATTAACTTGGGCTTGGGTTTTTAATGTTGTTCCTCTAATTTCTTGCTTTGCTCCCCTCCTGCCTCCCTCAACTTCCCCTTCCCTCATCCATGCTATGTTATTTTCAATATACCTCCTATTTCCATGTCTTTATTTCCTCCTTAGTAACAATGAACCTAATAACTGTGGTGCCAAATTTGTACAATCTTGACTGTGATTCATATTAGCACTATGTATCAAAAGTCATAAAAGAGGTGCAAACTCTTTGATCTAGCCATTTTACTTCAGGGTATGTACTTAAAAAATAAGTATATGCATTTTTTTAAAAAAGATGTGTGAAGTACTAGATGATATTAAGAAATCATCATTTTTATCAGATGTAATAACAGCATGACAATTATATAAATACTAGGTTCCTAGCAGTTAGAAATACATTCTGAAATATTTTGGTAAGAAGTCCTAATGTCTGGGATTTGGTCTTTTTTAAAAAAATGTTTGTTTGTTTGTTTGTTTTGAGAGAGACAGAGACAGAGCACAACCAGGAGAGGGGGAGGGGCAGAGAGAGAGGGAGACAGAGAATCTGAAACAGGCTCCAGGCTCTGAGCTGTCAGCACATAGCCCTACATGGGGCTCAAAGTCCAGAATGGTGAGATCATGATCTGAGCTGAAGTCAAATGCCTAACTGAGCCATCCAGGTGCCCCATGGGGTTTGATCTTAAATGTCCCTTTACCATAAAAGTTCAGATGGAATAGCTAAAACATGGAAAGACACATGGTGATTTTGCTTGAATTTTCATAAAAGAATATATGGTAGGTAGTAGGGATCATCTTTATCGAAACCAAGAATAGTAGAGTGTGCTCCAAACCTTGTTTATTGATGGGTTAGTGTCTGTGGCTTAACATTGCTGTTTGCATTAGAAGTGTGTGTGTGTGTGTGTGTGTGTGTGTGTGTGTGTGTGTGTGTGTGTATTTACCTGTCAGACTCAAAAACATTAAGGATTTTCTATGATTTCCCACTAGGCCACCAAGAGGCTCCTCAGTGGGCGAGCATAGTAAGGCTGAAAGAAACCATAGCCTACAATGTATAGAACACACATCCTGGTATTGTACTCCTGTCACCATCAGGGTTGAAAACCTATCTTGTGATGAGTAGATGCCATGGAAGTTCCTTCATTTTTTTAAAAATCATACCTTCAGGAATCCACCAGAGAAAAGGAATTCTTTTCTGCCCCATAAACTCCAAGATTCATCTTAGCTTCTATTACTTTCTCAACATCCAGTAAAGAACATAGCACTAAGTTCTCAGATAGGTCACTGGCCCAATTACCTAGCTGGGTCAGATCAGGTCAAATCTAAAACAATCACTGAAGATCTTTCCAGGAAATTCCCCAAATGAGATAAGCCTTTTATAAAATACAGCCTTTAGATAAAAGGAATGTTTGCCAATACATACTACATTTCCCTAGAACTGTGCTACACAAATAGTTATAGTTATGTCTATAGAGTTCCTCTATCTGGGAACTCATCTTCTATTTTACATGAGGTATTTACAGAATATCTATGTCTCCAATAGTAGTTCTTGGCTCTGGCTACACACTGGAATATCTGCATAGATAGATAGGTAGGTAGGTAGATAGATAGATAGATAGATAGATAGATAGATAGATACACACACACACTCCCATGTCTGGACTTAAGGCCAAACCAGTAAATCAGAGTTTCTGTTGGTGGGCCTAGCCATCAGTATTTCAACTTCTCAGGTTATTCTGATGTGCAGTCTAGAATATTGCCCTAGAATATTATGTGATTTTATGGCTCCTATGTGCATTTTATACACAGTACTAGAAGAGTTGTCCAAGAGACATCAGAAACACAAAAGACAAGGAATCTTAACTTGAACATAGCTATTCTTGGTATATATATCATGATCACTCAGATAATATCACTTGCTCAAATGTCTTTTGAAATCTCAAATAATGATTGAATATGTTGTCATAATCACATCTTATTGTCATTCTTTGAAAATTTTTATACATTATATGAAACTTTTCCAACGTTTTAATTAATAAACTGCTATATAGAGAGTATACATGGGGTGCCAGGGTGACTCAGTCGGTTGAGCGTCTGGCTTTGGCTCAGGTCATGATCTCATGGTCTGTGAGTTCAAGCCCTATGTCAGGCTCTGTGCTGAGAGCTCAGAGACTGGAGCCTGCTTCTCTTTCTGCCCCTCTCCCACTTGTGCTCTGTCTCTCTCTTTCTCTGTCTCTATCAAAAATAAATAAATGTAAAAAAATTTATAGAGTAAACACATATCCATTCAAACTTGATACCATCCTCAGTAATGCAGGATCAGTTTTATACTTACATATTAAAGTATGTGAACATTTATAATACATACTTTTGTGCATAAATGTGTAAGAATTTTAAAAATCATATTATGATACAGTCATGTGTGCATATAATTTTCCAATAAGCATAACATTTCAAAGTAAGGAATTTTAACCCATAACCCGAAGTAGGCATTGAACTTTAACTACTGGAACGTACCTGCTTTTCCGGGCAATAACAGAGTGAAAATCAGACAGACTTCTCAGAGAATTATTCTGCATTGTGGAAGCTTCACATTTTATTTTTAATAACTGTACAAAACCATGTTGCCTGGTTACCATCTTCATTTTGTGCCCTGATCTAAAAATGTCTCAGCAGCCAGAAGTTTTCAGCGAGCTCAATACCTAAACTTACATAATCAAACATCTATAATAACCCAGAAGGAATTTTACCAAAATGATATTCCATCTACTTCCTAATCACAGATTCAACCACTGCCTAAAGATTGAGATAAAAAATATTTTCAGAGAAAGACATTTTTTATGCAGATCTGAGAGAAACAAGAAAAGAGTAAGGAAGAAAACCTTGAAAAACAATACCAATGTCCCATATGTTTGACAATTTACTATTTCAATTCCTATGGAAATATAAATCAAGAGAAAAAAAGTTGAAGACTGTGAAAAGCTTAACCTTTTAAAAACAGCACTTAATATTTCATGGCAAACATCTCTTCTTGGGGTGTTTTCTAGATTTGAGTAGAACTCTCTAATAGCCTGGATTTTTGATGCCTCTTTGAGCAGTTCCTAAAGCATGTTATTTTCATGTATATTATTTCTCTGTATATTATTTGGCATATTAACAAAGACATCATACTTTGAGAAAGGTAAAAACAGGCTGAAATAAATGTCCCCATGTCTTCATGTAAAGATCAAGTTCAAGAAACAAATTCAGATTATTTAATTATTTTCCCACCCACATTAGCAAACTATTTTTGGGGTGAACACACTGCATTAGGTGCTGTAATAGGAAAGGTTATTTGTTCTTAACTCTTCTCTTTTTCACTTTTGGGCAACTGTATCCTATTTTCTAGGAATCCACTTACATAGTTATATGGTTGTACTAGATGTGACTGAGTTAGGGTTAAGCACCTAATCCAATCTATGTCAATCAAATTCCCTCTAGGGAATTTGGGAACCTGAAACTGGAAATAATGAAATTCCAGAATCAACCAAAACTGCTTACTTTAATAGTAGAGATGTAAACTTAGGAGTTGCTGATAGCACTCAGGCAGACTGGGAAGTAGAAAAAGACAGTTTGCATTGGTAGCAAAGAATGAGTCAGTGAGAGGCCAAGAGAGAAGAGATATGGAGGAGGAAAAAGAAGTGTCTTGTAGTTTCTATAGGGATTAAGTACTGATTCTGATTTCTAAGACCTGGATATATTTCTTGCCCGTGAGTTCCATAAGACATCTCTTTAACTTTATAATAAGTTATTACCCCTTCTTTGTGCTTAGGCAAATCCCAATGGGTGTCTGCCATTGATTGGCAACTATAAGGATTGTAAATAATATTGATGTGGGGATATGTCAGATATAGATCTTTTCTTGAGGAGATTACTAAGTAGAATACACACAGATAATTTTAACAAAAGGGAGGGTTTCAGAAATTACAGAAATGAGATAATAGACATTTTTTTTTTACAAATAGTTTATTGTCAAATTAGTTTCCACATAACACTCAGTGCTCATCCCCACAACTGCCCTTCTCCATGCCCATCCCCCCTCCCCCCCACATCCATCAGTCCTCAGGTTTTGTCAGCATTCAAGAGTCTCTCATGGTTTGCCTCTCTCCCTTTCCCCCACCATTTCCGCCCTTCTTCTCCTCCTTGTTCCTCCGTCAAGTTCCTCCTAATCCTCCTATACGTGCAAACATATGATATTTGTCCTTCTCTGCCTGACTTATTTTGCTCAGCATAACACCCTCAAGGTCCATCCATGTTGCTACACATGGCCAGATTTCATTGTTTCTCAATGCCATGTAGTATTCCATGGTATAGATAAACCACATCTTCTTGATCCATTCATCTGTTGATGGACACTTAGGCTCTTTCCATGTTTTAGCTATTGTGGAGAGTGCTGCTATGAACATTGAGGTACATGTGCTCCTATGCCTCAGCAGATAATAGACATTTTTATAGGAAAAAGAAAACATTCCTGGCTCTGAAGAAGGTGGATCAGAAAAAAAAAATTAGAGCAGTGATAATCAGTGCATTTGAAAATGTCTAGAATGATGACCAACACTTTTTTTTCTAGGTAACTGATGTTACAAGAGTACAAATTCAATTTTATGCTATTTGGTTCAGACACAGAAATCCTTGTTTTTCCTCTCAATGTGGAATATTTCATAGAAGAATTTCATGCTCTGTGTATTTTAGCGTAAGCAATAGGATGGACTTGGTAATCAAACCATATAGCAACATAATAAATATGGTCTTGCCTTGGACAGATTTGCAGCAACAAAATACAGTCAGCCTTGTGTGCTGATAACACTCTTTAGAGCAGGCAGCACGGAGTGCCAGAGGACAATTCTGTGACAGGAAATGGCAGAGCCTGTTCTTGCTACCGAGGTCACTGACATTATCCCAAGAAATACAGTCCCCCTTCAGTCACCAGTGATTGCTTCTTTGTCATGCAAAACTCAAGTGTCTTGGATGAAAAAGAATGATAGAACAATTAATCACAGCAAAATTTAATTAAATTAATTAAAGCAAGAGGTCCCATGGTAAGGGAGATTACAAAAACACAATGCACAATCATTACCTTCAAGGCACTTTCAGTCTTTGAGGGTAGATAAATACAAATAATAACAATAACAGTAAAACCGACGAATGTTTATTGAAAATTTTTTAATAATTATCCTGGGCTAAATGTGTTAATGTATTAATTCAATCCTCATAAACATCCTGTGAGTTAGCCATCATTATTATCCCCATTTGGTGACTGAACAAAATGAAACGTACATAGTGTAAATATCTTGCCCAAAGGCTCATAGCTAATAAGTGGAACCTGAACACAGTCTGCCTGATTCCAAAGGGTAAGCTCTTAACCACAATGCAAAAAGAAATAAGAGAACAAAGGCATATAAAAATTTCAAAGGTACTCTATAAATGTTACAGGAATTCAGGGGATGAAAGGGAATGCCAGGGTAGCTATGTGCGTTTATTCCATGGGAGAGCTGTGATCTGAACTTAGCCTTGAAAATAAGATTTCATAAAGACAGGAAGAACTAAAGAGAGTAGATGATAATAATAAGAATAAAGGAGTTATGTGGTTGTATCATATGTTTCTGGGTGTTGATTAGACGGACTTGACTACAATTGATGCTTTATGTGGAGGAAAACCTTATGCAAAGGTAGGATGGAACTAGATTGTGGATTGTCTCAAGTATAAGAAGACTGGATAGTATTTCATGGGCATTGTGAAGTCATTGAGGGTGAGTTCTTAAGAATGCATATGATGGTAACAGAAGTACTTGAAGAAGAATACACTAGCATGATTGGGAGGAGGGTTCACATTTCCTAACTGACATTGTAATAGAAGTATTCATCTCTGTGGCCAAATACAATTCTTATAATATCTTGAAATAAAGAAAGTGCCATATCCATACTTGGATGTCAGGAAAATGCCTCTTTCAAGGTCACCAAATGGAAAAATATAGATAGAATATTTTAGTATTGTCTTCTTAAGACCCATACTCTTAATAATTCAATATGAAAAACTCTAAACATAGAGACATCGCAAAGCTATAATAAAAGTAATAACAATTACCTTTCAATAACAACAGTTATTGAGCACTTACTATTTCTAGCTGATTTACATTAAATAAGCTATTTATACCTTCCAGTAGCCATAAGATAGGTACTATACTATCCCCACTTTACAGAGGAGAAAAGGGAAGCAGACATTTGCCCATGGAGATGGGAAAATCATTCCCTCATCACTGAAAGAGATGAGATTGCATCCAGATTTTCTACCTTTACAGGCTGTGTTCATGGTTCTGCTTGGAGCACTCAATTACACAGCATGTGACTAAGAAATAATATGCATGCCAACAAGCATAGAATGTTTTATAAGGGGGGTATTGAAATGACTTGGATAGAGAAGAGATTTGGTGGTTGGATCCAGAGTTGGGGGGAAAAATTGAAGGAATATTTTGTTTTGTTTTTTAAATGAAAAGATGGTGTGATTTTTCAATCACTGAACTTCAGGTGATGATTGAACTCAAGTATAAAGCTATAGATTCAGAAGTCAAACAGATGCATGTAATACTTGGAACAGAGAGAAAAGATGAATAAACTGCAAGAGAAAGGGGATGAGGAGAGAAGAAGAAGAAATAAAATATATAAAGCAGAAAGGCACATGAAGAGTTGAGTCATAAGAAATGCCCACATTTAAGGATGTCAAAGAGAAGAAAGAAGCCATCAATGGAGATGGTAGGGGAATTGTCAGAGAAATAGAAAGAGGGCGTAGGATTCTAGTAAAATCCCATAGCTCAGTAAGATCTAGGATTGGTTTTACTGGCCTATGCTCTGAGACTTACACAGGACTTTAACTATAGAAGCTTTGGTTTAATATTCTCATGTCACCATTTTGAGATTCTTAATTTTTGAACAACGGTATTCAGATTTTTATTTTGCACTGGGTCTCACAAAAAAAAAAAAAAGATACCTAGGCCTAGAAAGATCTCGGGGTCATTTTTTCCAATTCCCCATTCAATGATAACATTTCCTTTAAAAAATTTCCAACCATACATTATCAGTTTATCTGTAAGTTGTCCATTCCCAAAGAACTTTGGGATAGCCTGCTGCCTTCTCAGACAGATATAAACTTTGAGAAGCTCTTCTACATGAACATAAAATGTATTTCTCTGTAATTTCTATGCTTTTGTCTTGGCCTTCTCTTGAAGAAAACAAAGTGTCAGTATAATTGTGCTGCCCTTTTATCTCTACTTTCATGATTTACTAGATTTCAAATGTTTTGTCCCATCAACCCTATAAACTCTTCACTGCCAATTGCCAACCATGGAGTTAGCACATAGTAGTCCCTCAGGAAATACTAATGAATTAAAGTGATTCTGAATCATATAGGTGATTCGTCACTTTCAGAAAATATATTAAAATGTGCTTTATGGGCCAAGCCACCCATTAAGGTTTCTGAATATGTCATTTAAAATTTAAATGAATTCCCACATGGTAATTCTGAAAAATTTTAGAAAGCAATGGTCATATTTACACAGAATCTTACATTTTTCAACTTTCCCTAAAATCTGGAGCCTTTCTTCATCAACGTCAAATTGGGTATGTTGCAGATGTTTTGGGATCACATTAAAGTAGAGCTTCTCAGTTTCAGCCCTATTGACACAGTGCCCAGGTAATTCTTTGTTGTGGGACTGTCCCATGCATTCTAGAATGTTTATCAGCATCTCTGGTTTCTACCCACTAGATGCCACTATGATCCTTCCTACTCCAAATTGTGACAAACCAATGTCTTCAGACATTGTCAAATGTCCCCTGAGGGGCAAAATCTCCCTCAGGTGAAAACAACTGATTTAAAGTATAACAACTCTACATGATGGTTTTAACTGAGTGTGTGGTATTTGTTTCCATGAATTACAGGGCTTACTTTTAATCATTGTGAAAAATGAATGTAAAATTAGTGTATAGTGTAGGGCACAGTTATTTATGTTATTTATTAATATTATGATGCTTGCAAAATATCCTTATGGTAAACTTCCCTGGGGAATGAGCCTTAGTTTCTTCTTTATACCTTTTAGTGGTTTAGTTACTTCTCCATACTTTCCATATTACTCTTCAAATTACTAATGAGTAGAATGAATACTTTTTATGATCAGAGAAAAATGTCATTTTCATTTTGAAAACAATTAATGAACATGAGTAGTAAGGAAATGGAGCCTATGGGTATAGACACATTCAAGGAAGATTTGAGACAGGCTTTCCCTGCTTTGTTTCCTAAGGACCTACAAAATGGGAATAATAGTAGAGTCCATGAAGTTCTATTTTATGACCCAAAACTATTTTGTAAACACACAGGAAACATAGGCTGATACAGTAAGTCAGGGATAGTGCTTTAAAATGAAGAAGTATAGGGCGCCTGGGTGGCTCAGTCGGTTAAGCGTCTGACTTTGGCTCAGGTCATGATCTCATGGTTCGTGGGTTCCAGCCCCATGTTGTCAGGCTCTGTGCTGACAGCTAGCTCAGAACCTGGAGCCTGTGTTCGGATTCTGTAACTCCCTCTCTCTGACCCTCTCCTGCTCACACTGTCTCTATCTCTCTCTCAAAAATAAATAATAAAATACATTTAAAAAATTTAGGATGAAGAAGTAGCCACATCTAAGCATAGTTGCTCCTAGGAAAGAGGGAAAATGGTGCCACTGGCATCAGATGCCATGCATAATGGGAGAGCTTGAGAGTTTCTTCAGAAATAGTACCGAAGTGAATTCCTCTTATACACCTAGTTAGGCTCTAAAACATGCTTCTTATACAACTACTAATTTTTCATCTTGATGGTATAAATAGATACAGAAATATTTATATGTAGAGTAAGAGGCACTATTCTTGCATTTCCTAAAACTTCATGTAAGTATTCATCCCAAAATAATAGCAGTAAATGTCATAAAATATGGGTAATCAGAAAATCTCCAATATGCGAATTTACAATGCAAAATATGAGAATTATTTTTTTAAAAATCATGGCAGGTTAAGTGGTGAGGGTTTAACAGCTATCTTTTATTTTGTGGCATAGTTTTTAAAACAAAATTAAAATTTTTTTTATAAAACTTTTTAATGTTTATTTATTTTTGAAAGAGTGAGACAGAGCATGATGAGGGGGAGACGGGGGCACAGAGAGAGAAGGAGACATAGAGTTTGAAGCAGGCTCCAGGCTCTGAGCTGTCAGCACAGAGCCAACGCAGGGCTCAGACTCAAGAACCAGAGATTATGACCTGAGCCAAACTCAGACGCCTAACTGGCTGAGCCACCCAGGCACCTGGAAAATTTAAAATTTTTAATGTTTATTTATTTTTTGAGAGAGAGAGAGAGAGAGGCAGAGTGTGAGTGGGGGAGGGGCAGAAAGAGAGAGAGAGGGAGACAGAATCTGAAGCAGGGCCCAGGTTCCCAGCCATCAGCACAAAGCCCAACGCGGGGCTCGAACTCAGGAACCGCGAGTTCATGACCTGAGCTGGAGTTGGACGCTTAACTGACTGAGCCACCCAGGTGCCCTGAAACGCAAATTTTAAAAAAGGTTTGTTTGTTTTACTACTTCAGACATGTCTTCTCAGATTCATGTTATTTATTTTGTGCAGTTGCACTTTTATTCCATTACAGCTTCTAATAAACAAGATGTGGTGTACACACATACACACACTGGAACATCACTCAGCTATAAAAAATGAAATCTTGCCATTTGCAATGGCATGGAGGGAGCTAGAGAAGAGTATAATGCTAAGTGAAATATGTTAGTAAGAGACAAATACCATGATTTTATACATGGAATTTAAGAAACAAATGAGCAAAGTGGGGGAAAAAGACAAATCCAGAAACATACTCTTAACTATAGAGAACAAACTGATTGCTACCAGAGGGGAGGAGAATGCGGGATAGTTTAAATGGGTGATGGAGAGTAAGGAGTGCACTGGTCATGGGGAATACTGGGTGATGTGTGGAATTGTTGAATCACTATATAGTACATCTGAAACTAACATAATAGTATACATTAACTAACTAGAATTAAAATAAAAACTTAAAAAGCCAAGAAAATGTTACTGGATATAAATAAATAAATGATTTAATTAATTAATTAATGTTATATTAAATCAAATATATTGTTATAATGATTACAAAAAGGCTATTATTAGGAAGCTTTTCATTTTATCCCCCCAATTCCTCTCAAGCTTACTTGAGTCTCATTGAGGACTTAAATAATTTTGACCGAGATGGACCCTCTCACAGATGAGAATCATAAATAAAAAGGAACTGTGATATTTTGAGTTTAATTTTTTTTCATTGAGTGAAAAAATGGGGAGAAGAAATGGTATCTGAAGTTAATCTCGATACTAGACTGGAAAAAGAAGAAAAGGAAAAATAAGAAAAGTTATTTTAGATTTATTATGAGAACTAATGTGTACCCTATTTGGTGAATATGATGTAACTCAAATGGACAGTAAAAAAGTAAATGAGGCTGTTTAAGGTCTATTTTGACTATTTTTGCTCAAAGGAAAATATACATCAGTGGAAAAAGAAGAAAAAAAATTACAAAGTGGGAAGAAAATCTCCAACCAAATTAGGATAGAGAAAGAGGGCATCTCATCATTCTTAATGAGTTCAAATTCAGGTCCAAACCAATTGTACTATGAACATTCTGGCACGACTAAATGAAGACAGTCAAAAATGGATGCAAATTATAAAAATTAAAGTTCTATCAGGTCTCATACTGAAAAAAAATGTTTTTCTTATCTTGGAAAGGGAGGACAAAGGAAGATGAATTATAGAAAACACTGAAGCTACTCTCTGGAAAATTTCTATATACTTATATAACAAATGATAGTGAATATAAGAAAATAATTAGGTGATCATTGAGATATTGCTAATGTGTCTTGACAAAAACAAGTTGACATTGAGTTTCTTTTTCAGTGACCAAACTAGCTGAGCAGACAGAAGATCTACAACACTTTACATGTCTTCATTGGACATATTTATTTCATTACCATCTTTTTAAGATCCTGTGAACAGACACAAGAAATGTTATTTAATCCATCATTGGAGAAATGAGAGTAAGGTTGATTTACAGCAGACTGAAATAAGATTGTTGAACAACAGTTTCAAAGAGAGCAAGAGGGAAAGACTGTAGAGAGAAAGAAGAACAGTTTTTGAATCAGATATATCTGGGTTCACAATTAGGTTCTATTCTTATATAGTGATGTACCTTGGGCATGCTATTTACATTTTCTAAGTGGAGGTTCATTTGTCTGTAAGATGGGGACACCAGTAAAGGCTTAGAAAGGATTTGAAGTAATAACGCTCTGTAACATTATATAAAATGATATATGTAAAATATATAGAGAGTGCCTAAGCTGAACAAATTTTATCATCTGATTATTGTTATAACTATCAATACTAATACTACCACTATGACTACCATAATCTAATGGGACATATCTAAGTGATGTGCTGCAGGGACCTCTCCTTGCTCCTGACTTTTTCATGATTTTAATTAACATCTTGTTGAATGAAGACTTAGTTGTTTCATTTACCAAATTCTTACTCAGCTTGAAATGTAGAAGAAAGTTAGTAGTGTGACAGGAGACACACAACAGTGTGTAATAAATGAGATGACGTTTAGTAAAGCAAATATGCATGCACACCAAACCATTTTAATTGTGAGTTATAATTCATGTAAAGAAAATGACATTAAACTTAGTTGCATGGTAAAATGAATAATTATAAGGCAAGCAGTTATGTAACCAACAACTGGGTCAAGAAAGAGAGCACTGTCAGCCTCCAGAAGCTATCCATTTACTGTCCCATTCCCTGTCTCTCACAAGCTTATCATTATCCTGGTTTCTATGAGAATCAATTCTATGTTTTGCTTTTTGGTTATATCACATTGCACACCCCACTAAACAATATAGATGACTACTTTGAACTTAATGTAAATGAAATCATGCTGTATATACTTTGTGCTTTGCAACTTTTGTTCAGCATTTTGTTTTAACATGAACAGTCATTCTCATTGATGCATTCATTTTTATGTTGTATATTTTCCAGGATATGAATGCAGTATAGCATGTCACCCTTTCTATCACTGAGGGATAATTAAATTGCTTCCAATGTTTAGCTTTTGGCAACAAGTATGCTATGAATATTTTTGTTCATGTCTTGCAGTACATTTGTGTGCACATGGGAAAGTATTCATGAAAAATATATTAAAGTTACTATTTAAGTTATTTTCCTATTTTCCAAGCATATTTATTTCTATTTTTCATTACATATCTAATTCATATAAGTTAAATATATTCTTTTGACACTTCTGCACATAAAAATATATGTAGAAACAAGATTCAAGAAAATTTAATAATAATAGTTGAACATAGTTTTTATGAATTAAGGTTTAGCAATATGTCTTGGCCACAGATATGTGCTGATTTAATTTTCTAGAAATGCATTTTCCTTTATCTTGATGAGAAAAGATTTTTAAGATCTTGTATACATTTTTTTAAGGGAGGCTTTAATTTCTTTCTTTAGCCCTAAGGGGATATGTGAGCTCTGAATATTGTTTAGTTGTTTTACGGATGAAATATTCTCGATTTAAAGGCACTTTACAAAGGACGGTGAAATATTGTCTTTTTAAAAATATATATTAGTCATGTGTATTGTTTATAATTTATTTGTAAGACATTTGATCTTCATAATACATTCCTTAAATTTCTGACACTTACCAGAAGGAAGAGAGAAGAGAAGGGATGGGCAATCCAGAGTTTTAATCAGGCAGAGATTATAACTTCCTAAATATTCCCTGATACTCTGTGAGCAGTTAGAGTTTAGCTGTTTTGTGACTGCACACACCTGTACTGTCCAGGTTGGTAGCCACTGGTCACATGTGGCTACTGAGCAACTGAAATGTGGCTAGGGCAACTTAGATGTTCTCTAAATTGAAAATACATCCAGGATTTTGAATACTTAGAGCAAAAAAAAAGTAAAATATCTCATTCAAAATTTTTATACGTGGAGATGATACTATTTTGGACATACTGAGTTAAATGAAATAACTTACTAGAATTAATTTCACCTATTTCTTTTTACTTAAATGCTAAAAAATACAAAAGTACGTATATGTTTGCATTATGCATTATGTTTCTATTGGATAGCACTGGTACAGATCCTTAACAAAATAGAACAAATATTTCAAATGACTTTCATCTGAAATTTGGAGGGGAGGGTCTGGACATTGAATCTGGTTTGAGCTGATATTTAAGACCACTTGTGAATAGCACAAAATCAATGCAAACACATTACTGAGTTGGTGTGGTTAAAACCCCCAGGCAAGTTCCTTTCTTTGAAGTCACAGTTTCTGAGTGGTAAGGGCAGGGCATCCATGTGTGTTAAGATGGAAAGAATATGTGTGATGTAAAGATTAAATGATCTGCTGCAAAATCTCTCGTGAACTGAAATTGTGCATTGTAGTTTGATTACTTAGACTTGAGAAATCCTGCCATCTTCAAGGTCTGCTTTCTTAATGTTAACTGAGAAGGTGGTTTGGTAGTCTGCCTGAATTTCATCAAATGTCATTTTAGGTTATCCACTTCTAAATTATAGACAAACAATCTAAGACTAACTTATTTTTAGGTGTCAATTTCTCTTTTGGTTTGCTTTTTTTATTCAGCAAACTATTCTGTGTCTTTTCTATATTAGTTATTATTCAAAAGTCAGACTTTTGAACACAACATGTGAAAACTTCTACTCTGTAGAGTTTATATTCTTTTTTTAATTTTTTAAAAATTTATTTCTGAGAGAGGGAGAGAGAGTGATCAGGGGAGGGTCAGAGAGAGAGGGAGACACAGATTCTGAAACAGGCTTCAGGCTCTGAGATAGCTGTCAACACAGAGCCCGACTCGGGGCTCAAACCCACGAACCGTGTGATCATGACCTGAGCTGAAGTCCGACGCCTAACCAACTGAGCCACCCAGGGACCCCTACTCTGTCGAGTTTATATTCTTAAAGGCAGAATGGATTCTGTCCTTGCAATAGTAAAATTTGGATGGTTGAAGGAGGATTCCCAGTAAAGTTCAGGAATAAGCAAAAATAAGCACCATCATTGTTCTCTTCTGCTCTACAATGTAGCGCTTGTCTAACATAATAGAAGAAAAAGGAACAAAAGACATATGGATTGGAATCAAGGAGATATCCTCCTGTTTTACACAATAGACTTGTATGGAAAGAAAGTCCATGATGACTTAGAGGCATTAAGAGTTCACAAGAGTGCTTTGTAAGTATCAATAATTTTCACTTATATAACTTAAACACTACAGAAATCTTAAGATCCAATTTACAACAGCAAAAGAATCCATAATGTAACCAGGTTAAATACACAAATACACAAACACACACACACTTTAGACATAAAGGATCATTATGAAGTTCATAAAACATTATTAGAATGATTCTTGTTTTGTTTTGCTTTGTTTTTTATTTTTATCTGTCTGGTGAAGAGTTTGATGGTCAGTGACTCTTGACTTATTTTGAGTCCTAGATTTAATTTTTTTGATATAACTTATGGCTTATCATTCTGGAAATAAACATACATATGTGAAATATGGTGTCTGAGTGCTTGACCAGCCATTGAGATCCACTTATGTTCAACTGTATACTCTCAGATGTCCCACAAACTCTAAAATGATTGTTTATTTCATTATTATTGCTTTAAGATAATATTAATGGATTATAATAAAAATCACAATGGCAGTGAATATTTGAATTAATGAGATCCTACTTTTTCCAAGCAGTATACTAAGCACTTAATCTGCAATATAACATTTAATCCCCATGATGTACTTATGTAGTAGTCACTATTACTATTTGTACGTATGGTAGTACTTATGTTTTATACTTATTTGTACTTATGTAGTAGTCACTATAACTATTTGTACCTATGGTACTATTTGTACACTATTACTATTTGTACCAACCCTATTTTTTCTGACATTTTACAGGACTTGGTTATCACTCAACAAGTATTGGCAGAATAAATTAATGAATAATAAAATGAATAAATTAAGAACGAACCTCCCCAAATCTGCATAGCTTTTGAGTAGGAAAGCCTGAATTCCTGTCCAGATCTGCATGACCCCAGAGCCCCACACACTATAAATGAAGTGATAAAATACATAAAAAATGAAAAATAGAATATTTTAGGAGTCATGAAGTGAGCATCAAAATATACTAAATAATAGAATGAAGCAAAGGAAGCAGATACCTGGAGCACAGATATTTATGTGGGGAAAGTAAAATTGGCTCTGAGATTTCCTCTGGCCCAGAGCTAAGAAAGAAAAAATGATGAATTACTTGGACTTCTAAATTTGAGTTTTTCCATCCCAATACCTCCCTCACTGTAATCTGCCATTTTTGCACACGATGTCTTGCGACCACAAAACAGCCCTCTTTTCTTATTCTTCACCTTAATACAAAAATTTTACAGAGAATGTGGATATTATAATACAATAGAAAAACACCAGTTTCCCTAGGGTTCTATACTGGAAAGAATAAAGTAAACAGAAGAAGCAGAAAAGGATCTGGTGGAGCAGTTCCAAATGGGCCTAGGGAAATTTTGGCCCACTAATGTTGGCTCTTCATAAGCTGGAACCGTTCAGAGAACATATTCTTTTTTAGTTATACTCAACATTGCTACTTTCAGGTAAGTTAATATGTTCAAAGCTGAGTAGGTTTTGAAAGACAGAATTTTATGACTTCTGTAAGGTCCACCTCCTTCTAACTCTGGTGCAATATCTCACTACCAAACAGTTAACAATTTACTGATTTAAAAAACAGATATTTATAGTGTCAACATGTACTACATCTCTAGCCAGAGCAAAAGGAACAGAGAGGTTGAGAGAGAATAAATGTGCACAGAACCAATCTGATGATGCACTAATTTATTCTCCATCAGGAAATTCATCCATCCCCTATTTCAACTCTCACTGATGCCTTTGTGACACAAAATATCTTCTGAACAGAATACAATGTGCAGGGTACACATTCTCTTTTCCTCCTTTTCTAAGCTAAACTCTTGAGCCTCAATAACACAGACCTTCCACAGTGTAATATTAAAACTTCTTAAGGCTGTGTCCAAACTAAGTCATTTAGACCATTGTCTGCATTCGTATGGGACACATAAGACTTCTCTGAACAATTCTTTGTTTCTCGTGAAGTGTTACCAATATTCTCTTTTTATAAGTGAATATGGACTCCCACATTTCAAGCCATGCCAACCTTTATGCTTGTTGTTCTAGTTGCTTTGATTTGTTCTGAAATTCCGTTTAGAGCTAGAGAAGATAATTAGGTATATGCTGCTTTTGCACAGGGTCATCTGTCACTGAAAAGGGAAAAAGGATAAGAAGAAGATTTGGAGAGTTAAAGACCCAGGGAGAGGACAAAGAGGAGGTTGTATGTAGTGCCTGAGGTTGCATTTAGGAAGCAGATAAGGAAAAAAAAATCTGCTTTAGTCTCTCTGGACATAGTGACCTCTGTGCAATAAAGATACAGAGAGCAAGAAGGAGCCAGCTGGGAGGTGTTGAAAAAGAATGTAGGGCGACCTCATATTCCTAGGTACGGAAGGAACATACGTAAAACACATTCCCAAAAAGAGTTTGCTTTAAATTTTAAATCTCCACCAAGGATACATTTCCTCCTGAAAATTAACATATTTGCATTTTTTACAGATTTATAAAGCATTTGGTCAATTTCACATGAAAAGAGGAGTAAAAATATCTAAGAAATACAGAATAACCCACTCTTGTAGTTTTTAAGAAATCAAAAAAGAAAAAGAAAAGATACTAGTAAAGGTTTAGGAAAACAAAGGAGGTGGCAGTGTAAGCTATCTAGGGCTTAGGATATGGAATTTGACAGTGTTTAGGCAAGTCATGGAATATCTCTAATCTTTAGAGGTTGTACTGACAATGCATATAAAATGCCTAGATGTCTGAGACATAATATGTGTTCAATAAATATAATTTATCCAAAAGCTATGTTGCAAAGATATTTTTAACTAATCAAGAAATTTGACATTTGATTTGATAATGGACTGCATATTATTTCTGTTAGATGTGAGAGTAGCATTGCAGTTATGTTAGAAAATATTCCTAAATCTTAGAAAAGCATACTGAAACATTTAAGGAGCATAAAATGTTTGATGGCTCAGATTTTCTTTGAAATGCTTAAGTAAGGAATAAAAACACAGATGATCAAATATGGCAAAATCTTGGTAACTGTTGAAAGCAGGTGATTTATATATGGGAATTTATCACATTATTTTTTCCACTTTGACTTTGTGTAACTTTTCATAGCAAAAATTAATCATTATTAATTAATATATTACATTGTGTTATATTGTAATATATTTTATTACATTAGTAGTTAATTTTATCTAATCTAATGTTATATAATACAACTAACTTCTAAATGCCTCTAAAGTCCTAAGTGTCCTTGTCACAAATATGATTCTAATTTAGCATGAATTCTAACATGACATTTTCTATAAAGAGAAGTACAGGAGTTGAGAGGTTCATCAGAGCAGTTGATCCATCTGGGTGCAGAAGGCCCCTTAACTCCAGTAATGGAGATAGTACTTGAAAGTTCTTTCTTTCAAGGGGCAGAGAATCTAGCCTGTTCTGGCTTAAGTCAATAGAAAATGTTTACTTCATTTAAGTTTACATGTCCAGGTGTTCCAATTATCTTTAGGCTTGTTAGAATCAGGACACAAATATCATAAAGGATCCATTTCTGTCTATTATTCATCTCTGCCTTTTACTCTGGAGTCTCGGATTCAGACTTCATATGGCAGCAAGATGGTGGTAACAACTGCAACATCTATAACTTTTCATCTCACAGGATGAGAAGATCCAAGGGAAAGTCTCTTTCTCTAGACAGCCATGAGTGTATTGGCTGTACAGCCAATTCCATACCCAGTTACCAGGGTCTGTGTAGAATGCTTATTAGCCTTGACAGACATCAGGTGCTTTTGTCTGGAATTGAGATTACAGTCAACTTCACAAAGACAGCATGGGTTGAGATGGGGTGGGGGACTTCCTGAAAGAAGATAAAAGTAGATAACTAGATTCTGAGAAAATGAAAGCAAGAGTCATTTCATATAAATGAGAACCACCTTTTTTGTCCTCCACAGATATACACAAACCCAGAGATTTTTTTGCAGAGAAATTTTAGCACGAAGCAGCAACTTCCGATATTTTTGAGACTCTAAATGCAAGATTTTTCATGTTCTATTAACACAACTAGTATCCAGTATTTTTGTCTCTTCTTACATAATTTCTTGTTATGTAAGTATTTCTATTTGGTCTCTTAGAGAAGCTGCTTGAAGAACTGCGCTGTGTCTGTCATCAAAAGACCTAGTTCACATCTTTAGGGAATGCAAGCATTGTCTTCAAACACATAAGCATGGCAGGGGTTCCTGTGTCCCTTTAATGTTTTCTCCAACCCTAACATATTATATTAACATTTCTTTTTATTACTTCAGGTGTGCTTTGCACATATCAGTTTCTCCCTCCTTTCCCTCCTCCTCCCACTCCCCCTCCTCCTCATTTTGTTTCCCTTTCCTTCCCACTTCTATCACTGCCATTCCCATCACTGACACCCCTTGGGCACTCACTAGGTGCCAGGCACTCTCCAATATGCTTTATAAAAACATTGTGATCTCACTTACTTACTCCTAACCACATTTTACAAATGAGGATATTCAGGATCAGAGAAAACAGAATAATCTGCCCAAATTCATGGAGTTTGTATGTTGACAAGGCTCAGATTTAAACTCAGTTCTACTGGAGCACCTGAGTGGCTCAGTCCATTAAGCATCCCACTTTGGCTCAGGTCTTGATCTCGAGAGTCCTGAGTTCAAGCCCTACATTGGGCTCACTGCTGTCAGCCCCACATCGGGCTTGCTGCTGTTAGCATGCAGGGCCCACTTTGGATCCTCTGTTTCCCTCTCTGTCTGCCCTTCTTTGACTCTCTTTCTTTCTCAAAAATAAACAAAACATTTAAAAAATATACAAATTCAGTTCTGCCATAGACTGTGTTTAATGCCCTAGGGCCACAATGTCAATCCACATATACTACTTGACTTGAACTTCTGGTAGAACGATAAAAATAGGACTATAGCTAGAAAGATCTCAGTATTTTTCCCCCTCCTAACAGCACAGATAGAGCCGTACTGTCCTTAGGTCAGTGAAATCTGCATATGGAGTTTTCCAAAAGAAGGAAAGTAGGTGATGCATCTAACATCTTTACATTTGCCAATACCTGATTTGCTCCCACTTTCTTGTAAAATGTATTTGTGTCTACTGTGTCTAAAGAATGGTTCTCAAAAAAATAAAAAATAAAGAGTGGTTCTCGAATGGGGGTGATTTTGTCCCACGGGGGACATTTGGCAATAATCAGAGACATCTTTGCTTGTCACAGATGGGGAAGGAATGACACTAGCGTCTTATGGGTAGAAGCCAAAGATACTGCTAAACCACATTATACAGGGCTACCCAGGCCCCACATCAGTATCCTGCCACAAATATAATAATCCTGAGGTTAATAACCCTTGCTTTAGAACAGAAGTTAGGAAAAAAAATTCTGAAAGGGCCACATAGTAAGTATTTTAGGACTTGTAAGCCATATGGTCTCTGGTGCAACTGGCAATTCTGCTGTTGTAGTGTAAAAGCAACCACAGAAAATCCATGTACAAATGGGCATGGCTGTGTTCCAATAGCACTTCATTTACATGGGGCACCTGGGTGGCTCAGTCAGTTAAGCATCCCACTTCAGCTTGGGCCATGATCTCACAGTTCATGAGTCTGAGTCCTGTATTGGGCTCAGTGTCTGCTCCAGATCCTCTGTCTCCACTTCTCTATGCCCCTCCTATGCACTCTCTCTCTCTCTCAAAAATAAATAAACATTTTAAAATGATCTTTTAAAAATTTTATTTATTTATTTTGAGAGAGAAGGAGCACACACATGGGAGATGGAGACAGAATCCTAAGCAGGCTCTGTGCTGTCAGTGCAGAGCCCAATGCCAGGCTCAAACTCATGAACCATGAGATCATGACCTGAGCTGAAAGTTAGCCAACTGAGCCCTCCAGCTCCCCTAAAAAAATTGTCTTTAAAAACAAACCAGAAAATCCACTTTATTTACATAAACAAATATACAGGACAGTGTTGTTTGTCCTGAGAGCCATACATTTACCAAACCTTGGACTAGAGTGTCCCTGAAATCGCCTAAGCCAAGAGCTAGCTGAAGCCTCTGTGATTAGTATTCTGAGGAAGACTTTATTTTCAGATAAGTAATCATTCTGTCTCAGAGTATCAGGGAATTCTACCTTGTTTGAAATCCTCCATTATTTTCTCCTTAAGGGATTTAAAGGCATTTTTCAGAAGAGGGGGAAAACATGCACATGGCACTTATTAGAAAAGCAACCTGGTCTGAAGATTACAGCATTTATAAGAGTGGACAATCTGCAAAGAGCTGGCAGCAATGGGCCATGAACTAACAAGTGAGAATCAGAAGGGAGAGGAAGCATCCTATTTGAAATAGAGTTGTCTGGCCCACATGGTGAGAAACATCCAGACAGCTAGAACCATGGGGTGTGAGCTCTTTGCCTGTCATAAAGCTGGTCAGCATGATACAGACACCAAGTCAGCAGGAAGGTTTAATTAAAACAGTATCACTTTATATCTTTGGCGTGCTTTGCCATTTTGAAAATGCTCTCACCCACATTGTTTCATGGGATCCCTGGGACAGTCGCATCTCCTCAATAAGCCTTTCTGAGGTATAACTAACAGGTATTGGGGTTAAAGAGGCAAGTGAGACTTGAGCTTTTCTCTCAAGGAGATCTTAGTCTAAAGGGAAAGACAGAGAGAGACACAGAACACCTGCACGCCTTCAGGGAAAGTGATCTTCATCCGGCAAAGGATGGTGACAGCCTGGCTTTGAAGTGAAGCTAAGGGTAGGCATGGTAAGAGACGTTTTCCTACATTGTCTTGCTTGAATTGAGTACTAAAAATAAAGATAATTCAATCTAGAAATTGGGCTGGGGAGGAAACTAAAAAGACGAGGGACATACAAAGAGTTTGTCAATCCAGGGAGAGCTGGGATGAGACGGAGGCAAGAAAGAGGACATTGGGGGCATAGGGACAACAAAGCCATGGAGGTGAAAAACAGCAGGGCACATTGCATGTGGTAGGAGCATGGCAGGGAGTATAGGGAAACTGGAGATTACGTTTAGAGAAGAAAAAGAGTAAAGAATAGATGTTTAAGTGAGAGCCAGTTCATGGTTTGTCCTTGGTTATCATTGGAGGGGTAGGGACATGATCCTATAGGTGATGGAGAATTTCAAATTTCAAAACCCATGTTGGGACACAAAGTCCATAGATGAGGAGAGTGGAGGCAATGAGACCTAGTAGGAGGTTACTGTGTCATCCACACAGAGATTAGGTAGTGATTGTGGAAGGAGGAAAGGAAACAGACTCAAGAAACACTTAGGAGGTAAGAATTTCAGAACTTGCAAAGTCTCCTGGAAGAAGCAGGGCAGGAATTATCTTATTTTACAAATGAGGCACAAATATCAGACATCCTTTTTAAAAAATTTATTTATTTATTTATTTTTGAGAGAGAGAGAGAGAGAGAGGGAGAGAGCCCAAATCCGGACTCAATCTCACCAACCATGAGATCATGACCTGAGCCGAAGTCAAGAGCCTGATGCACAACTGACTGCACCACCCAGGCAGCGCCAAACTCAGAAATCTTAAGTCATTAGTTCACTATCTTAAGTATGGATGCTCCGGTTTAATCTAAGCCCTCTATCTCATGTTCTCTTTTTTATATTATTTTTAACTAATGTTTACAGAATGTCTACATGTGATAGACCTCAAGAAAGCCTGTTTCACCCATGCTATATCTTACTAATGCCTCCTATAAGAAAGAGTTTTTACTTGGATTTTTTTCTAGTTGGGAAACTGAGGTTCAGAGATATAGGTAACAGTAACACTATAATATGCCTAAGGGCCCAGAGATATTAACTAAAGAGACTGGATTTCCCCCATACCATGTTTCATCTCCCAAAGAATGTGCCACTGAGGTGACCACTCTTCAGAACTACATTTCCTTGACACAAGTCATTAATTACGTGGACTATTTAAATTAAATTACTTAATATAGGGGTGCCTGGGTGGCTCATTCAGTGGAGCATCGGACTTCAGCTCAGGTCATGATCTTGCATTCATGAGTTTGAGCCCTGCCTTGGGGTCTGTGCTGACAGCTCAAAGTCTGGAACCTGCTTTGGATTCTGTCTCTCCATCTCTCTCAGCCCCTTGCCTGCTGATGCTCTGTCTCTCAAAAAAATAAAATAAAATAAAATAAAATAAAATAATAAAACATTAAAAAATTTAAATTACTTAATATAAATAAAAAGTGCAGTCTCTCTGTCAAACACTATTTCAAGTGCTCCATAACCACACATGGCTAGTGGCTACCATACTGCACAGCACAAAGGATGACTTTCATTAGGGCAGGAAGTTGTATGAAATAGTGGGGCAACTTCAAAATACAAAATCCCAAAGGTGTGTGCCACATTCCAAAGCCATTAATGTAGTACATTCGAATCAAGTTTTGAGGTCACAAACCCAGAGGCAAGGAGAATGGTTCCCATTTTATTTTCTTTTTCTTCAACCCACAGTAGCATAGACCCATTTGTGGATTCAAGAGTTCTACCATAGAATAATGAGCGAGCATAGTGTGAATAAAAAGGCCTTAAGCAATGATGCTCCAGGTTTTTCTTATGAAGGACTGGCTTCTTGCTGTGATGTTTATTAATGTAGTTTAATGGAAACTGGAGATTAACTAAAGGAGGCTGATAAGTTAGTGCTACCTAACAGACACTATATGGGGGATTAAAGCTTAGTCTAAGTAGCCACATAATCTGATTTCTTTATATTCCTATGTGTATAGAAATAAAATGGCCAAACTAGCATCATTGGGGATATCACAAATAAACTTGAGTTAATGAAATTAAGCAGTTCTGAAGAAAATTAATAACCTGACTTCTTGGGTACCAAGTGCAAAAGCAAAGTGTCATTCTGAAAAAAGACTTGGCAAGGGAGATTTAGAAGGCAGGGTATCAGTGGTAACCAAGATAAGGTACCACAAATAATTAAGGTATTAAGCAGACAGTGGCGGCTTTCCTTTGAACTCTGAGTCCTTATGCAGTGTCCTTGAGAGAGAATAAAACAGTGTAAGTGCCTTCAAATTTCTTAAATTCCAAATTCCAGAAAGATTTCAAATATACTGCTCTAATTATGCTTTCCAAATGGCAATTTAAATTGTGTTGGCTTAGTGGTACATTATATAAGACTTTTCTTTTGTCAAGAAAAATACATAAAATAAAAAGAGAAAGTATCTCTTATGTGTCCTTCAGTGCCAAGGACACATTTCTTGTAATTTTTCAAAAAGTCTTTCTGCTGTTTTCTTTTCTCCTCCAGCTCTCCCCCCCCCCATAATACAGTCCTCTTATATACACCAACCATAAAATGTGATGTAGGTAAAAACTGCTGTGATAAGATATAACAGGATTTAAAATAAATGATGGAGTCCTAACTGTCCTTGATGAAGATGAAAAGTATTAACAGTTACCTGTTTTGTACCAAAGTGCAGAATTCTAAAATACCTGCTACCTCTTGGGAGCTTTTATTCTGAGTCATCCTGCTACATGTGAGAAGGATGATTAGTTGCTGAAATATTAAAGAGTCTAAACTGTGACCAAAATGAATGGCATACAGTTAGGGGCTACAGGAGTGTTCGGTATGCTTGTAGCACCAAGGCTAATTGGGAGCTCATTTTATGCATGCAGACCACTTTCTACAATTCTAGTTCCTAAGGAACAGTTAGCCTTAAAGATAAGACTTCACTTTAGACTCTACTTCTGAATTTCTCAATGTTTGCTTAACATTATTAGATTATATGCAACCTGAGAACAGAAGATGAATATTTCTAGCATCCAAGAGTGACACATATTAGGATCTTGAGCAAATCCATATATACATCTTTTTATAATGGCCTGGCCAACGTTTCAAACACAGCAACTCCTAATGAGAACACTATCTTCTGCCCCCACACCACTGGTCTTTACCTAACTATCCCTTACTTAGTTAGCAGCAGCTTCCTGTCATGATGCCCACCCTACAGCTTCTATAGTGTTCAGAGAGGCCCTTACCTACAGCTACAGACTATCTAACTGAATATCTCTCCCTCAGACTCTTACAGCTCCCATATCTGCCTTTCTAGCAGATTCAACCACTTCTCATTCTTCAGCATCTTCTACTTCTTTAGACTTATCTCCAACTGTAACCTCAGTGCTCGCTATCCTAGAAGCCTGGTCTACATGCACCAAGCTCACTAACTCCCTGATTCATACTTTTGCTCTTCTGTTTGCTACATCTATTAGAAATTTCTTCCCTTTTCAAAGTCCATTTCTACCTTCAAAGAATTATACCCAAGAGGCTGGGCCTATAAGCTGTTTGCTTGAGTTAGACAGACAGACCTGTTGCAAATCCCAGGTCTCCTTTTACTAGTGTATGTGTGTGGTGGAGAGCAGTGTGCAGGCGTATAGGAGGAGATGGAGACAGAGACAGAAACAAAGGGATTTGAGGCATGTACATCTCTCCTCTGTAGTATTCATCTACCAATGCATTAGTATTTAACTCCTTGTGCACCGCTGATAACTAAATAAGTTGATACATGTGAAAAGCACTTAGTATAGTACATCATAAGCAATGAAGAATTATTAGCTATTGCTATTAAGCACATCTAGCTTAACCAAATCATTCTGACTTCTCTCATCTTTAAGTCAAGCATTATAAAACATTTACTGCAATTATTACCTATTTTAGTTCTGAATTAATTATGCCTAAATCTCTGCTAAGTTGAAAGCTACTTAAGAGGAGAAATGCTATTTCTGTTTACATCTCCTAGATCAGCTCTCAAAGTATGGACTCTCTGCAAAGTGCTTGCTACTGGGGTCCACAGCATGATGGCATCAGAACTTGAACCAGTTTTTACAAACTTTCACAGCACTATGGCATGACTATTAACATTTAATTCTATTTTGTAGAAGCTTTGCTCTGAGATCTGTTGAATTATGTTTTAATAAATAGTCCTTTAATAAAGACTTACAGTTGCACTGACCTAGCCCATGAAGTAACCTATACTAGATGCTCTCTGGATATTTAATATACTCTGAATGAAGAAAAAAAAATATTCAGAATGGTGTTTTACTTGGGACTGCTGTTCTTGTTCAAGTTAGCAGCATATGTAGATATCCCAGGAATCAGGCTTCTGAAATCAAATGCAGGACTTGAGGAGATTTAATATAGACTAATTTATTCAGTTCTGAATTTCAGAAACTTTTTTGAAACTTACTTTTAAAACTGGTTTACCATGTTAAGCACACTGTGTCAACGCCTTAAAGAAAGGAAGATGAGATGTGAGCTCTGATTTTAATTTTTCTACCACCACACATATCAGCTGAAGTGTCAACCCTGATACTGATGCTCACGATTCCCTCTACAAGGAAAGGTGAGATATGAAGGCATAAAATAAGAGGGATAATTTCTGGTCATATTTGCACCCATTTGACTGTTTGTCTTTCGGTTTCTGGATCTTTGTTCCTTTTCTTCTTATTTTATTTCATTTTATTTTTGAGAAAGACAGTGCAGGTGAGTGAGGGGGAGAAAAAGAGGAAGAGAGAGAGAATCCTATGAAGGCACAGAGGGTGAGACAGAAATAGAGATACAAAGAGGGAGGGAGGGAGGGACTGAGGGAGGGAGGGAGAGAGAGAGAGAGAGAGAATCAAGGCTCACCCGAAGTGTGGCTCTTGCAGATCTCAAACTCATACACCATGAAATTAGGACATGAGCTGAAGTCAAATGTTTAGCAACTGAGCCACCCAGGTGCCCAAGTTTCTGGATCTTTCTGAAAGGTATCTTTAACCCTTTCCTTTCTTCCAACTTGGACTCAGATCAACCATGCTCCATGTCCTCATGTGGACATGAGGAATGGGTCTAGAAAGACATTACATCAACATTTGATACTGAAAAACTAATTAAAGCATTTTTAATTGACTAATTTGGAAAAAAAAAAAAAGGTCCTCAGTATCAGCAATGTCAGTCTTGGCTTCAGATACAAAAAAAACAAAAAACAAAAAAAACAACCACTTTAGTTCTCTGAGAAAGATAACTACCCAGGAAAGTAGAGGCTCTTGACAGAATTAATTTCATACACTTTGAAATCACCCCATAGCCTGCACTCAGCAGAGTGACTGTGATCAAAATTTGCCTTCCTGTTGTTTTTCCCAGAGAAATATCCTGTGAGGGATGCTCACACCTTTTCAGCTATTTTCTTTATCTATAGGATCCTCAGTTAGTTCAGAATAAAGATCAGGAAAATGCAAGAAAGTAATTAGTCAACCAGGGTATAATGATGCTATTGAAAAGACAAAAAATTAAACATTAAACAAACAAATAAACAAACAAACAATAAAGGGGCTCCTGGGTGGCTTAGTCGGTTAAGCATCCGACTTTCGCTTGGGTCATGATCTCACAGTTCGTGGGTTCGAGCCCCGCGTCGGGCTCTGTGCTGACTGCCAGCTCAGAGCCTGGAGCCTGCTTCAGTCTGTGACTCCCTCTCTCTCTGACCCTCCCCTGCTCATGCTCTCTCTCTCTCTCCTAGAAATAAATAAAACATTAAAAAAAAAAAAAAGAAAAGACAAAAAAAATAATAAGACAAAAGCTTTTACCATGTATTTCCAAGAAGTCTGCCTTGATTCCGGGGTTGCTCATCCATTTAACAAATATTAACTGAGCACATACTATATATCAAGGACTATGATCAGCATTAGTGACAAAATGATGGAAATGTTATTTCCTGTCTTCAAGAACTCTAAACCTTAGAGGGAAAAACAGAACAACATGAAATGACATCTATTATTCAGGGAAAATAGTAATGGGGAATTATGAAAACTCACATGGCAATAACTGCTAATCATACCCTGACATCTATTCCCCCAATTTTAGTAAAAAAAATTCCCATGTTCTAGCTATCACCATGGAAACTTAGCTTAAAAATTATACTTCTCAGCTTCCCTGCAATCAGTTCTGGCCATGTGACAAAGTTCTGGCCAAAGGAATGTGAAGAGAAGTAAAAATCACCACTCTGGGAAGAAGTCTATGTATGCTCCCTTTCCTGACCTCTTACTCCTTTCTCCTAACTGAACAACTGTCCAGACATGGAAGACACATGGTGATGACATCAAATCATCCCACAGGGCCTGACCACTTACCTCTATCCAGCTCCATAAGAAACATGAGTGCTTATCCTATTTAAGCCACCTCATTCTGGGGTTTCTTTGTTATGGCAGCTTAGCATATACCTTAACTAATAGAATATAGCTTGGGCTATATTGACCATTGACCAGGTTATGGGTATGTTCAGTGTAATGGATAACAGACTATACAAAAGCTTCTGGTTAAAAAGAAGACTAGAGTATAAGATGAGAGCTGAACCTATGTAATAAATTTCAACTATCCTAATATAAATGTTTAATATGTGTGCTATTTAGAAAGATCTCTTAGGTTGTTTGTGAATTATGGAGGGGGAACACTAGAAAAATAATTCAAAATAAGTGAGAATTAAAGATGGTCAGAACTTAGCCAAATTTTTGAAAAGTAATGGGAATAGATTGGTGGATTCAGAGTAAGTATGGAAAACACTGCACATTTTTTTACCAGACTACAACTCTTTCCTAAGCACTGAGTTTACAGATACAGTGAAAACAAAGAACAGATACAGTCCTTGACATCATAAAGCAACACCAAGAGCAATTCTGTCCCATGCATTACCCATCTGATCCCCACTACAACCAAACTGTGGTGCTTCTTATCATCATCATACATTTACAAATTAGAAGGACAAAGCTCAGAGGAATTTTAAGTAATGTGATCCATATCTGGCTCCTTTCATTGTTACGGCCCATACTTTCTCAACTAAATCATGCAGCTCCCTGTGGAATAACATAAAATAAAGTAGGAAATATATCATGTCTATTTTCAACAGTAAATGCTTAGGCAATCCAAAGGTCTGAGTTATATTTTGAAGGAAAGAGAATTATGCAAAGTAAATTATCCATTACTACCGATAAATTGATCTGAATCTCATTTTACTTATTGCCAATGCACAAACTCTAAGAACTTAACTAACTACTGGATTTAAAAAAATACAAAAGTAAGCCCTTTGGAAAGAAAATTTGGGGTTCATTTTGTAAGATGGTAAGGAAATATAATTATGTATCACTTTGGTTTTGTAAGTCACTTCCATTTTGTAATTAGTGGCATATTTGTACATTGTAGCTTGACAAAACTCATCATTGTATACAGAAATGCCTGTTAGCATTGTATGCCTGTTAGTTTTTCCAAGCCAATCTCCAATCTCCAGGAAGATGAGTCCACTCAGGTAAAGTATGCAACATCTTAAGGTGTGATGGTCTTGCATTTTATGTTCACTTCTTACACTTGTTTTATTTTCTCCAAGAAGACATTATTTCCTCAATTCTTTTAAGCCCTTTAATAATTCTTATTTTATTTATTGCTTATTAGTCTTTGTGTTTTTTTTTTTAAAGGATTTATGTTCCTTTTCACTTAATGGTTATGTTTGGGAAATATTTACGCAAAGGGAGGAATGTAGACTGTGAATCTTCGAAGAAATGTGTAGATCAACTGTCTACAGGGTCCCACCTAGATGGATGACAGATGGATCGCAAGAGGATTTCACTTATCCAGATCCTTTTCAACTGTGAGTACTACTTATTTTGTCTCTCAGAGCAACCATTCCATACTGCATTGTTAAAATACACTTGGGCTTCTTAAGAAGATAATGAAGGGTTTTTTGTTGTTGTTTTTTAGTTAAATAGAATTGGTATTCAGAGCCTTCTCCCCATCCCACCTCTGTTCTCCTAGAGGAGTTAAATTCATCTAATGTAAACACAAGAGGAAAAGAAAGGGTAGAACAGCGGTGCCTGGGTGGCTCAGTCAGTTAAGCATCCAATTTAGGCTCAGGTATGATCTCACGGTCTGTGAGTTCCAGCCCTGCATTGGGTTCTGCACTGACAGCATGGAGCCGATTTTGGATTGTCTCTCTCCCCCTCTCTCTGCCCCTTTCTTGCTCACTCTCACTCTCAAAATAAATAAATAAACTTAAAAAAAAGATAGAGGAGGATAAACAATTTTCATATTGTACTAAAAACCTAAAAGCATTCTTTCTGTATGTTTTTTGTAATTCCTAACGTGTTTTAACAATGTAAACTGATTACTGTTGCATTTACATTTTAGATCATTATCATGCTTAGAAAACAAAACAAAACAGTACCAGCAACAACAAGAACAAAAAACTTCAAAAAAGAATCCATTGATCTCAAAATCCATTTTCAAGAAGAGCTATGAGCAACAATCATTGGAAATACAGCCATGATGTTGTATATACAGACAAAAGAATTAAAAAAAAAAAAAAAAAAAAAAAAAAACAGAGGGGCGCCTGGGTGGCTTAGTCGGTTAAGCGTCCGACTTTCGCTTAGGTCATGATCTCGCGATTCGTGGGTTCGAGCCCCGCGTCGGGGCCTGTGCTGACTGCCTGCTCGGAGCCTGGAGCCTGTTTCAGTCTGTGACTCCCTCTCTCTCTGACCCTCCCCTGCTCACGCTGTCTCTCTCTCTCCTAGAAATAAATAAAACATTAAAAAAAAAAAAAAAAACAGAGCACCATAAAGGGAAAAAAATAATAATACATAATATTTGTGATCCTTCTTTAACAAGATTTTAGAATTCTTATCTAGAAATCATATGCGGGGAAAATGTCAACAGTCTTGGAGTAAGAGAATAGAGCCATATGATGTAAAAAGTGATGGGTCAACTCCAGGAAAAGCTTAAGTAGCAGAATTGCAGAGATGACCTGTAAATCACTTAGAATAGAATTTTATTATGTTTCTACAAGCATCCTCAAGGAGATTCATAATAAGAGTAAGAAAATATACTTCCAAGATGATTTTAACATCAATTAAAAAAACCTCATTAATAAGTATAACATAACCAACCAGTATAGCTTATCTGACCAATTCCTATTAAATTTTATTTTGATTATTAGAAATCTCAATTACCCATCGCTTTTGCTAATACATTACTTTTAGAAGAAAGACTCAAAAATGATAAGTGAGTCGGGTGATGCTATGTATTATACAGAAATCCTCGTTATTGTGATTCAGAATTCATGCAGCTGTCTCTCACATAGCTTTCTCAATCTTCTTTTTATACAGTGAGAAATGAAATTGTAAATGGCATATTTGAGACACTACAAAAATCTTCACACTAGACAAAGATTAGGGTTATTAAATAGTATGCACTTATGGAAAAATACAGAGCAATTTTAGATAATTTCCTATCAGAGTTAACATAAAAAATGAATAAGAAAATATCATTTCCCAAATTCATCAATTAAACATTACTTAATTAAGCATGTTCTTTACTGAAAAATTGTAAAAACATTGAAAAGAACTATACCTCTATTTCTATCAACATGGTGGACTAAGGATAGGCAAAATTTCCAACAGTTTATTTTAAAAATGAAAGTGCGGATGGCATAAAACAACATTTTTTAGATGCATAGATAATTTGAGAGTGTAGAGAAATTGCCCAGTTGACAATGTTTCATACGAAAATTAAAGGGAAAAAACTATAATGCCACAGAGGCCATAGAGAAAAGCTAAAAAAGTAGTATTATCCAGACACAGACCAGCACAAATACAGGCTGACTGTTAAAGTCCTCCTGGGAATGGAAATACAAATTTGGGTTCAAGAGTCAAGGGACCTCGGTATAAACTGTAACTCGGGACAGACAGCTCCCTCTATTACAGTAAAACAAAGAAATTTGGCCCTTTCAGTTCGGAGAAGTAACGAAAGCAAATCATCTACATCTTGTACCCCACTGTTTTGTAATCAAAATTCACTCTTCTAATGTAGTGTAAGAATATTACACTGAAAACAATACAAAAGCTGGTTCTAGACTGCTAAAATTCCCAGGCTTCTGGCAAATATATATTAGTCTTCTCTGTAGTCACACTTTACACAGAGCAAGTCATCCCAACCATCCACACCAAGAGTAGTCGCTATCAAAAAGAATTCTGAAAGCACAAATTATAACCCATGTAAATGAGATTGAGAGTTAATGGAGAGCGCAAATGACTACATTATTCTGCAATGAATTGGGTAATAAAGCCATGTAAAGGAGGGGTAATATACTGGACTTAGATATTTCAAGAGATAAAAGAAAGCATAGGTATAACAATAAAAACATCACACCACTAGGGGTGCCTGGGTGGCTCAGTCAGTGGCTCAGACCGACTTCATCTCAAGTCACAATCTCATGGTGTGTGAGATCGAGCCCCATGTCGAGCTTTATGCTGACAGCTTGGAGCCTAGAGCCTGCTTGGCATTCTGTGTTTCCCTCTCTCTCTGCCCCTCCCTTGTTCAAGCTCTCTCTCTCTCCCTCAAAATTAAATAAACATTAAAAAATTTTTTAAAATCCTACTAGACAGACAGAATAAGGGGGAAAGAATAAGATAATCTGAAATGACAAATATAGAAAATAATATATACTTGAACAAAACAAGCCATAACAAAGGGTTAAATATTATAATAGATATAAAGAGATAATCAGTTTGAGAAAATTTCACAGACTTCAGCATAAAGAGATGAACAGAAGAGAAAATGTAAGTGATTTTATCAGGCATGGAAATGGTGAACTTGTGAAGGATTTCCAGAAATTAGAGAGAAGGAGTCCACATTCAAAGAGAAAATAGTTTTTATTTTTGTTTTATGTGACATATCAACTTTAACTTAAAATTCATGCTAATTGAGAAGCACCTAGGTAGCTCAGTCAGTTAAGCATCCAACTTCAGCTCAGGTCATGATCTCATGGTTCATGAGTTCAAGCCCCACTTCAGGCTCTGTACTGACAGCTCAGAGACTGGAGACTGCTATGGATTCTATGTCTCCCTTTCTCTTTGCCCCTTCCCTGCTCATGCTCTATCTCTCTCTCTGTCTCGAAAAGAAACCTTAAAAATGAAAAAAGAAAGCACACTGGGGCGTCTGGGTGGCTCAGTCAGTTAAGCATACGGCTTCAGCTCAGGTCATGATCTCACCGTTCGTAGGTTAAAGCCCTGCGTTGGGCTCTGTGCTGACAGCCGGCTCAGAGCCTGGAGCCTGTTGCAGATTCTGTACCTCCCTCTCTCTCAAACCCTCCCCTGCTCACGCTGTCTCTCTCTCAGAAATAAATAAAACATTTTTAAAAATTACACTAATTGATACATGCAAAGTCCCAATATCTTTATAATAGAGAAATCACAGACCATGGGGTTGTAGCTGTTATAAAAATAATCAAAGAACAGCAGATTATACTAAAATGGAAAAGAACTTTATTGCAGCAAACCTGTCACTAGTAACAGAAAAGCTAAAACTGTGGAATAGTATCTTCAAAAGTGCTTAGAGAAAAACTGGAATATCTAGAAAAAACTAGAATAAAAGAGATAAGCAAGTAGATGCAAAAAGAAACAATGAGCAAGGGAATTTGTTATATGTGGGCTAATCTAAATACAACTCTGGCTTAAACCACACTACCCATGATAAATACAAGGATTAAGGAATTTCTAAGCCCTGGAATTTAATAAAATAGACATACTGGTGAAATATAAAACTAGGTGAGCAGGGTTACATCCTTCAAGAAAGCGTAGTATTTTTTTTAAGTATATTTATTTATTTTGAGAGACAAAGAGCATGAGCGAGGGTGCACCTGGATAAGTCGGGAATTAGCAGAGAGAGAGAGAGAGAGAGAATTTCAAGCAAGTTCTTCTGCACTATCAGTGCAGAGCCTGGTTCAGAGCTGGAACTCAGGAACCTATGAGATCATGACCTGAGCCAAAATTAAGATACTTGGATGCTTAACTGACTAAGCCATCCAGGCACTCCAAGAAAACTTAGTATTGTTTGAGACGAGAAAAGACACAATTTTTCATTTTTAAGTCAAATTGAATGTTACAGTTTAAGAATTACCAATAAAAAAAGGAAAAATAAAATGCATAGCTTCTTAATATAGAGAAGAAAAATGAATGAAAAAAATGTTAAATATAGTTGGAGGAGAAAGGGATCAAAAGGCAAGTAAAAATTCTAGAAAGTAGAAAACAAAAAGGAAAGGAGTAGAAATAAATACAAGTAATCATAATAAAGAGGATACAAGTAAACTTACTACTAAAAGGACGGAGCTCCTCAAATGCATTTTTAGAAATCTAGATAACTGCTGCTTATAAGAGATTTACTTTAATTATGAAAAAAACATTGAGAGGAAATGTATCAACTAAAACTGAGAGAGCCAACATATGAGACAAAACAAAATTGAAGACAAAAATCTGTAAAAATAGTAAAGAAGTCATTATGAGAGGAAAAATTAATCAGAAAGAACAAGGAAATCAATCTCAATCACTCAATCTCCACCTCTGCCCTCTTTGTCAAAGTTGATAGGGTTGCTGGAGAAATTCAACACACACACACACACACACACAAAATCATGAAGATACATTTTAACACACCTTTCTCAGAAACACATAGATTATACAGTCTGAAATCTATTATGAGTAAAGAAGTTTTGAATGACACAATTAATAAGCCTTATTAATGATACATGTAGAAGTCAACTTAAAACATTTGGAGAATACTCTCATGAGTGGGAAATCCATCAACAGAAAAATAAAAAAGGATATGAACAGTAAGCTTGCAAAAGATAAAATTAGAATGGGAAATAAAGATATGAGAAATATACTAATAATCAGGGCAATGCCAGATAAAATAGTAATAATTTTGCCCATTTTATATATATATATTATATATATATATATATATATATACACACATATAAATAAATCTAATAATATCAAGTGTTGCTGATGATACAGGATAAGAGGAACTTTCATTGACTGTTGGTGGGATAAATCATTTGACAGCATATTTGACATCAATTTGAATGAAGGTATCCATATTAGCTATGCTCCAGAAATTCCCTTTTATGTGAATTATTCTAGAGAAGATCTCATATGCACATATCAAGATGTTCATCATTTTTCTGAGTGGTAAGAGGGAAAATCTGGGAATACACTAAATGTCCTTTCAGTAAGGGAATGGATAAATAAATTCTGGCATAATCATAAGCAATAATTAAAATGAATAAACATGCACTAAACCAATTAAGATAAATTAAATCTCTGAAACATAATGTTTCAAATAATGTGAAACAAATAATGTTGAATGAGAAAAAATATAGAAGTGATGTATGCCATTTAAAAGAATATATGTAGGGGCGCCTCGGTGGTTTAGTCGGTTAAGTGTCCGACTTTCGCTTAGGTCATGATCTCGCGGTTCGTGGGTTCCGGCCCCGCGTCGGGCTCTGTGCTGACTGCCAGCTCAGAGCCTGGAGCCTATTTCAGAGTCTGTATCTCCCTCTCTCTCTGACCCTCCCCTGCTCATGCTGTCTCTCTCTCCTAGAAATAAATTTAAAAAAATATTTTAAAAAATAAAAAAAATAAAAGAATATATGTAAAATTTAAGACCATGTAGGATTTTACAATATATTTAAGTACAAAGATACATAGGTACAGGTCAGACAGCACTTCACACTACTGGTTCCCTTAATTTTTTAAAAAAGTTTATTTACTTTTGAGAGAAAGTGAGAGAGACAGACTGTGAGTGGGACAGGGGCAGAGAAAGAAAGAGGGAGACAAAGAACCCGAAGCAGGCTCCAGGCTCTGAGCTATCAGCACAGAGCCCGATGTGGGGCTCAAATCCAAGAACCGGGGTATCATGATCTGGGCCAAAATCTGATGCTTAACTGACTGAGCCACCAATGCACCACACACACTGTTGGTTTCTTTTGGGAAATGATTCTCCAAAGAAAAATTAGAGGTGCTGTTACTAGGAAATGGATATATAGAGAAAAAGATGTTTATTATACATCCTCTGTTAACCTAATGTAGAGAAAAGCAGGTTGTAAATTGGTATTAGGAGCTGTAGCTAGTGTTCTGGCTTGAGAGATCATGGGGAAGCTTACACATGAACAAGGAGGAAAGTTGGAGTGTAGATGTGTTTCCCGAAGTCTCTCATGAATGGTTATTAAATAGTGTTCATTATGCTGCATATCTTGCTCATTTGGTCATGCTTGTCCAAGTATTAGACAAAGTAGATTTTCCCTATCTTTATTTATCTTGACCTCTTTCTTCTTCAGAGACTTCTTGTGGTGTCATATCCTGTCCATGAGTTAGTGTAGAGCAAGTTATGGAGTTATGATAATAGAGCAAACATGGCTTTTTCTACTTTGCATATGATGTCATTTAAATGTCTAATGACTCTACGAGATATATTGTATCACTGCTCCTGTTCTTGGATATAAGACACTGAAGCTTGGTTAACATGACCTGACAAATAACAAGCAGTAGAAATGATATTTGAATGAACATATCTTTTTTATGACACTACCCCTAAACAGGGGTGTTATGCATGTTACCTACAAGGAAGTTTCCAAATAAACATTCATTAATTATTTTTCAATGAGTATGACTACTAAACAAGAGCTGTGATAGATCAGTAGCTGTGAATATCACTAATATCTACTAATTGGACCTGATGCATAAGCAACATATGAGAGGCAGTTCATGTAGGGATTATATTAAAATAATTGATTGTGAAAGAAAAGAGAAATATTTTCCCAATGTTTCTTAAAAAATGTTTACATCTAATATCAATATTGCTTTCAAATTATGCTACAAAACTGAACAAATAATAATTCTTTTAAAGCATGGTCATTTTGTTCTATTTTAGTTTTTGACTAATATATATATAGATAATTCTTTAATATCTAAAATAGATGTTTTAAAACTATGGAGCAATGAACTATTGGGACCTCATCAAGATAAAAAGCTTCTGCATGGCAAAGGAAACAATCAATAAAACTAATAGGCAACCAATAGAATAGGAAAAAATAGTTGCAAATGACCTATCAGATAAAGGGCTAGTATCCAAAATCTATAAGCAACTCACCAAACTCCACACTGGAAAAACAAAGAATCCAGTGAAGAAATGGGAAGAAGATATAAACAGACACTTCTCCAAAGAGGACATCCAGATGGCCAACAGACACATGAAACGATGCTCAGCATCCCTCCTCATCAGGGAAATACAAATCAAAACCACACTGAGATACCACCTCACGCTGGTCAAAGTGGCTAAAATGAGCAAATCAGAGGACTCTAGATGCTGGCGAGGATGTGGAGAAGCGGGCACCCTCCTACACTGTTGGTGGGAATGTAAACTGGTGCAGCCCCTCTGGAAAACAGTGTGGAGGTTCCTCAAAAAATTAACAATAGAACTCTCCTATGACCCAGAAATAGCACTGCTAGGAATTTACCCAAGGGATACAGGAGTGCTGATGCATNCAAGAAGATGTGGTTTATCTATACGATGGAATACTACATGGCAATGAGAAAGGATGAAATCTGGCCATGTGTAGCAACATGGATGTACCTTGAGGGTGTTATGCTGAGCGAAATAAGTCAGGCAGAGAAGGACAAATGTCATATGTTTGCAAGTATAGGAGGATTAGGAGGAACTTAATGGAGGACCATGGGGGAGAAGAAAGGGGGAAAATAGTGGGGGAGAGGGAGGGAGCAAACCATGAGAGACTGTTAAATGCAGAGAACAAACTGAGGACTGATGGGTGTAGGGGGGCGGGGAAGGGGAATGATGGGCATGGAGGAGGGCATTTGTGGAGATGAGCACTGGGTGTTCTATGGAAACCAACTTGACAATAAACTGTTAAGAAAAAAGAAATTGTGTTTGTCAGGGATTGAAGATAAGTTCAAAAGGAAAGTTGCTACCTAAAAATAATAATAATAGTAATTAATAATAATAATAATAATAATAATAATAATAATAATAAAATAAAACTATGGAGCATCTGGATGGCTCAGTGGGTTAAGTGTCCAACTTCAGCTCAGGTCATGATCTCACAGCTTGTGAGCCCCGCATTAGGCTTTGCCAGAAGCTCGGAGTCAGGAGTCTACTTCAGATTCTGTGTCTCCCTCTCTCCATGCCTCTCCCCCATTCACTCTCTGCCTCTCTCTCAAGAATAAATAAAAACATTAAAAAAATTTTTAAAAACTAGAATATATCTTGGGGTACCTGGGTGGCTCAGTTGGTTATGTGTCAGACTTCAGGTCAGGTCATGATCTCCAAGTTCGTGTGTTTGAGTCCTGCCTTGGACTCTGTGCTGACAGCTCAGAGCCTGGAGCCTGCTTCAGATTCTGCACCTTCCCTCTCTCTGCCCCTCCCCCACTCGTATTCTCTCTCTCTTCTCTCTCTCTCTCTCTATCTCAATCTCAATAATAAATAAACATTAAAAATTACTAGAATATATCTTAATTATGGGAACCTGCTATGTTATGTTTTAAATGTGCCCCAAATTATTACGAGTACTTTCTTTCTTGCTTCCTACTTGAGTGCTAATAATACAGTTTCAACTTTCATTCATCAATGTCTCCAGGCACCTTAATCATGCTGCTACAAATGGCTTGAAAAAATCATTTTTTTAAAAAGGTATTTCAAATATAATGATATGATATAAGTCTCCATTTCTAGTTTTACCCTTTCATCTCCCAGATCACAATGACATACAATATACAATATATGTGTATGTTTGTTGCAATATGACCCTACCATCGAAGCTGAAACTTAGGACATAACTAACGTATTAGTCAAACACTGGTTCATATGTCCCTGATGTATGAACATTGATCAGAGCCTCCTTAACTCTTAAAATCAGCAGAACTTTTCCCTAGAGATACTCCATTTCTATAATTCCCAGTCTTAATTAACTCTGGACCCCTAGTGTTCTGTATAAGCAATGTTTATCCAATATTTTCTTCTTCCTTGAATATAAAGTTTTGAGAACTCATTTGGAGCGAGGGATGTAAGGGCAGCCAGAAGAAAACATCCACTGGTTTCCAGATCTTCTGAATTGTCCTGCACCTGTCCTTTTGGGGTTTTTCTCCTCATTTCTATAAACCATATACTTCCAATATACTTTTTTCTTAAATTAGCATGTACTAGTGTGCACTAGTTTCTGTTGTTTGCAACTAAAGAGCTCTGGACAATACAGTCATGCTTGAATGGTTTCTCCACTTCCAGAAAGAGGACAAGGTAGCCTATAGGGTATGATGTGAACCACAGACACAGATACACACACACACACACACACACACACACACACACACACACAGATGTGAATCTTAGCCAGAATTATTTCACTTAGTGAAATATTTCAAATAGTGATGTCAAGTACAAAGAACAGAGATAAAATCATGTACAGTAATCTACAGATACTAGCCTCCAATTGCCTATGTTTAGCAAGTAAAGCAAGGATAAACCTTGAATGACTTTGGATCTAGACTTGGAGGTTTTAGTTGAATGGTGTTCATAATCCAGGATAACAACAATGTATAGTGGCTATTTTAAAGAAAAAAATACACCTATTATTTCTAAAGTCTGAATTAGTTATTTAGAATACCAAATCTCTGCTTGGGACAGATGATAGATAATAAATAAATAAAGTGAGTGGATAAGCAAACACATAAATAAATAGCCAGTGACACTCGTATCTTGTCACTTGTGATTTCTAATTGGTCATGGAAATCACTAAAAGGGGTTTTTTTTAGAATAGAATTTTGGGGTTAGAGACTATGACAAAACCACAAGTTAGAATTTCAGAACTCAAAAAGCATGATTAAGATGGGATTGTCTTTCAACATGAATTCAGAGAAAATCTGATCTTTCAAAATATAGATCTTATGAGAAATGAAAATTTAAAGAAAAAAGTGAAGAAAATCTTTGGAGACTCGTGGTTTTAATTCAACCCAGTATTCTATGCATGGCTTTTATTACATTTTGATAATTATATTCCCTTAATCAGCCTACATACTTCTAGCCATGCTTATCATCATGATATCACATGACATTTTGTCCCACCAGGAAACTTCACAGATTGGTAAAAACAGCCTGCACTCATTTATGTGGACAAATAGTTTAGCAAATCCCATTTGATTGGCTAGAATATTATTTGTCCCAAATGGACTAGAATTCCTGTAGTTGAGCTAAGTAAGCAAAGGAACTGAATAGTAGAGATCTTAGTGAAAAGCAATATTCAGAAAATATTTAGTATTCATAACCAAAAAATACGGCTTTATAGAATTTTAGAAACACTTACATAATTATAATTTTTATGGTAATTACAAATATTTGTTATCTGATGTATTAAAGTGTAATTCAAAAGGTCCATACTTTGTCATGTTTTATTTCCCCAAAGAGTATATTTGTATATTTTTATAACTTTTTATTAACTTTAATTACCTTTTGTTCCAAATATTCTAAATACCTAAAGATTTTGAAATGTAAACTCCAGGCTTTACGTTTTGAATATTTGCTGATATCACTTTCTTCTCAGATAAAAATGGCTTGTGAATAAACACATGCAGATTGATCCAAAGATATATTAATTCATTAATTTAGGCTACACCCACACATACATACACGGGCACACACACACACACCCCGCCCCCACCCCTAAATGCAGAGGCATTCTCATGCTTGCCAATGATACACAACTCAAATTTCGGGACAAAAATAAAGTTTCCCCAACATCAAAGAAGAATATCAACCACTGTAAAACAGTTCTCTATCAACAGGGAGATTACTGAGGGCAATTTATGTCTGCTTAAAAGCTTAGTAGTTAATAAAGACCTTACTTGTCTGGCTAAGTCACTTCTCAGAGATAAGAAGAAACCTCAAGGAGAATTTCTGTTTGCGAATGAATTCTGAAAAAGGAAGAAATGATAAATAATGGGAAATAACAAGAATTATAAGATAAAGGCCTTACTTAGCATGACATTTATATTCAGCTCAGTAGAGTTCCACAAATATTTTCTTCACATCTATCATGTGCCATGTGTTGGCCTCATTCAGGAAGATACAATGTCAGCTTAAATAAATTGGGTAACAAAAAAGAAAGTCAGAGAGCAGAAATGTATGTTTCTTGGATGGAGACATTCAAAGGGATATAGTTGTTATTTTTTAGTACCTAATAAAAAGGAGAGCTTGAGTATAAAACTGCAACACACACACACACACACACACACACACATCCTATAAAATAGTAAAGGCAAAGTCACTTTGAAATAAAATATATAGACCTACTCTGAGTTCAAGTTCATAAAGTACTTGTACAATATAGTGAGGGACAGGCTCATAAATAAAAAGAAATGATAAAAAGGGGCACTCACCTATAAACATAATCTGTATTCAATAAAGAAGCTTATCACAAAAGGCATTAGGTGGAACTTTAATTCGACAAGAAGTTAAAAAGTATTATATGGAGAAATAAATTTTGGAAGTACTAGGTTCAAGTTAAATTCGTTTCCTTATTGCAGGACCTCTCAGAGCCTAATATATAGTATTAAAATATACTTTGGATTTTCCAGAAAAAAATAGTAAAATCAATTTTCCAATATATCTGCCCACAAGATCCTTCTGGTACAGGGATTTTCAAGAGTAGTGTTATTTTATTATTATTATTATTATTATTATTATTATTATTATTTATTTTGGGAGAGCAAGCACACACACAGGAAAGGCAGAGAGAGGGAGAGAGAGACAGAGACAGAGACAACTCCAGGCAGGCTCCGCACTCTCAGCACAGAGCCCTACATGGGGCTCAAACCCACAAACTGTGAAATCATGACCTGAGCCAAAATCAGATGCTCAACGGACTGAGCTACCCAGGCACCCCTTCAAGGATAGTGTTCTATTAAAGATACTTAGGAAATTCTGGTCCACATGATCAGTGAGTTCCTTCAACTTTTAAGAATGTTTACTATTAATTGAATGATTGGGTGGTGCCTGCCTGGGACTCAATTAATGTACTATTGTTTGTGGTATTAGTTAATTAGATCTCTAGTAATAAATTGATGTCTATCCTGTCTTGCCTTACCATCACTTGGACTCCAGAATAATAATCCTCACATATGAAATATCTCTTCTTTTTACTCCTGGGGGTCTTCATGGATCTTTCCCTTTCCCCCCAGTTCCCCAAATATCATCCCTAAATTGCTAATCTGATTTTCAACTTCCAGGCTTCTGAGGAGAGTTGTCTGTAATGTGTAATCAAAGAATAGGCTGGAGGAGGATTGAAGTAAAGGAGGAGGAGAAAAGGAGGGAGGTAGCACAACATTACACAGATGTATATTAAGGTCATAACTTCACCTGCCTACCGGGCCAGGCAGATAAGTAACAGGAGTTAAACAGTCCAAGTACTAGCTTATTGGGTTGGAAGCAATATTTTTCATAGCCATAAATAACTAATCTTCTTATTAACTGCAATACTCTTGGTCAGCCTTTTAAAGTCCCACTTCCAGTAAAGACATGAACAAGGAGAAACAGTTCCTTATTATGAGGAAAAACAAGAGTGCAAAAGCTAGGATGTGTGGTAATCACTCAGCCTGAACATCAGAAAGACCATAGAGGACAGGGAGAGCAATGCATGGCGTACATAAAAGGATGTATGTCCCAACCAAATATGGTATTCTTTGCTGTAGAAAGCTCTGCAGCTGTAATTATCACCTACCAAGTAAAGAGTCAATGCAGGACAACATTTTGATTTTATTTTAAAGGATGCTAGGTTTAGGGATGTTATGAGAAATCTCTGATTTTTAAATATTGTCTGAATATTTGTATAGCATCCTGCAAAATAAAACATTCCTGCAGAGACTGCAACCTGAAGAATTTGGATGGAGAAGAAGGTGAGAGGAGACATGGAAATCTTACTGAAAGGATTTTTGTAGTTCAGTTCTCAAGAGTTTCTGGTGAAAAAAGAAGTAGCAAGAACAGAGAGTAATGCCACAGACCTTTGTGAATTGCACTGCATCTCCTTATGTATTCTTAAGGGCATGTGTAAAAAAATAAAATTCCTTGTTTATTTGTGCCTGTTTGGACAGTTCATTAGTGTTGAACCACAGCTTCAATAGGGTTGCATGAATATAAAGGTGCTATTCTTACGGTGACGGAAGAAGGCTGGTTCAATTTATAAGGGAGCCAACCAGATGTTGGCAAAAAGGGACCCAAAGACGGTGATAGGACAGTCTCTGGTATGCTTTTCAGCTTCCTGGGACATAAGATGAATGTCTTCTGTCTGATATCCAATGGCAATTGAAGGAAAATCATCTCACTCTGATGGAAAGGAGTCTGCTTGCATTAAGATCTCCTTTCTATAAGAGAAATGTATCATGGGTTATATTTTGAGACCAGCATGGATTTGAATCCTGACTTCCTCTTTTACTAACTAGGAACTAATCATTTAAATCTCAAGAGTTTCTGGATCCTCGTGACAAACAGGAAGACAAATACCCACCTCACAGTGTTGACAGAAGAATAAATAAGGTCATGTGTTTCATTGATGAGAATTTAGTCTGATGTCCTACAGATGTTGAAGATTACCCCTCAAACTTTATCATTTGATCATATATTGTCCTTTACTTTTATGTGTTGTTTGCTTGTTTGTTTGAAGTTTATTTATTTAAGAAAAAGAACAGGAGTGGAGGAGGAGCAGAAATGGAGGGAGAAAGAGAGAAACCCAAGCAGGCTCTGCATTGTCAGCACAGAGCCCAATGCGAGGCTTGAGCCCACGAACCTTGAGATCGTGACCTGAGCCAAAATCAAGAGTCAAATGCTTAACCAACTGAGCAACTCAAGACGTTTACATTTTTGTCTTATACCAAAAAGAATTTTTTAACTAATTGAATTCACATAAAATCACTCATACAACTGAGCATTCTTTGTAATGTCAGACATCACCAGAAAAGACTAACCTATAACAATCTAAATCAATGCTAGTTTAGGGTATTACCAAGTTCCAATAAAAAGGGAAAAAAAGCCAAATAAATGTAACACATAGCTATGAATTATTCTCAGTGGTGTGAGCTAAAAGGGATAAGTATTAGCAATCCTACAAATAACCTTTTCTACGTCATTTTGGAAAGCAATACAGTACATGACTATATTGCAGAAATCATCGTGAAGACAAAAATAAGGTAAACTTTAACCAATACACAATGACATTGTCCTTATGTTTTGTGATTACGCACTTGTAGTACTAGGATCAGCAATTCCAGCCATGGCCTCATGCACAAATGGAATAAGAACTGTATTTCCAAAAACATAAGAGGAAGTCAAGATGATATGCTCTGGAAAACTACAAGATAATTCAAAAAGTAGCTCTAGAGAGAACAAAGCAATTGGGCTTAAACATGCTTAGGAAATATTTGAGCACAATTATTTTGTGAAAAAAAGATGACTAATTCTAGACTAGTATGTCATTCTTCATATAAGTTGAAAATTTACATATAATAAAATAGATTAAAATGTTTATGGAAAGCAGATAAATACATACTTGATATTTTAAGTGCATAAAGTAGACAGATAATTGATTATGTGTAAGTAGTATATAAATATATATTTGATTATTTAATCTATATCCTTCATAGTTACATATACAATTAGCCAAAAATAATTTTTTTAATCCTGTTACAGGAAAAATGGAAAGTTGCTTCATATTAGGGAATAGATAACATATGTGGTTCCATAATAATTTAGTCATTCCCTATACTATTCAATGTTCCCAGGGCCTGAGCTCAGTTATGGTAATGAACTTGGTTTCTTAAGTTGCACAGAGCTAAGGCAGACAGGGGAGGTTCAGTTCACCTACTTTGATACCATGAGGTAAAAAAAAAAAAAAAATACCCTTGTTGTTCAGGCACAACTTCAGAACTTGAGTGCCAATGAATATCAGTGCAGAATACATGTGGAGAAGACAAATTCAAAACTAGAAATGCTCATACTGTGCTTGAAGAACAGCTAGCCATTATGTTCTGAGTTCTGCATGACAAGCCTGTCAGCTGGGCCACTTTATACTCAGAGAAAATAAGCTGACATGTTACAGCAACCTGCAACTGCAAGTTTGCAGTGGCCAGTCTCTTAATGAATAGAGAAAGAAATTTATGTCAGGCTGTAATCAAGCAAAATGATGAAGAAAAATCAAACTACAATAAAGAAGGAAAAGAAATAAAAATGTTCATTGTGAGGAACAGAACTGACAGAGGCACTGAAACAGACTTTAAGAACCTGTGAGGCTGCATTCTTAAGTGTTCTATATGGAAACCAGGGACAGAAGACGATTTCTTAAAAGAACCATGCTCACATTTGTCTGTCTAATATATTATTGAGAAGTGGACTGCAGAAAACACATTTTACCCCCCCCCCTTGCACTAAGGCATAGCCGTTTAACTAGCACTCACCAATAAGACATGAATGAAAATGATATGCATCACTTCCAGGACAATGATTTTAAGAAATAGGTGTATCTGGTCCATATTCTCTGAATTTCCACAGGCTAGATGTGGGTGTCAATGAGGCTGTAGAATCGTGATTCTTAGACTTGATGTGCATCAGAATCACCTAGGGGGCTTGTGCAAACATAAATGTCTTGGCCTTTTCCACTTAGTTTCTGGTTTAGTGCCTCTGGGATGCTACCTTATAATTTACATCTCTAGGGAGCTCACAGCTGATGCTGATGTTGCTTGTAGGAGGACCTGTCTGTGAAGGATGGAGGAGCCACGTGATGAGAAGTGTCTGGATCTTTGAATCACTGTGTGGACAAGAGCCATTTGCTGATCATGGATATATTATTCTATTATATTTGCAACTTTATATATTTGAGAGTCTATTTGCTAGAGAAGCTATCATTACCATACTAATGGAGGGAGTAAATGAATAAGGAATGTTTGAGGGACCAGTCAGTTCTGGGGAGAAAATGAAAGTGAATTTTAGTTGAGAGAGAAAATGGAGATCCTGATGTGCATGGGACATATCAATAAACAGAATGACTTAGTTGGAATAAAAATTTACAGTAATAAAAAATAGGCTTCTAACTCTCGAGACATAAAGTAGAGTCCTTGGTAATATGGCCGAGAATGTCAGACTGAGTAGAAACTTTAACTCAAAGGGAGTTCCTAAGCAAATACATTAACTAGGTTGTCAAATTCACTGCTTAGAAGAATGATTGCCTGAAGTTTAGATTAGAGGGCAGAGGATGTGAAGCTCAGGGGACTATGTAGAAGCCTATTACCATCCCTCAGAATCATACAGATTTACTAGCAGGGTGACTTTATGACAAAGTCACTCAATCAGTCAGAGCCTCAGTTTCCTTTTCTGTAAAATAAGAACGATGGCCTTCAGGGTTATTATAAGAAGTAAATGCATATGTGTATGGAGAGCATTCAGCACAATGCTTTGCTATAGACCCACAATCACTATTAATTAGTTATAAGGACAGAATTAACACAAAAGAAACAAAAGGAAAGAATAAACCCAAGGATGATATCAAAGAAGCCCTTGGAGGACTCCACAACCAATTACATCTGTTGAGGAAGTTATGAGTAGGACTCAGATTCATATTTCTAACCCAGGACACTCTTAAAGAGTGGGATAGAGAGAAACACTGAAGAGAGGAAGATGCAAGACAGTGAAATGTTTTATCTTTTTGTTTTTGTTTTAGGTCTGGTTCATGTTTAGTCAAAGATAGATTTGTGGAAGTCCTTGGACAATATTGGCTGTTGAGGTGTTTAGATATTGCAGATATGCAAACAGCTATGGCATGGTTGGTATACTTACTTGAACGAGTTCATTGTGTGACAATATGGATGGTTCTATGGCAGATTTACTCCAAATTTAATTTGCAGCACTGGAGAGAATATTTTTCAAGTTAAAATGACTCATTCCCCAAAATGCTGCTGGCAGATCTGAAAATGTTGCAGGTGATCCAACAGGGGTTCAGAAAGTGGAAAGGATCCACTTTGGGAGTCATTTGTTGGTGTACAGTAAGCTCCAAATATCTATTTACACAAGAAAACTGAAGATTTGACACAAGGGTAGACATGTTGTCTTAAACTCAAAGGCATTGTAAGGATCAGCCTTGAAATATTTTTAAGTGTGTTGTGATAGCACTCCAGCAACAATACTCCATTTAAATTTCAGAGCCATTCTTCTCTCGAAACATACTTGAAGTCTTCCTTGGAACTGTGATGGCATTTAATTGATTTCACTAAGTAACCTGGATTGATTGAAAACTTGAGGAAGCTTAAAACACTAAAAGTTCCTCAAGGTCATTTTTCCCTGGTAGATGTCCTGCTTGTTTTTAATACAGTGTTTTCCCTTCATAACCCATATATCTGACCATTTTATGTGTCTGGTTTCTTTTTAGAAAGTTTAGGCATAGCATGAGATCTCACTATATCTGACCTGAAATCAAGAGTTCCAACACAGATGTTAAAGGCTGTCATGCAAGTTGAAGATTTCATGTTTTAGACGTATGGCCTTTTTGGTGCCAGAGCTCACTTAGAATTCCTATCTTACTAGAAAGTATCAGATTTGCTATAATGGATGGAACTTGCATGATGACATCACAAGTAACTGGGAAGGATATTTTATAAAGGGTATATACACTAAATTCGCAGGCAATACATTTACCAGTGGGTGCTTGTACTGCTCACTTGATAACAGAACAACAATAAGGAGACTAAGAGAAATATGAATCTTACAATTGCTCACTTCTAGAGAAAAAATAAATGAAACTAAAGTTCTCTCTTCTTCTCCCACATCATTCACTTGAATCTAGACATTTCCTGGAAGTAACTGTTCTCTTAGCATCTCCACAGAATGATTTTTCTCACAAGGAAACGATTCACTGGAGAAATCAAACGAGAAATCACAATGAAGTTAATGGAATTTTTATTAGTATTTCAATTCTTGTTTTAGTTCTAAATAAGTCATGTCATGTACTTTCTACAGAGACTGAAAACATGGAGACCTGAAATTCACAAAATCCAGCATTCAAACTGAGGTGGGCTATTAGAATTGCTACATGTCATTCTGGAACACACCACAGTTGATGTGGTATACACCATTTTCAGGCAAATATGTTGATAAAATGTGAAATCTGTGGTTTTACATTGTTGAAATCACATAGGCACACAGAGCATAGATGACAAAAACCATATTATAAGCACGTCCTCACCCTACTATGGTGATCGTCATTCTGTTCAAATAAAACGAAATGAGAGTCTTTGTTACATGCATACTAGGTACATAAATGGCCAGATTAGCTGCTAACTATTAATTTGTAGCATTTTGCAATATGTGGTCAATAAAATATATTTGGGGGAAAGGATTCATAGTTTATAGTTACTTCTCTGTAATGACACTGTTAATCATAACATCTTTATACTCTGCTTGACAGTTGCAACTGTACCTTACATTAATTATTACACCAACATTCTTAAGATTATAAACATCTTCTTCCAAATTCAACTTAATTTAGTTTTTGTGACTCTCTGTGCCTAATACATCTTACCTCAGCCTCTTGCAGGTCTCAACTTCTCCCAAAGGCTATAAGACTGAAAAATGCGAAGCATCTGAAATCTGGGTTGATCTCCACCCATTATAGTGGCTAACCAAGTGCTATAATCAAATAGTTGATATTTATTCAAGTGTTTATTATAGCTTAGACCCTGTACCTAAAATAGGCTACAAAGGAGTCCTGCTGGTCATTAGAAAGAATAATCATGAAGACCTGAACATGTCCTATAAGTCATAAGTGGAAATCATTATCATTATTTTATAGGCAACCCCATGTGAAACAAGCTCAGATCAAGTTCAGACTTGGATATTTATAATGGAAAATTGAAATTCCACTTTAATAGCAGATCATTATCTCTCTATAACAATCACATATTCTGATTTTTTCACCACTCCCATTTTATACATTTTTATTATTTTCATAAACATGATTTGGTAAATATACAACTAAAGTGACATAAGTCTCACATAGATATAGATATATACAGAAACTCATAAGTCAGAGGAGAAAAGGCCTTACAAATTTGGGTGTTCTGATTTTAGATTCAGATAAATAGTTAACACTTCAACTGCAGCCTCTGCATCAGGGCAGCAAATTCCCAGGTCTCTCTTTCCTTACAAGAGAATTTGTATGCAATTTGTAGCTGAGGGGCTGTGAATGAATTTCTTTTCTTTACTTTCTTTTTTTAAATATTTATTTTTGAGAGAGAGAGACAGACTGTGAGCTGGGAAGGGGCAGAGAGAGAGGGAGACACAGAATCTGAAGCACGCCCCAGGCTCTGAGGTGTCAGCACAGATCCCAATGCAGGGCTCAAACTCACAAACCAGAAGATCATGACCTGAGCCAAAGTCTGATGTTCAACCAATTGAGCCACCCAGGCACCCCACTGTGAAGGAATTTCATATCAATGCATGACTGAAGTACATGCAGGAAGAATAAAAAGAGCAAAGCAATTCAGATGACAGATTTCAATCATCATCATGGGAAGTGCCAGTCATAAAACCAGGCCACGGTCTGGTGCCAACACAATTATTTCCAAGCTTTCACAGTTCCTGAAAACAAGCATCCTGTTCTACCTTTACTTTGACGCAGTGCTGAAGATGCTTCTGTGATCTGGTCTTTCTTCTCTATAACAAGTAGTTTGCTTTTGTTCTGAGCATGAATCTGTGCAACAGTCTACCTGTTTGTTCATCAATTTGATAATCAAAAAAATCAAGCAATGGGTAACACAGTCTATGAGTAAATATTTCAATGAAAAATTATCTCCAAAAAGAGCTGTGAACTGCTCTAACCTCTTACATTCATTCCGGTGCCTTCTGATGCTGAAAGCAGTCCCATGTCAGATAGGTTTAGATATTGAATTCCAATAATGTGAGCATGTAAGAACTGCAATGTAGAGAACTCTGAACTGAATAAATACTCAGAATAAGTATATAATATTAGCTAACACATTTTGATGAACCCACTAAGTTCCAGTACTCTTTTAAGAACTTAACATATTTAAACTCAATCTTTGCAGTTAATCTTTATTAATATATAAATATTTATTTATTTAAATGCAATTAATCTTTATTAATCTTTGCAAAAACCTCATGTGGTATTACTCTAACCATGTTTTATGTATGATGGATTATAGGCAACCTGGAACTTAATGTGTCCAAAGCCACAGACCTCATAAGTGGCTGGGCTGATATTTAAGCAAGCTAACTGGCTCAAGAGCCCATGATCTCAATCATATTACAAATTAAACAGCAGTGGTTCTAACAGTGTGGTACTTGGCTCGGTAGCATCAGCATCACCTGGGAACTTGTCAGAAGCAGAAGTTTTTTGGTCCCAATCCATACATACAGAGCTGAATACTCTGGGGTGAGCCCAGGAATCTGCTGTAATTTAACATTCAGCAGGTAATTTGGAGGCAGGCTAAAGGTTGAGAATGACTAGTATAGGAGGACAGACTTGAGCACAACACGTTCTGCCCTCAATAAATTCTTGACGTAGAAAACAAAGTTATGTTCCTTATGCCACTTGTAGAAGTTATGACGATGTCTATCATGGACTTGGACATGGAAGGATGGATGAGTAGTATGCAGACTTCATCCTCTTTAACTCTATAGCAGCATTAAAGAATCCAGGACCTAGACACTGTTGAGGTTTGTTGGCAAGTTTCTGGATTGAGACTCCACCTAAGAAAAGCAACTGAAGCCAGAGTGTATAAACTTAGGTTGTCTTACAAATCACCATGAGAGGTTGTCAGGGAAAATATCATTTCTGGATCCCTGAGCCACTTCAATATGTCTTAAAGCAAATAATTGATTTCAGTGTCCCACAGAGACATAGGCACACATCCTGCAGGGTCTTTATTTGAGGGACTGTGGATTAAAGACAAAGGGGTACAATAAAGTAATGCTTATATGCCTATTCTCACATATTTATTATTTAGGAAAGCTTGATACCTAGTATCATCTACCTTTCCTAAATGATCCTCCTGTCCACATGATCTTCACTTTTAACTTCACATTCTGTGAGTATAGTCTTGTCTCCTCAAGGACAAAGGCAGGAAAATAATGGTTCAGAGTACTGGTTCTGGATTCAGACAGTCTAAGTTCAAATTCCAGCTCTTCTTTTAACTTGCTATGAAACTCGAACAAAGTTTTAAACTTTTAAGCTTTAGTTAGTTCTAAGTTTCTTTAGTTCTAAATTTAGTTAGTCCATAGTTTTAGTTTGAGGCAATATGAGGTCCTATAGGAAAAGGTTTTATCCAGAATTAAACACATGTAAAATACATAGTAAACAGTAAATATTAGTCCTCTAAATTAGACAGCTAGTTCACTGTTGGGACAGACAGATCTCTTGTACCCTGCCATGTACTCTTTAAATGAAACTGATTCACAAAAACAAAAACTTCTGCCTGACATAGTTCTGCTGATCTGATCAATGTGCAGAGTACACTACTTACTGAAGTTTACTTCTATCTACAGGATTGTAAGCTCTTGTAAGAGACATTATTTTATGGGACTTGGCAATGACAAAACTCAAAGTAAATGCTGAATAAATGTTTGTTAGATAAACAAGAAAAACATGCTCTGAATTTTACCATGATTTGGAATATGATTTCTACAACCCCAGCACAAGCCCATGATCTCCTTTAAATTATATTCTCCTATTGATGCTTGAAGTTAAATCAATTGAATTTTCACCCCAAACATAATCTCTAGTAGTGCTCTCAAATCTGAGGAAATGTTCTTCTCCATAGCATTCATTAACTATGGCCTTTGGCTTTCACAGAGATAGTAGATAGATATCTTTTTAGTAAGTGATTCTTCTCTGTAGCCAGAAGCTGTGCCAAAATTAACAGTGCTTAAGAATAAAGAGAGTCGTCTGTCAGTATGAACTTTCTTCATGTCTAGAATTTGCTGTGTTTGATGATATTTTTTTTTCTTGCTGCAGAAAGCTGTGGCAGCTCCAGTCTGCCTCTGCTGGTCCAGTATATACAGGGGAGGCAGTATATGGCCCTGAGCCCATGCGAAGCTCGATGCAGGCACACAACTCACATCCTTGAGCTGCTTAAGCTCACTTCAAAGACAAATGAGATTGGCTTTTAGGATAAAACTTTTATTTCACTTAAGCCTCTTAGTCAGAGACTGGCAGTAATTAATTTTATTGCTTATCATGGTGGGTTTTTTTTTTTCACTTCTCCAGAATAAAATAGTGTAAGATAATACCACTGAGATAATATCATGGTTGAAGGCAAGAGCTCTCACTTCTGGGGATGACCTCTTCCTCATCAGGAGGAATTATGAAAATACAATAAGAGATGTTTATGGAAAGTATAGTACTTCATGAAGGCACTCACCCTGGTCACTTTAACACATTCAAAATAAGATATGACACTATTCTTGCTCAGAAGAAGAAAAGTAAAGAAAGAAAAAAGAAAAAAAAAACTGTAAAGAAAGAAGATCAAAAACTATCCTAACAACTACAACGTGAGATCAATTATTCAACATATAATGTGTCTCAAATGTTTGACTGTTAGAAGACATATATCATCTTATCCCTAAATATTTAAAATTATATTTAGTGAAGTTATTTCTCAGTTTCACAAAGATCTGGACTTTTGGATAACAATCTTTAGAGCCAAAACATGTATTGTCCTTTGGCTTATATTTTTCCTCTTGTGCTGTCCAAATGAATACAGCCAGCAGTCACTGAAGTCAGTTTATATTTTGTACAATGTGTTCCTTGAAGTAGTGGAACAAACTCAACTAGCCAGTTATGTAGAAAAAAAAAATAGTCCCATAGCTTATTCCTTCAAACACCTATGGAGTACTTAGCAAAGCCCTTCAGTTCATGACTCCCATCCTTAATGAGATAAGACTGACTTTGCTTCTTGCCATGAAGTAGCCTGTTTCTCCTTTAAGTCATTTCCTCTAAAACATGGAAAGTGCACAGCAAACACACTCATCTTCTAGGTGCTGTCTGCTTAACTAGTGTTTCAGCTGAGTTTAAAAGCCACAGATGCTGGAGTTCAGAGGCTCTTGGAGGCTGCTCTGAAATTCTGACAGTGCCCTATGGAAACTGAAAATCTCCTAACTTAACAGAGGGTGTTATAGATTTTATCAGAGACCAATGGCATTTCAGCTAAAGGTTATACCTTGTGGCCAATTACTCTGATTATTGAAAAAAATTTATTCCCCATATGACTTGAGCCTGCTTGATAAAAAGAAAAGGTAGCAAGCTAGAAATGTAGCACAAGAATTGGCACTTACTAACTGCCCTAATATTTGTTCTTTTGATTGCTGTCCAGTAGTTATAGGTCTATATGCCTACCTGAGTGGTGTTGGAATGGTCACTTTGGAAATTGACAAAACATGAAATGGATTTATCCAAAACTTTTCTTCAGAGGGATTCCAAATACATACCCATATCCCAGCCGAGCACATGTCTGAGATATGACTCTTATGATCCAATTTATATTATCAAATTATTGTTAAATATAATTTTCTGTGGTTTGAAGATTTTTAATTTTTAAAATGTTGTTTTATAAATTCTGATGTTCTTTTGAACTAGATATATGGAAAAAATAATATTATTGGCTGTTGATGTCAGGAGATTTACTTAGACAGAAGTCTCTTTTTAAGAAATTATGGCAGATGCAGTGTTCTGCTGGGAGAATGCCAAGCTATACTATAGACCACAACTTATTTCTACAATAATAAAATCAAAGAGATGATTTTCTGCTTTTAATACTGAGCTTATTCAGGGACAATGACCAACTGTTATTTCTATAATCATGATATCAAATGAAGAGGGTTTACTAGCTTTTAATACCCATGGTCCAGTGATTCGAAGAAATTTTCACACAGCCTCCATGATAGTGAAAATCAAAAGGCAAATGTTCTCCATGTAGTCAAGAAATGCTATTCAGATTCCCTAAATACCAGCTATTGGTGTTTAGTGCCTTTGAAGATTCATGTGAGGGAAATGTGTTCTTAATTGAAGGAAGAGATCTTTGAAGACTTGGTTATTATTGATTGTGCTATAGATTCATATATGACCCAGAGGGGAATTAGACACAGACATAAATCTATAATTTTAAAGTTTACTTAAACTACTTAGAAAGACTATTTGATACAGTGAGGATAGTTTGTTGCCTGTCTCAATATTGATTTTCTTTGACTATAGCTTACCTCCTTTGGTCCCAAGAGACTGGAAACAAGAAGCTTCAGTAGTAGTCTGACTTTCACTATTAACTCTAGGTAATCTTAGTTTTATTTCTTTCCCTATAAATTAGATGAACTATATAGTCTATCTCCTCTTCCTGCACAAAGTTCTTGGGAAGACCACATTTGATAATAAATAGGCAGGATCTAATGTAAGCTCTAAATACTTTACAAACTCAGGGTGATAGTAATTATGGGACGCTGGATTGGCCTTCACTTTTATCATGTCATGGTGTCACTTTCATTGTATTTTATCCTGAAAGGATTTGAAGTACACTTGAGACAAAAGGGAAATTCCTGTTGGATACACCTTCAAAATATATTTATAATCTGATGACTCTTCACCATTACCTCTGCTACCAATCAAGTCTGAATCACCATCATGTCTTACATCCTTTAATTTTTACATCCTTTTCCAGATACACCCAATGAACTGCTTTGGGTTTGTCTACTTACCAGCATGGTACTGCATGGAAACCTTCTCAAAATATTCTCGAAATTTATTCCCTTTTTCTTATCTAATTCTTGAATGACAGAATTGGTTGTGTCCTTAGAAAGCTACCTCTGTATTTTTTACATATGGGGAAACTGAGGCTCAGTAAGACAAGAGACTTCTTTTATGCCATGTGACAATTATGAGACACAGGACAGGACCACAATAGGAGGACTTTGTTTTATGACAGAGCAGAAGTCCCTAGAAGACTGGAGAATAATGAGGGCAAAACATCTATGAACCAAGCTGCAGGACTTCTGGAATTTCTGGCTGTAGACTCCATGCTATAGCCTCACAGAGGTTGGTTAAATGTCTACAGGAAGGAAAATGTATTATGCTTTGAGTGTGGTATTTTGTTTCTCAACAACTTTAACTGGTAATGTGTCCATGTGTCCACTTGGAGTCCCTGCTTCTGGTACATTTTCAGAATCTTCCCCAATTTTCTCTATTCCTTCTTTTAGTCTTTTGATCATATGATTCTCTTCTTCAAGACAAGTTTCCATTTATCCAGCTCTGCCTGTCAAAATTCTGCCGAGTCCCTCCCTCTATCATGGATCTTTCCTGATTGCCTTATCAGACATGCTCACTCCACCACATAATGTTTTTGTAATTGGGCCATGAAACATCATGCTTTCTTTGTATTCATTTATTTTAAAATGTCTGTTGAGGGGTGCCTGGATGGCTCAGTCATTTAAGCGTCTGACTCTTGATTTTGGCTCAGGTAATGATCTCATGGTTCATGAGACTGAGCCCCACATTGGGCTCTGCACTGACAGGTGGAGCCTGCTTGGGATTCTCTCTCTCTGCCTTTTTCTCCAGCTTTCACATGCTCTCTCTCTCTCAAAAATAAATAAATAAACATTTAAAAAAAATAAAATGTTTATCGAGTGCCTAATGTGTTTAGACCTTATTTTTCAAATTTTAGTTCAGAGGGAAGATAGTGTTAAGAGAGAAATAGTCCCTATTTTGTGGAGTTTTTGTTCTATTAAAGGAGACCGGTAATAAGCAAGTGAATATAGAGGTAATTTTCTGATAGTGTAAGTGTACAGAAAAATAAACAAACAAAAAATGTAAGATAGAAAGTTTTTGCAGGGACTTGGGAAAGAGAGATATCTCTGAAGTGGTGAGAATTCAAGTAAGAGCTGAATTACTGGGAGAAATCAGACCAATGGAAAGAACAGAAACAAGACACTAAGTAGAAGGACCATTCTGTATTCAGGTCCTTAAGTGAGAGCAAACATGGAGCACTGGAGGAAAGGAAATGAAACCACCTTGTTAGGAAGATAGTAGAAGGATAGAAAATGAGGATGGAGGTCAGCTCTAGCCTTCCTAAAGCAGCACAGAAAGCTAGGCTTTCTTTCAACTGGAGCAGAAGTCATTGGTGGATTTCATGTGAGGCTCTTCCATATATCACTAGAGAATCACTGAAAACTTCAAGTGTTTCTTAAACATTTTTTGTGTCATTAGCAGGACTAAGACAATGCCTTAAAAATATTGGGAATTTGGGGCTCCTGGGTGACTCAGTCGGTTAAGCGTCTGACTTCGGCTCAGGTCATGATCTAACAGTTTGTGGGTTCGAGCCCTGTGTCAGGCTCTGTGCTGACAGCTAGCTCAGAGCCTCGAGCCTGTCTTCAGATTCTGTGTCTTCCTCTCTTTCTGACCCTCCCCTGCTCGCGCTCTCTCTCTGACTCTCAAAATTAAAGTAAAAAACATTAAAAAAGGAATTCAACATGTATTTGTCAAGCTAACTATGAAGTACAATTTATGAGATGTTTTGAATTCATTTAGGAAGGATTCAGAATCTATCTGAAGTGGATACTCCATGTCACAACTTCTCATTTAGGTAACACTAATATGATCTTCTGTGTTGGAAAGTTACATTTTTTCTCTCAGTGGTATTCTTGGAGTTTAGTTATTAGTACCATCCAGTGTTTCCCAAATACTAGTCATTCATGCACTACCTTCAAGATTTTTGCTAACTTCAATTACCATCTATACCACTGAATACCTAATATATTTCTCTAAAACAAAATACTTTTTATTTAAATAAAGCTATTTTAAAGGGAAATATGTACATACATTTATATGTGGATACATATATGCATATATACACATAATCATACACATATATACACATGTTAAAGAGAACTACAAAACACATATATGTACACATAATCCTACTGAGTATCCATGAAATCAAGGATGCGGCTTGTTTAATGTTTTTAAATTACATTAAAATATGATTATTAAAAATATTAAATGTTGATTTATGTATACCCCAAATCACTTCACTGACGGTGTATATGCCATCCTTTTAGAACCTATGGTCTACTCAAGCCAACTGGCTTGATTCTGACTATCCTGAGTCTCAACTCCTCAAAGCAGGACAAGAAGAGTAGCTAATTGGCAGGTGGCTACACACACCTAGTCAGAAAGAATAGATCAGGCTGCAACTTCTCAATTATTGTCAATGCAGTCTAGCCCATCATGGGTCAGGCAGCTTCTCCAAGGTCCAATGTGAGTGAGTGGCAGGGTATGGTGAAGAATGGTTGAAGTAACCTGCTTGTTGAATGATGAATAGAGCCGTTTTCAGTACAGCTGTCCCACTTAGAATGAGCCCCTTGGGAACCTGTCTTTCTCCTAGTGGAAATCATAGTAAAGTAACAAAGTTTAGGAGTGAATTTGTCATCAGAATGTTCCTCTGGTGACTTGTGGCCCTGGTTTGGATACTTTGATGATGTCTTTTGTAGCAGAAGGCAAGTTATGATTAATGCTAACGTTAACAAAGCTACCATCCTCAATACAGATCAGGTTATAAATATAAGAGGGCCTGGGATCTGGCTTTATTTTAGGTTCTTTATCAAAGCTAACTCTCACAGAACTTCAATTTATGTTCAGAAGGAAGAACATCTGCACAAAGACCAACAGGTCCTATATCACAGAAGGTAGACATACTGAAACATTAAAACAGACATCACACATACGCATCTTACAAAAACTTCCTGGTGTTTCTCCCATATGAAAAATTCAATTATGGGAACTGTAAGAATAAGCATTAAACCTGATCTGTGAAGGGTTTTCTATTTAGCTTTCTATATCTGGCACAATTCATGTCAACAGAGGGATGAATTTGGCTTAAGGTAATAGCATTAATGACTTACAGTACCATAAACAGATAGGATGCAATTTTGTTTCCTTACAAGTACTCTCTGAAGTCTAGGGTCAGTGTTAACGCTCAACAATGTCGTCAAAGACCCAGGTTTATTTTAAATGTCCATTCTGCTATCTTTACAATGTTGGCTTATTGAATCAAACGTGAAATAATGGCCGCTCACATCCGCATGCAGGGCAAGGATATGGGTCAAGTTGTAAAGAGTTGTGTTGTTGTTTGTATTTCAAGGATCAAAACTCAGTCACTTGGCCAACCTTAAGAAGTAGGGAAAGTAAAATATTAAGTAAAAGGTGGTCTACCAGTGGCGTACTAGAAATGACTTGGGGGCATAAAAAATCAAGTTTCTGTTACAGGCAACTCTGAACTAGGACATGTGATCAGGGTGTGCACAGTAACAACAACTTTTTTATTAAATAGCACAGGACACAAAAATCATGACAGAGATTTAGTAAACTTTTCCTAGTCTCTTATCCTCAGTAAATCAAGCACATATGAGGCTCTTCATAGGCAAATTTTTGTGAACCCTAGAGTTCAGATGAGCCACAGTGATTGAATTTTAGTAGGTAGCTCTGTGGTGATAGAAAAGGAGGGGTTTCAGCATTTGAGAGCCTTGTGTTATAATCTTGTCATGACATTTTGTAGCTAATTTACCTAATCAAAACCATAGCCTCTCAAAGCCTTGCTTTCCCTGTCTACAAAATATCACTTACCATTTCATAGGTTTCTGGTAGGAGTTATAATGTTCTTGTATATAATTTAGAATAGCATCTGGCTCAAGACAGATCAATAAATGGTTGTTTCTGGAATTAGATGTAATTTTAACATCAGTTTGAGTTACACTTCAGGGTCACTTCAGGGATTTGTTAAAAGTGTATTATGATGGCATTTTTAGATCTGGTCAATCAGAGCTTTAGGTGATGGAGCTGAGGAATCTTTATTTTTCAATGGGCTTCATCGGAGATTCAAGCACAAAGTTTGATGTGAAAAACCAAAAAAGCCCAACTACTTTTCCATCATGAGAATGTTTTCTACAGGGGACTAGCAGACAATTTCTGAGAAAATTACAATTACAATCTACAATTATTATAGAAAAATAATTTTGCACTTAAAGAAGATTTAGGTCAAAAATTTAAATATATAAATAAATATACATATGAATATGCTATGCTGGGGTGTCTGGGAGGCTCAGTTACTTAAGCATCCAGCTCTTCATTTCAGCTCAGGTCATGATCCTAGGGTAATGGGATTGAGCACCATATTTGGCTCTGTGTTAAGTGTGGAACCTGCTTGGGATTGAGATTCTCTGTCTTTCTCTCTCTTTCTGTCCCTCTCCCCTGTTTGCTCTCCCTCTCTCTCAGTAAATAAATAAATAAATAGATAGATAGATAGATAAATAAATCTGAATATGTTTTCTTGAAGTTTATAATCATTTTCCCGTGGTATGCCCCACTGAATTCTGCATCAATGAATTATATTTAGATTGAGGAAAAAGAACTAAAATACATCTTCCTTCCCCCCTCCCTCCCTCTTTCTTCATTTTTTTTTTCTTTTTCTTGCTACCTATGCCCCCATTCTCTCTCCCTCCTCTTGCAACAGTCAGAGGAGAGTTATCAGTATTTTTGACTGGCAAATAAGAATGAGGAAATAAACACCTACAATCTGGAAATGAAGGAATAAATTCATGGACATTAACTCTGAGCCCATCTTTAAAATACCCAATAGAAAACATTTTTTCCCTCAATAGGTTTATGATTATTAGATAAACTGTAATTTGAACAATTGACAATAAATTCACAAGCATTCTCAGGATTAGCTTTAAGTCCAGAGATGTTGGCTGTTACAGAAAAGTACTTTAATTAACCAATTTATTTCTCTAATAGTTTTTTAAGCAACTGTATATTCCTGGAGCCATGCAAGGGATGAGCTAGAGAGATACAGTACGTATTCTTAGGAAGCTTAAAGTCTAGGGACACAGACAAGCATTTTACACATGTTTATGGAAATAGGTATTTAAACATAATTGCATTAATTGTAGTGAGGAAAAAAATTTAAGTCCCTTTAAGAAATTATAACAAAGAAGGGTAGGCAAAAGAATTGGGAGAAAAACTGAAGGCACAGGGAACATCACAACCCAATGCTAAAAGTAAATATGAAGATGTACTGTCTTGGAACCAGAAAGAAGTTTACAACCTCCAGGGAAGGCCAATGCATCTGAAGCTTAGTAATCCAGGGGGCCATATTTGGGGCAAAGCAGAGTCAGGTCAAATCATGTAAAGTTCTTTTGGCCTCAGGTGAGAAGGACCCAAAACCTGACACCTCTCTTTTCCATGACTTTCATGTCCCAAAACATATGCCATAAAAAGTATAGAAAAGAAGAGAAAAAAAATGTCCCCTTTCCAGAAAGCAAAGGAACTGGCAAAGATTTCACAAGAGTGAATGTATAAAGTGTATTTCAAATAGTATTTATTGTGTTTACAGAAGGTTATATGCTAGAACACCAGCCCAAGAGAAAAAGAAGAGAAAGACAAAGGAAGAATATTGAGAGAGCCATGTATATGTGCACCGAGATGAAGGATGATTAAAAGAATGGATGAATTTCTCCTGTTCCACTTTTAAGTGAAAACATATGGTATCTGTCCTTCTCTGCCTGACTTATTTCGCTCATCATAACACCCTCGAGTTCCATCCACATTGTTACAAATGACCAGATTTCATTCTTTCTCATTGCCATGTAGTATTCCATTGTATAGATAAACCACAACTTCTTGATCCATTCATCAGGTGAATACCAAGAACAAACTGAGGGCTGATGCGATGGAGGAGAGGGGAAGGGGGTGGTGGGCATGGAGGAGGGCACTTGTTGGGATGAGCACTGGGTGTTATATGGAAACCAACTTGACAATAAACTCTAAATAAAAATAAATAAATAAACTTTAAAACAAACAAACAAAAGAATGGATAGATGCATGACGATGTGGGTGAGTAGTTGCAGAGATAAAATGAAACAGTTTTGGGGCACCTGGGTGCCTCAGTAGCTTAAACAACTGACTCTCGATGTTGGCTCAAGTCATGGTCTCACAGTTCATGGGATCCATCCCCAAGCTGGGCTCTGCGCTGACAGAGTGAAAGCTGTTTGGAATTCTCCCTCCCTCTCTCTCTCCCTCTCTTCCCCCCGTGCCCCACCTGAAATAAATAAATAAACTTTAAAAATGACACAATTATAATAGTGATAGTTGTGGGAACCACAGCAATAAAAACAACATCTGAGTATTTACTGTGTGCTAGGCACTTTCCTGAGCACCATCTCTCTCCATAAATGAGGACTGGTCCCCACTTGGCTGGAAAGCAACACTGCCATCCTTGGAGGCCCCTGTAAAGCAGCAGAACCAGGCTACACAAATGTCTCATAAGGTAAGGCAACCACACGAGAGGAGAGAGTCATAAGATCTCACCTTCCCGAAGCTAATTTCACGTTAGCCAGGAAGGACTGGATCCAACATGTAAAGATAAAAATAAATGTTATTATTTTTCCACCATGGTGGTTTGCCTTTGATGATTATGCTGCTTTAACCACGTGCATAATGTATATTCATATAAAAATTTCCTCTTCCTTTCAAAGTGCACACACACACACACACACACACACACACACACCTCTTTCCTACTCTCCCCACCACCTTGGTCCAGCTGTCTCTATATCTCTCTTTTCCTCTCTGTTCCTTTCTCTATCCATCTCTCTCCATCTCTCTTTCCAACTCTCCTCTCCTCTCCTCTTTTGGTCTCTCCAGCTCCCCCTCAGTAGCCATCCTCCATGGTCTCACACCTCCAGGTCCTCACCTTGCTCTCTCAACTCCCCAGGCACTCTGCCTCTCACATATCAGTCCCAATCCCTCCCTCTAAACGTCCTTTACATTTCTTCAATGTGTCTTCCTTTCTCCCTGACACAGAGTGCTTAATTAAACTTCATTATCTGATGATATGACCACTAACTGACACAGATATTACCTGGAAACACTTTAACACTGAAGTCTTTGTGAAAGTGCTGGAATCACTTACTAAGATGCATCTTCATCCGTAGTTACAAAGACAATTGTAGAAACTCACCTGCAGGTGCCCCTAATGAGTTCTCAAGATGGAATTGGCTCAACACTGACAGAAAGGAAACTGCTATCCAATACTCATGTGAACTCTTCCGTGTACCTCTGTGTATGAAACCACCTGGTTAGCTTGTTGTTTTCCCCTCAAAAAGAGTAACTTTTTTCCTACTGTTTTTCAACAGATGTCAGTATCCTTAATTACTATGGTTGTCGCTTAAATCTAATTTCAAAGCTCTTTTCTCTTTGTTAGTAATCAGGTGGTACTCATGCTTTTGGGCGGATAGAAGGGGTCGTTTGTTTTCTTCACACAAGCTGAATTTCATTTTACTATGATATTCCTGTAAGCAATGGCTGATTAGGATGAAACACTTGCTCAAGCATGGTTTTTATGCTGTTTCTTAACCACAAATGGGTTTAGGCAAATATTCCTTCATTGCCAAGAGAAAGAGGGGAAAAAAACATTATGAATTAATTAAGTAGGGAGATAGTCCAACACCCAGCAAAATTTCTACTGCTGCACCATTTGGAAGAATAAAAGTATGTATATTATTTTTAATGCTGTAAATGTTTTAATGACTTGATATGTTGAGACCCTTGTAGAAATCCTGTTCTGTGTGACCTGGATGGCTTAGTCAGCTAATCAGCTGACTCTTGATTTTGGCTCAGGTTATGATCTCAAGGTTAGTGAGTTCAAGCCCCACATTGAGCTCTGTGCACACATCAAGGAGCCTGCTTGGGATTCTCTCTCTCCCTCTTTCCTTGCCATCTCCCATTGTGTGTCCTCTCTCTCTTCCAAAATAAATAAATTTAAAAAATAAAATTATGTTCTGAAAATAAGCCACATTTGATCAGAATAGTTAGTTCAACACTACTGAGATTCATGTAGCACTGAGTGTGCCTGATGATTTGGCATCCCCCAGATTCCCTTTAGCAGGCTGGTGTATCTATCCATCAATTGTGTGTTGACCTTTTCTGCAGAGCAGTGCTTCTCAAAATGTGGTCCTTGAACCAGGGGATCAGAGACTTGGGAACTTGAAATGCAAAAACTCGAACCCCACCTCAGACTTGGAAAGTCAGAAACTCTGGTTGAAATCCAGCCATCTGTGTTTTAACAAGCCATCCAGGTAATTATCATAAACACTTAAAATTTAAGAAACATTGCTCCAGAAAATCCTCTTAAGGTCAAAACAGGATATATCAAAAGAAGTAACCACCTCTTTTCTCCCACCAAGGAACTTCATGTGTTGGTATCTTAGTAGGTACATTTAAGCATCTTCAATACCCAGGTTCCCCTGGATCTCTGGCCCATCCCTTTCTAGAAGATAGTTCAGGACTCTCCCTTGACGGTTGTGAAAAAACATAAACTGAGGCAAATGGCTTATCAGACAATGTGTGGTTTCCTCATGTTCCACCTTCCCTTCATTCCTGGTCACTGGAAAAATAACCAGAGGTAATCTCAACATAGCCTGGCTGGAAGTGCCGGCCTGCTAACAGAGGAAAATAATTGTATGTCAGAAAACCTGCAGGACTCGAGTAATATATGCCGGTAGGAACTAGGAGAGTATATTTGGAAATAGGACCTCAGGGCGTTAGGTCAAAGGAGAAGGGGCCAGAATATGAAGATGGGTAAGAGAATTTTTTCATATGGGACACTTATCTATGACTCCAGATTTGACATCCTGACAAGGATTCCATTGGCTCCATCAGTATAGTGTTGGAATTGTTCTTAGAAGTGGAGATACCAAAATGCCACAGCAGAGGGTGGTATATGGTCATGGCTATTGTTCTAACAAAGGTTAGATCCCTCAGTGTTATGCTGAGCAAAATATGTCAGGCAGAGAAGGACAAATACCATATGTTTGCACGTATAGAAGGATTAGGAGGAACTTAACGAAGGACCATGGGGGAGAAGAAGGGGAAAAATAGTGGGGAGAAGGAGGGAGGCAAACCATGAGAGACTCTTGAATGCTGAGAACAAACTGAGGGCAGATGGGGGTGGGGGGAGGGGAAGGGGAGTGATGGGCATAGAGGAGGGCACTTGTGGGAATGAGCACTGGGTTTTCTATGGAAACCAACTTGACAATAAACTATTTAAAATTTTTAAAAAAGTTAGATCCCTCAGTCTAACAAAAGTGCCCCTCCCCCCCAAAAGGCAAGACTATCAGAGGCAGTTTGCTTTCAAAAGGAGAAACAAGAGTATACACTAACACTGCTGCAGGATTATAAGCTTCCTACTCTACCACAGTTTATTTCAACATTGTGGACATTCTGATGCAAATAAAACATGGTCACTATACTAATAATGCATTCATCAAACATGTTGAGCAATAAGCAAGTTCTGCAGATGTGTTAGTAAGACAGATGTGCACCAGATGGTGGGAAATGCATATTACGAAGATTTAGGATCCTGCTATGTCAGTAATTTTTTTTTGGGGGTGTTAATAGTTTGGGACATGTCAAGACTAATCCCTCAAAGTTAAAAAATGTGCCTTTGGCCCCTCTTACTCTTAAAAATGATTCACAATGCATGATGTTACAGACTGGGTATTTAGGGCCAACCCTCCCAATTTCATATGTTAAATCCAAATGCCCAATGTGTTAAATTCGGAGGTGGGACCTTTAGAAAGTGATTAGGTCATGGTGGCAAAGCCCTTATGGTAGGATTAGTGCCTTTATAAAAGAGACCCCAGAAAATTCCCTTTTCCCTTCCTTCATATGAGGACATTGTATGAAAATGGCCAATTATGAACCAGAAAGTGGGTTCTCACCAGACACTGAATCTTCCAGTGCCTTGATCTTGGATTTCCCAGCCTCTAGAACTATAAAAAATATATTTCTGTCATATATAACTCCCAATCTAATGTATTTTCTTATAGCAGCCCAGATGGACTAAGACACATGATAAGCTGCTAATGATTCACAGCATATATACTTTTTCTTCAGCTAAACAGGAACTGGTTCTATGAAATTAATTATACCTAATCCTAGAGGCAGCCTGCAGCTAATGAATAAGTAACTCTGGAATACAAATATCCCTTCCTCTTGCCTTGTAGTGGGATCAGTTCTCTGGATCAATTTGTATTACAGAGATCTCCTCAGAGTCAGGCTGAAGTTATGCCCCAGTGGCAGTCATGTCCTTACTAAATACCCTCCCACCCCATCTTGCTTCCTTCACTCCCTTTCTCCCATGAGCATTCCCTCAATAAAACATATGCATCAGAACTCCTGACTCACACTCTGCTTCTCAGAAACTCTATCTAAGACTGATGCCACTAAAACAGGCACATTTCTAACACCCAAATGACACTTTTAGTATTTCCCCAAGTTCCCTTTAAATAAATAATAATAACTTCTAGGGGCATCTGGGTGGCTCAGTTGGTTAAGCATATGACTTCAGGTCAGGTCATGATCTCATAGTCTATGGGTTTGAGCCCCCTGTCGGGCTCTTCACTGACAGCTCAGAACCTGGAGCTTGCTTCTGATTCTGTGTCTACTTCTCTCTCTGCCCCTTCCTGGCTTATGCTCTGTCTCCCTCTGTCTCTCAAAACTGAATAAGCATTAAAATTTTTTAAATAAATAATAATAACATTTATACATGAACTGGTCAATCTACCCTTCACTGAGTAGAATATAAAATGGTAGTTAAGAAAAAAAAGTTTTAGGAATCAAATGGCTGCTGTGGTAAAATCCCAGTTTCAGCAGATATTATCGTGTGTGACTCTGGGCTTGTTATCTAATCCAACCATTCATTTCAACATCTATAAGATGGATATAAAAATAGTTCTTACTTTTGAGACTGTATGTCATAATACCTGCATATTATAAGTGTTGAATAATAATGTCATTCCTGTTAACATATATCATCATCATCATCATCATCATCATCATCATCATCATCATGATGTAAAGCCTATCCATGGAGAAAAGGAAAAGAAAAAAGAACAAAAATTCCATATTCCTTCCCTCCAACTATTTACATAGCTAATTTCAAGGGAATCCTGTTTTTCACTCTTGATTATGTTTTTATAATTCTTGGGTTCTTTCTTGGATTCACACAGTAATTTATTAGAGACCACTCACATTGACACTGACATATGGAGCCCAGATATAACTGAAGCATGGCATAAGTCACTGACATCCGCATGAATGATGTTGAGAGTTGAAATAATCAATTCAAGACAAGAACATTGTTTTGGAATCCCATGGTACCCAAAGTATTGGCTAAGGGCCAATGTGCTATGCTTCATTTGGCTTTTGTATAAGAAATTCTATAAAACCTTTTTAAAAACATCAGACAGAAAATTTTAATGCTCAATATATTCCTAAAAAACAATTCCTTGAGGTTAGAATAAATTAGTGCCCCAAATGTCAGTGTCAGAGTGATTAGTTTTTGCAAACTAGTATTTAATTAAAAAAACAAAACAAAACAAACAAACAACAACAAAAAAAACTGCCACAAACTCAAGAGTGGTAAACTACATAAAATATGGATAGGAGAAAAGAATTTTGTTCCCCTACGAATTGTTGTGTAAAAACACTAAAATATTATCTATCTCCTAAGGAAGAAAATTATGTAATTAATTATTCTACGTTTTGGGGCTGGTCAGAGATTGGTTCTTATATTCATCAAATTCACCAAAGAAATGAACTCTCTACTTATGTATATTGCTATGTATATATACAAGTCATGAGGCTTGAGTCTAAAAGTAGAATTTCAAATCTAAATTTAATACCTGTTAGTATCGTCATTAATCTCAGAACCTCATGAACTCTATAATATTTGTATGACAACTCAGGCTTAGATCATAAATAACCCTAATACTGCCTGCATTATATAGCCATATCTCTCTGCATTCACTGACTTTCCCTTCCATCTATATATATTATTTTTCTTTGTGACTTTATGGCTGCATCAAAAGCTCACCAAGAGGGCTCAATGACAGTGAGACAGACGATGGAAAAAAGCACTAGGATTATTTGTTAAAATGGCACAGTAGTTGAAAAATGGGCAAGAATATAAATTTATCCAGTAAATTTTTCTTCAAAAAGTAATAAAAGATAACAGGAATATTTGTGTCTTAATACAGTCTTTTAGCTTAAAATTGAAGTATACGAAATTACACTGCCAGAGTACCATAAAACAAATGTTTATGATGTAACAGTGGATAAACACATTGTAGTGCTTTGTACAATGGAATATTACATAGCAATAAAAAGAATAAACAGTTATATGCAACAATAGGGTTGTTTTTTTGCCCCACCATGGGCATTTTTGTTTCCCTGAGGATAAATGGTGTCCATAAGAAATCTAAGAAAGACCACTCTGAGCATCAGATGCTGAGACAAACATCTCAAAGCTTCAGATTGGTCATTTGTTGCACGTCTTCGAGAAAGCATGTCTAGGATGTTGTTTGTGATTGGGTCCCTGCCCTTCTCTCCACCTTTCATCCAAACCCCTTCAAGCTCTTCACTTGTTCTAACATGTTGAAACACTATTTGCTACTTTTGCCCCCTTGTAAATTCTGTTGTCACTAAACAGTGTCCTCTACCTCTTATTTACTAAGTTAACTATTTGTTCTTTAAAGATTACTTCTCTTGACACCTACTTTTGTCCGTTAATATCCTCTATCTACTGGTGCTCACACAGCCCCTGGGATTATCCCTATGAGCACAATTCATCCTCTGCCATTATGACATTCAGATATCTTTTATCTGATTCTTCAAATACACCACGAGTATATGATAGGGATGGTATCGTAGTTCATATCCCGAGAGCCTATCAGAACTTCTAGTCTGTACTCAACTATAGTTTGTTGAAGATATGCTTAATGAAGGGACTTCAAAGTACATTCCAGGTTGAGGTCCCCCTATGTCTCTTGCCAAAACTTCCTAAACTTCAACAAGACAAAGTGGTATTTTTGTCTAAATTATGAATTCTAAGAGAAAGTAGTCAGCAATTTCAGCAATATTAAAGAGGTTTGAGCATTAGAGGTTAGGGAAGTAATTTTCCAAGCCAAATTAAAAATAGCACAGTAGACTTAGTGCTTAGGAAACTGTGCAAAACATCCCCTTTTACAACTGACTAAGAAAAAAAAACAAGTTTCTATTTAAAATTAGAAGAAGGTTATTTTAACTTGAAAATTCCAATTAACCTAATAGCACACACCTAATGTCATAAGACAGCCTGAAAAAAAAACCTTATCTGATTTAGTGAGGTCTTTTTTCTTTTTCTCCAAATGGAGAGAGATTAACAAACATCTAATTTTTGTTAAGAACGTTAAAGAAGTCCCTTCAACCTCTCAATTTTTGTAAATGATTTTTCTGCCTGCCATCCATTTGGCTAACTTAATGACCCTTTAAATTCTTACTACTCCTTTGCTTTCATAGTCAGCCTGGCATTTAATAGTTTCAAGTGCTTCTGTTTACACTCAATCCAAACTAATGGGACTTTTTAACTTCACTAGGTACAGCTTTTCACAGCCTTTAGTGGGGTCTGTAGGCTCCTGCAATGACACACTCCTGGCAAATAAGGGAAGACTTCCTCTGGATCATCATTTAATGGTCTTTTTCTAGGCAATACACCAAGTCAATGCACTCCTAACTGGTGAACACACACAGAAACTGTTTCTTTTGCCTTCTGTTAAGGAAATAAATAGCTATTGTTCTGGAAAGAGAAGAAAAGTCGGATTTGGACACCTCAATTGAAAAGATAGAGATTTTCGAAGTGTTTGGATATTTGTGACTTTTCCCTCTCCTTATGAAACACATACATTCCTTTCCTTTTCTCAACTTCTCATGTCAGACCTCCCTTCTCCCAGATTCCCTTTCTTGCTTGTCTTATTCAATATCTCCTCTCATAATTTTATTGTTTTCTGTCTTCTACATGAGTAGAATCAAGATGGGTACTTTCAAAAATGTTTTTGGCCTATTTTATAATTTACAGCTGTTCTAAAAATTTGCTACCCTTGAGATTTTTATCTCTTTATTGTCTTTCCTAGGTGCTTCCTCACAGTATGAGTTCTAGTTCTTTCTGTCTACATTACACATACACACACACACACTCAGACACAAACTCACATACTTTTTTTTTTTTTTTTGCAGTGGATAATCAGAGAACACTAGGGCTGTAGCAGTCCTCGCTAATTATTTAACCCTATCCTCTCATTTTCTATATGAGAACACTGAAGCAGCAGAGAAAACATTTCCCCATCCCCACTCAACACCTAACTAGTTGGTGGCACAGCAAAGGAACTGATATTGAATAGTTCCATATTCAAATCCATTGTGTATGTATCTAGCAATACAGTTGGTGGTGATTATAACACACACACACACACATGCACATGCATACACACAGTTTCTACCTGCCAAAATATAAGTACAAGTATGTGAAATAAATGCCTACAAGTTAACTCATCATGGTGTTTCGATAGTAAATACCTGCCTTCTTAAGTTTCTCTAAGGTTTTGCTCTACCTACATGTTATGACATGGCCTCAGGTACAAAAATAGCTTCATATTCTGGAGGTAGGATTATTACATGTTTTAAACATTTATGCCCTTTTGCCATTTGTAACGGCATATCCTTTGAAGATACTCCAAATATATAGGTGACCATACTCTCCTTCCTTTAGGTCTGTAGTAATAAACCTGGGGAGAGGCTGCTGGAGATTCCGTGGGATGATATTTACTGACAACAGACACACTTCTAAAATACTGGCCTAAACCAATTTCATCCAGGTGTTTGCAAATACCACTCAAATGTGACAATTTTTCAGAAATCATCAATAAACTCCATTTTCTCAAACCGAATGGTCAAGCCTGACTAAAAAGTAGTATTCTGATGAAGCTGATGACATTCCTCTACTCTGAAATACTGTCTTGTTTCCAAAAAAAAATGGTCATCTTATTTTTATCCAAGCTCACTGGTCAATTTAGTTTCTCCTTTTCTCAGCCTCTTCACGTTAGAATATGCTAGCAATCACTATTTTTATAATCCCTTATTATTCTCTAAAATGCTTCTTTAAATGCCGTCTATATTTTAATTAGCCAGGAAATCAAGAGGTTTCCAGAAGTTTCTCTTAAATTCCAAATTCCTCTAATGAATTGATCATTTCATTGATCTACTTGGATGTCTAAGTATCTCTAATCCAGTGCCTCCAAAATGGATCCTGTTGCTTGTTTCCCTAAACCCATCTCAGCTGATGACAATTCCATCTCTCTTGTTCAAGTAAAGAAGTTTGCAATCACTCTTAGAGACTCATTTTTTTTTCTGTCAAAATCTTATTGGCTTCACTTTCAAATTATGTTTTTAATTGGAACACTCATTACCTTCATTGCTTCCACCCTGGTTCACCCTACTATTATCTCTCACTTAGTCTACTGTAATAGCATCATAACCAGTCTGTTAGACTTTATCCTTATCTCCATATATTCTATATTCAACCCAATAGTATTGTCTTTTTAATATGGAGGACATATCATGCTATTCCTGTACTCAAGTCCTACAAAAGTCTTCGATTTATTCATAATAAATGGCAAAATCTTTACAATGGTCTGCAAGGTCCTATATTATCTGATCATCCCATTACCTCTTGACTTCATCTCCTTTTTCCTCACTCTGCTCCAGCCTCATCAGATTCCTTGTTCCTTATATACACCAGGCATGCTCCTGCCTTAGGATAACTGTACTGTTTTCTATAGGTAGCTATAAACTCTTGTCCCTCTAAAGATATACCAAAAAGAAGCAGAAACCATCAAAACCAACTTTGTCTGAATTCTGAAGACATTGAAAGGTTTCCAGCAACCAGGTGAATGCTAAATCAAGAGAAAAGCAACTTAAAAATGTTAGAAAAGCTTTCTGACTTTTGTATTTGATTTTTTCCTATCCACTCTCTATCTCAATGGCAGTCTGGAAAACCTGAGGACTACGGGCTTCTTCAGATTCTGTGTCTCCTCCTCTCTCGGCCCCTCCCCTGCTTATGCTCTCTTTGTCTCTCTGTTCCTTCTTTGTTTATGCTCTCTCTCAGTAAATAAATAAACAGACATTTTTTAAAAAGGCTAAGGCAGAATTATACATTGCTTGATTAAACCTTGAAGTAGTGCCCCAGAACAGAGCCAATCCAGAAGACTGGGTGGTATGCTTTAATTGGATCCTGTCAAAATTTGTTAGTTGAAGTCATAACCAGTACCTTATTTAAAAATATGACCATTACAGATATAATTAGTTAAGATGAGGTCTTTAGGGTGAGCCAGAATCCAACATGACTGGTATCCTTACACAAAAAGAAAATTGGGACAGGAAGACAGACACAGGAAACATGTGAAAAATGAAGGCAAGCCTAGGAATGCCAAAGATTCTCAGAAGATTGTCAGCAACTACACAAGGGGCATGAAACAGATTTTCTTTCATATCTCTGAAAAGAAACAACCCTGCCAACACCTTGATCTTGAACTTCTAGTCTCCAGATCTGTGAGACAATTAATTGCTCTTGCTTAAGAATCTATTTTGTAGAACTTTGCTATCAGAGTCCAAATACACTAATTTACCATAAAAAAGGGCATTTTGGGGGTGCTTTTTATTTGTTTGCTTCAGCCCCTGGCATTCAAGAACTCTGTCAAAACACTAGCTGAATACAAGCTAATGGAGTAGGCATTTTAGTGAGCAACATGACAAGGAATACAGTCTTCATGTCTGGAAAATTCAGGAAGCAAACCAACAGCTGCAGCCTTCAATAATCAAGAATATCAAACCATAGAAAAGATGTAGAATCTGATTACCAGAGTTATCACATTATTATATTCAAATTTTAGCTTTCAATAACAACAACAACAAAATCACAAAGCTACAAAGAAAGAAAGACAGTAACTATCCCTTAGGAAGTCCAGAAACTGTTGAACTTACTAGAAAAGGATTTTTTCCTTCTTCTTTTTTTTGATAGTATTTTTAATAGTTTATTGTCAAGTTTGTTTCCATATAACACTCAGTGCTCATCCCAACAAGTGCCTTCCCCCATGCCCATCACCCTCCTTCCCCTCTCCGCCACCCCCATCAGCCCTCAGTTTGCTCTCAGCATTCAAGAGTCTCTCATGGTTTGCCTCCTTCCCTCTCCACAACTGCTTTTCCCCTTCTTCTCCCCCATGGTGCTTCGTTAAGTTCCTCCTAATCCTCCTATAAGTGCAAATATATAGTATTTGTCCTTCTCTGCCTGACTTATTTCGCTCAGCATAACACCCTCTAGTTCCATCCATGTTGCTACACATGGCCAGATTTCATTCTTTCTCATTGCCATGTAGTATTCCATTGTATAGATAAACCACATCTTCTTGATCCACTAGTCAGTTGATGGACACTTAGGCTGTTTCCATGTTTTGGCTATTGAGAGTGCTGCTATGAACATTAAGCCAATTGTCTTAAATGTACTGAAAGAGCTGAAGGAAACCATGGACAAAGAACTAAAGAAAACCAAGGAAATGATGGACGGACAAAATGAGAATATCAATGAAGAAATAGAATTTATATAATTTATTACCTGCTAGTATTTTTATTTACTTATTTATTATGTCTTTTAATTGTTATCTGTTCCCTCTGTGAGTGCATAATCTCCATGAGGGCAAGGATCATTCTTTTCTGGTTACCAGTACCTAACCAATACATTCAAGATAGTAGACAGTTAAGATTTGTTAACATTAACTGATAATAAACGGTTTTTTCCACATCCTACTATAGTTATGTTATATAAAGAAGCATAAGTGATGATGTGATAAAAAAGAAAGCAATTTTGGAGTGGGTAAAAGAAAGAGATAGGTACATTTATAAAGTGACAGTCTGCATGAGATAACTCAGGGAGGAAAGTTGGTAGTGACATAGTTGGATGAACAGTCAGTAGTCCTGAGAATATATTACAATCAGTTATTAGTTGGGCAAAAATCACATAACAGTCATGATTCATTTAAAGAAATAATCTCCATAGTGTAGAATGTGCTCATTCAATGAAACCCCCAATAATATCATTGGTGTAATATTTCCCTGGCCCCAAAACATGCTTATTAATATGCTTTAACATTTGGCTTTTTCAATCAAAATTAAAATTAGGTTGTCAACATTTATACATTTATAATTTCAAAATGGAAGTATATTTATTTGCAATATAAATCCATTCCCCTTGTTTTACAATTTTGTTGTCTGTCAATGAATCACAAGCTGTACTGATTTCACAAGTCTAAGAGCATTCCCTAGTTCACATTCTTCCTTCTCGGCTAATTCTTGCACAGATATTTTCATAAAATTTATAATTTTTATAAAAATTCTTGTGAAATAACCTCACTTAATAATAATATTTAACATAATAATACCTAGGGCAACACCTATAGACATATACAATGAAAATCACAAGCTTTCTTGCCTATGAACTTTAACTCTACAGTAATATGATTTACCTTACAGACTACATATATTTTAAAAGACATTATATCTACACACACACAGACCCCTACAACTAACATCGAACTTAATGTTGAGAAACTCAAATCTTCTCCACAACGATAAGGCACAAAGCAAAGGTTGTCCCTCACACTACTCATTTCCAACATCATACTAGAATTCCTTAGTAATGCAATTAGGCTAGAAAAGGAAATAAAAGTTATATAAATTGGGACAAAGATATAAAACTATCCTTATTCACAGATGACATGATCATCTATGTAGAAATCCAAAAAGAATTAACAACAACCACCATAACATAAACCTCCTGGAACTCATAAGCATTTATAAGAAAGTTGCAGAATAAAAGGTTAACATATAGAAATTAATTACTTCCCTATATAACAAAAATGAAAAGGTAAAATTTGAAATTAAAAACACAATAACATTTATAATAGCATCTAAAAATAATTAGTTATAAATCTATAAAAATAGGTATGAGGGCTATATGAAGAAAACTATAAAACTCTGATGAATGAAATGAGAGAATCACAAAAATGGAGAGATATTCCATGTTCATAAATAGGAAGATTTAATATTTTCAAGATGCCAGTTTTTTCCAACCCTATCTATAGATATGCAATCCCAATGTAATGCATTCCCAGTAAAAATCCCAACAAGTTATTTTATAGATATTAACAAACTGATTCTAAAATTGATATGGAGAGGCAAAACACCCAGAATAGTTGGCACAATATTGAAGAAGAAGAAGAAAGCTGGAAGAGTGACTCTACTCAACTTCAAGACTTAATATAAAGCTACAGTAATTGAGACAATATGGTATCTGTAAAATAATAGACAAAAAGATCATGAACAGAATAAAGAGCCCAGAAATAGTCCCTTATAAATATACTTAACTAATCTTTAACAAAGGAGCAAAGGCAACACAATAGAACAAAGATAAGATAGCCTCTTCACCAAATGGTTCAATTGGACATCTACATGCAAAAAATCACATCTAAATACAAACTTACACCCTTCACAAAAACTAACTCAAAATAGATCATAGACCTAAATGTAAACTACAAAATTATAAAACTCTTGGAAGAGAACATAGAAAAAATTCTAGATGCCCTTAGTTATGGTGATGTCTTTTAAGATACAAGATGAAAGTAACAATCCATGCAAGAAACAACTGATAAACAGGACTTCATTAAAATGAAAAACTTCTGCTCTACCTAAGAAAATATGAAGAGAATTAGAAGACAAGCCAGAGACTGGGAGAAAATATTTGCAAAGATGAATCTGATACAAAGTTCTTAGCAAAAATATATAAGGAACACTTAAAACACAACAGTAGAAACAAACAAACAAACAAACAAAAAACAATGTGATTTAATAAACAGATCAAAGACCTTAACATACAGCTCACCAAATAAAATATACAGATGGTAAATTTGTGCATGAAAAAATGATCTGTATCATATATCATCAGGGAAATGAAAATTAAAACAACAGTGGGACAGCCCTATTAGAATAGCCAAACTCTTGAACACTGACAACACCAAATTCTGGGAGGGAGAGAACAAAAGGAACACTCATTCATTGCTGGGGGGAATATAAAATAGTAGAGCCGCTTTGGAGAAAATTCGGCAGTTTCTCCAAAACAACATAGTCTTACCATATATTCCAACAATTATGCTTATTGGTACTTACTCAAAGCAGAAAAAATGACTACACAAAATCCTGCATATGGACATTTCTAGCAGCTATATTCATAACTGCCAAACCTTAGAAGCAATCAAGATGTTCTTCAGTAGTTGAATGGATACATAAACTGTGATACATGTAGACAATGAAATATTAGTCAACACAAAAATAAATGAGTTACCAAGCCATGAAAAGACATGGAGGATCCTTAAATACATATTCATAAAGTAATGAAGTCTATCTAAAAAGTCTACTTAGTATTATGATTCCAGTGATAAGACATTCTAGAAAAGGAAACACTATGGGGATAATAAAAGATCTGTGGTTGCTTGTGTGTGTGTGTGGGGGGGGGTTAACAGGCAGAGCATGGAGGGTATTAAGAGCTATAAAAGTACTCTGTATGATATTATTATGATAAGTATATATCATTATACATTTTCCTAACCCACAGAATATACAACACCAAGGGAGAAGCCTATGGTAAATGATGGACTTTGGGTGGTTATTTTGGGTCAATGTAGGTTTATCACTGGGAAAACATTGGTGAGTGATATTGATAATAGGGAAGGCTGCACATATGTTAGGGTAAGAGTATGTGGAAATATCTGTACCTGCCTCTTGATTTTGCTGTAAACCTAAAACTGCTCTAAAAATATGTCTTTTTAAAAAGCATCATTTTATAAAATCTATTCATTCAACAAGTATTTATGATAGGCAATTCTTTTACAGGCCTTTTGCAAATGATGGGTATAAAGAAGTGAGTAAGACAGATGCATGGTTAAGAATACCTTAGGCTGCATGTAACAAAATATCTAGCTTAACAGTGGCTTAAATATAAGGGCATTTTTTCTCACATGAGAAGAAATCCTGAGGTAAATAATTCCAGGATTGTTTCAACAACTTAAGTCATTATGGATCCAGGTTTTCCATCTGTCTTCTCTGCTGTCATTCTCTTCTCTCATTAAGAGGACTGCCATCATTCTAAGTATCCTGTCCTCACAAAATAACATGACAAACACAAGAAGAATGGAGGGCAGGGATTTTTCTCCTTGTGAGAAGGATGGCCACATACTATGCTTTGCCTGGGACAATTGAAATTTATGCCCTCTTTTACTTCTCATTTGTCCTGGATTTGGATAATAAATAAGTTAGACAGCTGCTGTAGTTACATGTATTTTTTTCAAGAGAGGAAAATATTTCTGAGAGGCTCCTTCAGAAAATTTTCATGGGTACTAATGGTAGGATTAGGTCACCTGCTCATCTCCTAACTGTAGGGAGAGTTGGATAAGTGAACAAGTGGCACTTTAAGCCTTCATAGCACAAGGAGGCTTCCACCCTTTGGCAAAAAAAAAAAAAAAAAAAAAAAGTGAAAAAAATGACTGGTGCATCAACAGTCAAGAGCATTGGTCATAAATTACAAATCTGCATTCTCAGAGGTAACTGGAATTTCCCCAAGCCTCACAGACTGCAGGGATAAGAGGAGTCACATTATGTAGGCCCTCACTAGCCCCACCGACACTTTCTCACGTGGTTCATGCACAGTATCTTCAAGTGTGTCACATACATTCTCACAAACAAGTCTGTCAAGTGTCTTACTGTTTCCTAGGAATCACTGTTTTTTTCCTGGATATCTTCTGGGTTCAGTGGAACTTCCAGAGCTCTGCAAACCATCATGATTTCCAGTGACACCAAGATCCATTGCTGCCACAGCAGTGCTCATGGTCTCAAAGCTATTCAGAGGTCTGGGGCAAAGTAGCAGAGAATGTTATTCTCTTCATATGGTGGACTCCTATCAGGACATTCCAAAGTATTGCTGTGAGTGTCCTAATAGCTGACAAAGTTTTTCGTAAAATGGTACTTGAGATAGTTTCAGCAATATTGTGCTTTTTTTTTAAATTTCCATGCAGAATTTCTCATGAAGAGAAAACTTGTTTTGACTTGTTTTGGACAATTAAGTTAATGTAGAAGTAAAGTGCTTCCCTTCCAAATAAAAGCATTTAAGAATAGTTTGTGAACATGCCACTCTTTCTTTGTGGCAATGCTGTACAGAATGTATTGATATGTTTATGCCATAAGATAGGAACAGCCTAGAAGGCTGAGCAAGTACATAGAGGCCATCTGTCCTGGAATTCTCCTAGAGTCAGAGCAGACTTCACATGTGTGAGCACTACTTGTTGTTGTGTTACTTATTGAGAGTTTGTCACCACAGTGTAGCTTAGCCTATCCAACTGGGACCTATTATTTTTGTACAGTCTGTTCCCTAGGGAAATCATTTGTGAATTCAATAGGTTCTGGCCTGGGAAGAGTAAATATGTCTCTTTCTTTAAACAACTAAGACTTTCTTACTAGATCAGACTCATTTTGTCTTTATTCCTTTAGAAGGGATCCTCTCTCAAAGGTCTGCTCAATTCTGAAACAATTAGATTTCTGGAGGGTGATCTGATAGTTCATCAGTATTTCTCAGGGATATTTGAAGCCATCACTTAGATTCCAGTCAGCATTCTGTGATATATAACTTAGAATAACTGATTATATGTGAAGATGCTTCATGAACAGAATAGTCACTGCAAGGCTGAGATAATGAGGTTAGGAATAAGGCTGAGGTGACAAGAAAACATCATAGGGTTGATGAGACTAATGGTCTCATAAGTGAAGAATGTAAAGATTTCACTAGAGTGATAAAGAACGGGAGAATAATTAAACAGGGACATCCGTGTGACGTAAATAGCACTTGGAAAGGATATAACTCAGAGAAGATACAAGATTTAACAAAAGGCCTGGCAGAGGCTGTCCTAATATACAATCATATTTGTTAAGGCATTTGAGTTGTAAGTTACAGAAACCCATTCTGAAAGATCCTATACAAGTAACAGGAGTCTGTAGTTGACAAAGATGCAAAGTCCTGATCCAGACTTGGGGGGCTAGCAGTGTAATATGAACTCTATGCGTTATCCTGGAGCCAAGGGTTTGAATCAGTGTCACCCATGTCACATGAGTTGACAGCAAGTAGAGTGTGGGGGTCTGCAGGTTAGAATGTGGGGGCTGTAACAAGTAGAAAGAATGGATGCAGGGTAGGCAAAAATAATAGATAATCATTCTCACAATGTTACTCCTAGAAGGACCCTTTGGGGATGATACAGTTGAAACTTTCCATCTACAGGTGAAAGATGTAAGTCTTAGAAAGTGAAAGCCCAAATGTAAGTACATTGGAAACTTTATAATTAAATAATAGTTAAATATCATTGGGATCCAAGGTAGGTCAGTTAATAAAACATTTATATCTTGGCAATGAATCATTAAAAATACATAAATATATCAAATGTTTCAACTCAAAATCCATCCATACACACACACTCACTCACTCACTCACTTGTAAATCTTCTGATGTATGATCATGATATTTTTTTGTGTGAATATGCATCACCCATTTGGCCTCCTTGTCATAATCTGGAAAAAAAAATCAACTACAAAAAATTTAGTTTTGTCATCTTTAAAGTGACACAGAAACTTAAGGGTAGTTGACCAGTAGTTAAATGCAGTATGTTTCTAGTGTTTATGATTTCCCTCCAAAACATGACCAAATTTAGCCCACAACTAACAGTTGCAAACTTACCACATCTTTCCAAGGAACTCAAATGTATCTTCTTTGAAATAGCATCCTTCTCTTTCTTTTACTCTCCCTGCACTCACTTCATTGGTTTATATGATTTTCAGGTGAAATAATTATGGTAATACATATTACTGCAGTAAATACACTGAGAATCAAAAATAGCTAGTTCTTGGTAGCTAAAAATTCAATTGGTGGGACATACTAGAGATCCAATTATTAATGGGGAGTGTTCAGGGTACTGGAGGCATCAGACAGCATATCATGCAAACAGAATGGATATATTCTTGTTTGTTTACATATTCACTGGTTAGGAAATGACTGGTGGCCAGTTAAGTGAAGCCCATTAAGAAAGAAAGCATCTATCCTCTGGGAAGCCATCTAGCCGAGGACTGTAGTTTGTTGTGAGATTTTTTATTATTGATTCAATTTCTTTGCTGATTATGGGTCTGTTCAAATTTTCTAGATCTTTCTGTTTCAGTTCTGGTAGCTTGTGAGCTTAAAGAAGATGGGGGGTGTGTATCTATCAATCTATCTGTCTACCTTCTATCTATCATCTATCTTTCTATCAAATGGAATATTAGTCAGCCATCAGAAAGAATAAAATCTTGCCATTTGATATGATGTGAATGGAGCTACAATGTATTATGCTGAGTGAAATAAGTCAAACAGAAAGACAAATACCATATGATTTTACTCATATGTTTAAGAAACAAAACAGATGAATATATGGGAAGGGGTGAAGACAAGAGAGGGAAACAGAATAGGAGGAGGCGAGATGTCAGAGAAGTAGGAAGCTCTGTACATTTCACTCACCCCCATCTCTCAAACGGAGAAGGCCTGAAGCCATAGGAGCCCTTACAGAATCCAGGAGTTTGGGAGGAACATGAGACAGGGTCCGCTGAGAAAAACTTATAGTGTGAGTGCAAACTGGGGCAGATGAAAATGGGCCGGGACCAGAGACACGTAGGGAGAGGAGGGAGCCCCCTTTGCAGGGACCTGTGGTGAGTCGAGAGGAAAAGAAAGCAACTGAAACTGCTCAAGGAACTGTCCCTGTCCTGGAGAAGAGAAAAACCTCAGCTCAGAACACAGAGTGTTCCGGTTTCTAGCTGCGCAGCTTACCTTGAGCTGGACACCCTGGTCCCGGGTGACATTGGGAGAAACCGGTCCTCTGCTCACCAGCTAGACCTGGAGGGGAGGTGGCACACCTGAAGCCTCTCCGCCACTCTTCTGGCTTGGCTGGATTCCCAGTGGGAGGTGGCCAGCTTGAAACTGCTCAGAGGGACTCGGCCTCCAGGTTTATATTTCGGACGGTATCAATGGGGCGTGCGGACTAAGATCTGGAAATAAAGCCGGACTTGGGATATAGAGCATGGCGAACCTTGGCTACGGCCACAGTACGGGGATATCGGACCCAAAAGAATGATTTGCAATGCTTGGTTCAAGAGGGGACTGGGACGCCATTTCTCTCCCCACAACCACCAAGGCGGGACCTCAGGGAGCGGCCTGCAGGATGCAGTGGAGGCTAAGACCTGCCTACACTAAACAACACCCTTCCCCGCAGCTTCCTCCACCCCCCGCCCCAGCCCAGGGCAAGACCAACATGGATGCACAGCCCTGATTAAGTCTGGATCAATTCTTTTTATTCAGATATATTTTCCCTTATCTCATTTGTGTCCCTCCCCTCTGCTGGACTTGGCACTCTGGTCACTGGTTTGCTTAAACAGTCATATTTAATCCATTCTCTGGATGTATATTCTACACCTCCACTGCTACCTTTCTATGTCTGGAGTATTCAGACTATATATTATCTCTGAGTAACATTATCTTCATTTCTTTCTCCTCACCTCTTACAATATTCTCCTCTTTCTCTCTCTGAATTAAGCCTCTTAGTCTTTCTGCCTGGTCATTTCTCTTCCAACTTCACTTCCCCCCCGCCCTGTCATTTCTCTCTTTGTACATGCTCTTCCATCAGCACTGCATACACCCGGCTCTTTATTCGTAGCGGAGAGTTCTGATTTTATGCTTTTAGACTGTCCTTTCTCTTTTGGGTTTCTCTCTCTTTTTTCTTTCCTTCTTTCATATTTTTATTTTCTTTATTTTTATTATTTGGCTTTCTTCCTTCCTCATTTTTCCCCTTCTTTTCTTTTTCTTTTTTTTCCCCCCCTTTCGGTTTGCGTGTTAGATTTGTATGTGCGTTTGTGTGCCTTTGTTTTCTGTGTGTTTGTCTGTCTATTTTCTTTCCCAGGGCTGCCTCAAGAAACAAGCCAAAGTACACATGGTGGAGAGTCCAAAATACCACTACGAGTAGGGAAATAAAATAACCAAAGTCTCAACAAAAGAGACCAAGAGACACAATTCAAAGAATATTTCCTGAAAGGACAGGCCCTAGACAGTCGAAGAGCAATCGTTAATACAGTAGTACTTGCAGGTGCAGAGTGCATAACAAGCTTTAAAAACTAACAAGAGACAGAAAGCTAGCCAAAACGACGAAACAGAAGTACTCTCCTCCAAAGAAATTCCAGGAAGAAATGACAGCTAAAAAAATGCTCAAAACAGACATAAGCAACATAACCAAACAAGAATTTAGAAAAATAGTCAGAAAATTAATCGCTCGGTTTGGAAAAGGCATGGAAGACATCAAAGAAACTATTGTTACAAACACTATGGAGCTTAAAAATAGTTGTGATGAATTTAAAAATGCTATAATTGAGATGCAAAACAAAATGGAGGCATCCAATGCACGGACTGAAGAGGCAGAGAAGAGAATAGTTGAATTAGAAGACACAATTATAGAAAAAGAGGAAGCCGAGAAAAAGAGAGATAAACTGATACAGGAACACAAAAGGAGAGTTCTACAGCTGAGTGATAATATCAAAAGGAACAATATCCATATCATAAGAATTCCAGAAAAGGAAGAGAGAGGGAAAGGCGCTGAAGGGTACTTGAACAAATTATAGCTGAGAACCTCCCCAATCTGGGGAAGGAAACAAACATTGAAATGCAAGAGGTACAGAGAACTCTCCTCAGACGTAACTTGAATAGATCTTCGGCATGACATATAGTGAAACTGGCAAAATATAAGGACAAAGAGAAAATTCTGAAAGCAGCTAGGGATAAAAAGGCCCTAACATACAAAGGGAGATCTATCAGAGTGGTTACAGACCTATCTACTGAAATTTGGCAGGCCAGAATGGAATGGCAGGGAATCTTCAATGTGATGAATAGAAAAAATATGCAGCCAAGAATCCTCTATCCAGCAAACCTGTCATTCAGAATAGAAGAAAAGATAAAAGTCTTCCCGAATAAAGAAAAATTGAAAGAATTCATCACCACTAAACCAGCTCTACAAGAAATTCTGAGGGGGACTCTCTGAAGGAAATGTTGCAAGGAATGCAAGGTACCAGAGACACCACCACAAGCATGAATCCTACAGAGAACACAGTGACTCTAAACCCTTATTTTTCAATAATAACACTGAATGTAAGTGGCATAAATGCTGTAATCAAAAGACATAAAGTAGCAGAATGGATTAAAAAAACAAAATCCATCTATTTGCTGTCTACACGAAACTCATTTTAGACCTGAGGACACCTTCAGATTGAAAGTAAGAGGATGGAAAAATATATATCATGCTACTGGAAGTCAAAAGAAAGCTGGAGTAGCTATACTTATATCAGACACACTGGACTTTAAATGAAAGACAATAACAAGGGCTGAAGAAGGGCATTATATAATAATAATAGGTTTATCCATCAGGAAGAGCCAATAATTATAAATGTTTATGCACTGAATATGGAAGCACCTAAATACATTAAACAATCACAAACAGAAACAATCTTATTGCTAAGAATGTGCTAATAGCAGCAGACTGTAATCCTCCACTTAGAGCAATGGATAATCAACTAGACAGAAAATCACTAAAGAAACAATAGACTTGAATGACACATTGGGCCAGATGGATTTAACATATATTTAGAACTCTACATCCTGAGGCCATGGAATTCACTTTCTTCTCAAGTGCTTGTGGCACATTCTCCAAGATAGATCACATACTGGGACATAAAGCAGCCCTTGGTAAATATAAAAGAATTGAGATTATACCTTGCACACTTTCAAATCACAATGCTATGAAACTTGAAATCAACCACAGGAAGAAGTCTCAAAAACCTCCAAAAACATGGAGGTCAAAGAACACCCTACTAAAGAATGAATGAACAAATCAGGCAATTAGAGAACAAATTAAAAAATATATGGAAACAAATTAAAATGAAAATACAACAATTCAAACTATATGGGATATGGCAAAGGCAGTCCTAAGAGGAAAGTACTTTGCACTACAGGTCTATTTCAAGAAATTAGAAAAAGTACAAGTAAAAATATAACAGCACACCTAAAGGAACTAGAAGGAGAGTAACAAGAGCAGTCCAAACCCAGTAGGAGAAGAGAAATAATAAAAAATTAGGGCAGAAATAAACAATATAGAAACAAACAAACAAAAAACCAGTTGAACAGATCAATGAAACCAAGAATTGTTTTTCTGAAAAAAATAAACAAAATTGACAAACCTCTAGCCAGGCTTCTGAAAAAGAGAGAGAGAGAGAGAGAGAGCACCCAAACATATAAAATCATGAATGAAAGTGGACTTATTGCAACCAACACCTCAGAAATACAAGCAATTACCAGGGAATACTATGAAAAATTATATGCCAACAAACTGAGCAACTTAGACGAAATGGACAAATTCCTAAACACACACATGCTACCAAAATTCACATGGGAATGCACATAGAAAATCTGAACAAACGCATTACTAGTGAAGAAATTGAATCAGTTATCAAAAATCTCCCAACAAATAAGAGCCTTGGGCCAGATAGCTTCCCTGGGGTATTCTACCAGACTTTAAATCAGAGTTAATACCCATTCTTCTCAAGCTATTCCAAAAAATAGAAGTAGAAGGAAAACTTCCGGACTCATTCTACAAAGCCAGCATCACTTTGATTCCCAAATCAGACAGAGACCCAGCAAAAAAAAAAAAAAAAAGAACTACAGGTCAATATCCTTCATGAATACGGATGTAAAAATCCGCAATAAGATACTTGCAAATCGAATTCAATAGCACATAAAAAGAATTATGCACCATGATCAAGCGGGATTCATTCCCGGGTTACAGGGCTGGTTCAACATTTGCAAAACAATCAATGTGATACATCACATCAACGAAAGAAAAGATAAAAATCATATGATCGATATGATACAGAAAAAGCATTTGACAAAATACAGCATCTCTTCTTAATAAAGACCCTCGAGAAAGTCGGGATAGAAGGAACTTACTTAAACATCATAAAAGCCATCTATGAGAAGCCCTCAGCTAACATCATTCTCAATGAAGAAAAACTGAGAGCTTTCCCCCTGAGATCAGGAACACGACAGGGATGTCCACTCTCACCACTGTTGTTTAACATAGTGCTGGAAGTCCTAGCATCAGCCATCAGACAACAAAAGGAAATAAAAGACATAAGAATTGGCAAAGAGGAAGTCAAACTTTCACCCTTTGCAGACGACATGATACTCTACATAGAAAACATGGCAGACTCCACCAGAAGCCTACTAGAACCGATCCAAGAATTCAGCCAAGTTGCAGGGTACAAAATCAACGTACAGAAATCGGTTGCATTTTTATACACCAACAATGAAGCAATAGAAAGAGAAAGCAAGAAACTGATCCCATTCACAATTGCACAAAAACCATAAAATATCTAGGAATAAACCAACCAAGGATACAAGAGATCTGTATGATGAAAACTATAGAAAAATCTTGAAGGAAATTGAAGAAGACACAAAGAAATGGAAAAACATTCCATATTCATGGATTGGAAGAATAAATACAGTTAAAATGTCATTACTACCCAAAGCAATCTACACATTCAATGCATTTCCAATCAAAATTGCACCAGCATACTTCTAGAGTATGCTGTATGTGCTGTATGGAACCACAAAAGACCCCAAATAGCCAAAGTAATATTGAGGAAGAAAACCAAAATGGGAGACATCACCATCCCAGAATTTAGCCTCTACTACAAAGCTGTCATCATCAAGACAGTGTTGTATTGGCATAAAAACAGACACATAGACCAATGGAATAGAATTCAGAACTCAGAACTGGACCCAAAAGTATACAGCCAACTAATCTTTGACAAAGCAGGAAAGAGTATCCAATGGAAAAAAGACAGCCTCTTTAACAGATGGTCCTGGGAGAACTGGACAGCAACATGCAGAAGATTGAAACTAGGTCATTTTTTCACACCATACACAACAATAAAATCAAAATGGATAAAGGATCCGAATGTAAGACAGGAAACCATCAAAACCCTAGAGAAGAAAGCAGGCAACAGCCTCCTTGACCTCAATCACAACTATTTCTTACTTGACACATCACCAAAGGCAAGGGAATCAAGAGCAAAAATGCACTATTGGGATCTCATCAAGATAAAAAGCTTCTGCACGGCAAAGGAAACAATCAGTAAAACTCATAGGCAACCAAAGGAATGGGAAAAGATAGTTGCAAATGACCTATCAGATTAAGGGCTCGTATCCAAAATCTATAAGGAACTCACCAAACTCCACACCAGAAAAAGCAAATAATCCAGTGAAGAAATGGGCAGAAGATATGAACAGACACTTCTCCAAAGAGGACATCCAGGTGGCCAACAGACATATGAAATGATGCTCAGTGTCCCTCATCATCAAGGAAATACAAATTAAAACCACACTGAGATACCACCTCATGCTGATCAGAGTGGCTGAAATTAACAAATCAGGAGACTATAGATGCTGACAAAGGTGTGGATAAATGGGCGCTCTCCTACACTGTTGGTGGGAATGTAAACTGGTGCAGTCCCTTTGGAAAACAGTGTAGAAGTTGCTCAAAAAATGAACAATAGAACTCCCCTAAGACCCAGCAATAGCACTGCTAGGAATTTACCCAAGGGATACAGGAGTGCTGATGCATAGGGTCACATGGACCTCAATGTTCATAGTAGCTCTCTCAACAATAGCCAAAAACATGGAAAGAGTCTAAGTGTCCATCAACTGATGAATGGATCAAGATGTGGTTTGGGGTGCCTGGGTGTCTCAGTCAGTTAAGCGTCCGATTTCGGTTCAGGTCATGATCTCACGGTTTGTGTTTTTGAGCCCATCATCTGGCTCTGTGCTGAAAGCTAGCTCAGAGCCTGGAGCCTGTTTCTGATTCTGTGTCTTGCTCTCTCTCTGGCCCTCCCTTGCTCTCGGTCTCTCTCTCTCTCTCTCTCTCTCTCTCTCAGAAATAAATAAAAACATTTAAAAATTTTTGCAGAAAAAAAAGAAGCTGTGGTTTATCTATACAATGGAATACTACATGGCAATGAGAAAGAATGAAATCTGGCCATGTGTAGCAACGTGGATGGAACCGAGGGTGTTATGCTGAGAGAAATAAGTCAGGCAGAGAAGGACAGATACCATATGTTTCCACGTATAGATGCATTAGGAGGAACTTAATGGAGGATGATGGGGGAGGAGGAGGGGAAAATAGTTGGGGAGAGGGAAAGAGGCAAACCATGAACAACTCTTGAATGCTGTGAAAAAACTGAGGGCTGATGGGTGTGGGGGAGAGGGAAAGGAAGGTGATGGACATGGAGGAGGGCACTTGTTGGGATTAGCACTGGGTATTATATGGAATCCAACTTGACAATAAACTATTTAAGGGAAACTAACAATGATACTTTATAAAATATTTTATTTTATTTTATTTCATTTTCAAGGGTTGAGTGCATTTTATTTATTTTTAAAATTTTTTTTATTTTATTATTTTTTTTTACAAATAGTTTATTGTCAAGTTGGTTTCCATATAACACCCAGTGCTCATCCCCACAGGTGCCCTTCTCCATGCACATCTCCCCCACCACACACCCATCAGTCCTCAGTTTGTTCTCAGTATTCAAGAGTCTTTGATAGTTTGCCTCTCTCCCTCTCCCCCACTATTTTCCCCCTTCTTCTCTCCCTTGGTCATCTGTTAAGTTCCTCCTAATCCCCAATAAGATACTCTTAAGGGTAGAGAACAATTAGAGGATTGATGGAGGGAGTTGGTGGAAGATGGGCTAAATGAGTGATGGCTATTAAGAAGGGCATTGTTTTTGAGCACTGAGTGTTGTCTGTAAGTGATGAATCACTTAAGTCTCCTTCCAAAGTCAATATTGCACTATATGTTAACTAAAATTTAAAGAAAGAAAAAAAGAAAAATCTTCCTAGAAAGCAAGCAAGGAAGCATCTATCCTATGAGACAGGAAAAAGGCATGGCCCAAAACCTGGGCCTTTTTACACATAAAGGGAATTGTTCTCAGCTCTCCTTAGTTATTTACATTTCAGATTTCTCTGTTTACATTTCTTACCACTTGCTCAAGGCCAACAGTGTCTAATTTAAACAACACAAGATGAAAAATGAGTTGGTGTTTTTCTTCACACACCTATTTTTCTTACACCTGTGATCTACTCACCGTCTCTCTCAGTCTGTTCTGTGAGTAGAAACAGTACAGTTCGGAAAGGACATGCCCACTGGAGTATCTAAGACAAAATGAAGCAGGCTTATCATGCTTCCTACTTTCTGAGGAGTCAGAGCTGAGGCTTCCCTTGTGTGTTTGGAATACTCCAGCAAGTCACTAATTAAGCCCTGGTGCCAGTGCTGCACAGAAAGTCTCTCCAAACTTGAAAAGAAAGGCAAGACATACGAAGAATGCAAGAGGTCCTCTGAAGGCAAACGAGGAAAAGTGTGCAAGTCCACTTTGAAATTCCTGGTGAGATCCTGGAGATCCTGAGAGATCCTGAAAGTGACCCTTCTACTGAATGTCTTAGAAAAAAAGTCAAAGACAAACCATTTTGGAAGATTTTTTCCCCCATCCTAAGAAAACTTAACATTCACATAAAAATGCAGTCACTTGCATATGCAGATATTATAGATACTTTCAGATACAATAGACAAAAACACAAACTTAGCTTTTAAAAAATTCACTATGTGGGGCGCCTGGGTGGCTTAGTCGGTTAAGCGTCCGACTTTCACTTAGATCATGTACTCGCGGTTCGTGGGTTCGAGCCCTGCGTCGGGCTCTGTGCTGACTGCCAGCTCAGAGCCTGGAGCCTGTTTCAGTCTGTGATTCCCTCTCTCTCTGACCCTCCCCTGCTCTCTCTCTCTCTCTCTCTCTCCTAGAAATAAATAAAACATTTAAAAAAATAAATAAAAAATAAAAAATTCACTATGTGCTGGGTCCTTACTAAATGCAAAGGGAGTAGAAACAAAGATGGATAATCTCCCGGAAGCCACAGGCTGTAGGCACTGCCCTTGAGGTTCAGATTCTAGTTTTAAGTGCCTCAGGTGAGCATGGTATGTTTTGTGTTTGCAGAAAAGGGGTATATAGCACATTCTGGACTTGGGGAGTGATGAGTTTGCTTTTGATGGGTAGACTAACCCTGGGAAAATCAGGCAGTCTTTTGAAAATGTTAATGATTTGATCTATAAGGAAGAACAAATTATTTTCCAGAGCAGTAAGAAATAGAGAAATGGGAAACCTTCGTGGGTTTTAAGCAGTGAAAGAATCTGTTATGGATATGAGCCAGGAATCTAGGGTAGGCTACAAAGGCTTCAGCCATTGACTTGCACCCACAGTCTGCCAATCTTTTTTGGACCTGTATTGTGTCCTGGTCTCTCTTCTACCTTAGTAACTCCATCATTTACCAGCTGGTTTTTAGGGGGAAAACATAAAAAATATTCTAATATTTTCTTGTTTACACTTTTTTTTTATCACCCATCACTTCTAAATAAGGGCAAGGAACTGGTCTAGACTGTCATTTGCTATATCTCACTGTTTAGGTTGGTGCCTGATACCCTGCTAGAGTTTATAAATATTTGTAAAAGAGTCAATAAAGCAATTGTCATGACACTGAACACAAAATACTCTCACTGCTCTCTTATTAAACCAGTGATAGCTCCAAAAGGCATATGCATTGCTCAGAAATAGCATTGTGGTTTAGGGAAATGTTTTCTATCTAGTCATTTTCTTCCTTTCACCTACAAAACCTTGTGATATGTGTGGTACATTCTAGGTAATCAAGGAAGGCTAAAGTAGGACACATCTAAATTGCAGCCAGAAATATTTTAGTTCAGCTCTTCATAGCTTTGATCTCTGGTTTTAGGAAAAATATAGAATTCATTTCAGCCTTGAATTTAAAAAGCATGAAATAACCAACTTTTTATGCCAGGTCCATAGCATTTTTTTTGTCTCTCCTACAGAGATTGCAGATTTAATTCAGGAACCAAGCTGTTCCACAGACACATTTGAAAACATCACCAATAGTCAGAGCCATTATAGTTAGCTTTGAATATCTATCCTTCATTACACTAGCTCCCTAATGTTAATGATTATAGCAGAGATGAAAAGATACTGGTCCATGATCCCCGTTGACTATAATTAGAGAATGCCTTGGACAGCCTATTCTCAGAGAAGCAGAGCACTCTGTAGGGCAAAGAGTTGAAAGCACCATGGACATTTTTTGCTCTGAGGCCTTGTTGGGGGCTGGAGAGATGACAGAGAATCTTAGTTAATGGGGCAACAGAAGAGAGGAAAATGCCAGAGATCCCTTGGCTCATCAGACAATTCAGAGACACTGAAAATTACAGAAGTGTTTTGGCTCAGGAGCTGGAGGAGAGCTGCCAAGCTGTGGAGACGTTCTCCAGATATCCTGTGAATGTTGGGCAGCGATCAGGGCCACGGCTGACCTTTCCTGGGCACAATTCCTATCAACATCAAATTGAAAGGGGGAAGAACAACACACTTGGCTAGCAAACACAGAGGCCCTTTCTTGCATAAATGGAGAATAAATACAGATAGAAGATAAAAGAAGATGAGAACTACTCTCACAAAGGCCATGTGCTTGCTAGCAATTTAGCCTAAAGCAATTTATTGTTAATTATTCATGCAGATAGAGAAAAGACCAGCCAAAATTTCAGATCTTTGCTGAACATGTTCAAAATATAAATCTACAGGATAGAAACATGTTGATTATTGATTGCCTTTTTCCTGTTTACATTTGTACATACAACACTATAAAACACAAAGATACAGGGATATAGGAGTATTATAAATATTTGTAGGATGTTCTACGACAGTAATCAATATGGAATATTTATCAAAAAGAAAAACATTAGACAGGAGAGGAAAACTTATTTGCTGATACAGAAAATGTCCAATTTTGTTAGTTCCATTTGAGATATTTCATAGCTTGCTTTACAAATCTGAGCACAAGTAAATGCATTTCTTTTTGCGCTTCCTTAGGAGTGTGTCACTATAAATGCACAGCCACAATCTTGATGTTTCATTTCCTAAGTAAGCAAATCTAGGCTGTTCTTTGTAGCAATGCACAGACAATATGGCTAGACATAAGCCACACACACCAGCAACAACAAAAACAAAAACAAAAAACAAACAAAACAAAACAAAACAAAACAAAACTTATTTTTATCTGGTTAAGAATAGAGAGTTCTGTACAAACAGTTGGTGCTCTATCATTTTCCAATGTTAACAATCTCTTTCTCTCTTTCAATTCATTGTTTGGAACAACCCCTCCCCAACAGAGAGATATAGATACAAATGATATAAATACAGACTTAGATCTAGATATAAATATAGATATAGTTAGGTTTTTGCATACGTAGGATGCTGTTTTGTGTCTGATTTAAGAGTTTTGTATATCATCCCTCTCTCCTCCCCAAAAAAGAAAAAATGTGTATCCCTAAATACATAGTAGAAAAATTTTTTTCAAGAATTTATATAAACTTCAAGATACTTAGTAATCTCTAAATATCATGAAACTGGAGTTAGTAACCATGGAGTATAGGCATCCATGTCTATGCAGCATCTTCAGTCGAGGAAGGAAGGACCTCACTCCTTTCTTGCTTGCTTTGACTCTCACCTGACTCTTACTTCTCCATAACATCACCTGAGTCAACTTTCTAACCCCCTTTGATCACATTCCACTTTCCAGACCTTGCTCCAACTTTCAGAATAAAGAACACTTTTCTTAGTGTAGTTTCAAGATCTTTCATAATTCAACTCTGGTCCATTTCTCTGCCATATTTTATGTCAGGAACTCAGATAGTCTGTGATTCCTCCACCCATCTCAGCATCCAACACTTAAAATTCTGTTTGAGTATCTGCCATACGCAGTCCAAAGGCGTGCATAACAGATATGTTTGTAGACAGAGACAAGTAAAGAGGTGCTACAGTAGTAGGGATCATGAAGGATGCCACAGAAGCAACAGAAAAGGCATCTAACCCAAACTTGGGTGAAGTAGAAGGGTCATATGTAGCTTCCAAGGAAAATTAATGTATAAGCAAAGTCCTAAAGGATAAAACTAGGAGTTAATCCGGCCAATAGTTCAGTGAATGGAACTCTAGGAGAGAAAAGGGTTTTCCCAATGCCCTGTAAGTGGGAACGGTTTTTAAAAAATCATAAGAATTTCAGGATGGCTATAATGCAGGGCTGTGCTGTAGAATGAATTATTTACTGGTATCCCAGTGTGCCCTGCTCCTTCACTCTTCTGTTCCCATCCCCCCTGGGTTGGGAATGGATGGTGTTCTCATCTGCCTGAGGCATTTCAAGTCATCACTTTACTTTCTCTCAGGAATATCCCCCAACTGCAACATCACCACTGGAGAGAAACTTCCACAGTATCTCCTTTGTGCCCTGTGGTATCTATTCCATATTACACATACAAGGTTTCTCATGTTACCTAGCCAATGGCTATTTTTGACACCTTCTCTCAGCTCTGCATGCTTTGAAAGTAAGCATTTTGTCATCTTATTTTTTAAACTTTCAGAACAGAGCAAGACATACAGTGGATACTCAAAATTTTGAGTAAAAAGGAGTGGAGATAGTTAATGTTATCTTTTATTTTTGCAACGCATCTGCAAATGCACTGGTCCGTGTTGTAAGATAAGCAATCTTCTCAGGACATGTACTAGCGAATGAAATGAATTCAAAGCCTCCCAATGAATACATGGGTGACTCATGGGATCTTTATCTCCCCCAGATAACATAGAAAGTCAACAGTGACTAAACCACAACCTGGCTTGTTTAAAAAGGTCTCCATAGACCAAGCAGCCTTCTGGGGAGAATAATTAATTATATTGGAGTGGAGGCAGAATAGAAAGAAACGGAAATATTTGATCCCTTTTTGAGTGAGAAGATAGAGGCTTTTTTAATGTGCAAAGCAAGCATGTTTTAGGGAATCTTTGGAGACCTGGCCCATCAGAAAAGAAACATAAATCAGGATACTAGTGGAATAGTTCCTTTTCTTCACATTATCTTCTTTTCAAAATGACTTTTCTTTTCAAATTAAAGGAGAACATAAATTGTAATCAGCAATTTTGTTAGATCAGAAGGATACCAATAAACACCTCTCCTCTTTCTTCCTCTTATAGACTCTTTGTAGCAGCAAGGGAGGCAAAGGAAAAGAAAGGGGGCAGTGATTTAGGAAGGCAAAAGAAAGTGAGAACAAAAGGGACCCATGAAGTCAAGGTGATGGTGCCTGAGAGAGGTGGTGTGCAGTACAATGCTGGGGGCCGGAAGACACTCCATGAGGTAACAAAGGAAAGGATCTACGGAGTTATTCTGCTACAGAAGTAATGGATAAATTGCAAAGGAATAATATTCTTTCAAAAAAAATACAGTTCATGTATGTACACTTGGATTGTGTTATTATTTGACTTATTAATGGTAATACTCTTCTCTCAGGAAGCTCTGGTGCCATAATGAAAAAAATGTGGATTTTGATATTATAAAAATACATGATCTCTTCAAAAGAGAACTGTCAACTAAAATAACAGACCAGATATATGGCCTAATCTGCATTTCATGGCTAGAATTTGAAATCACACTGCATACATTATGTAAAAACACCAAACCCTCAAAGAGACACATGATTTAGCCATCCTGCATGGCCCAAACCAGTCTCTTAGCATATTTTACAATGGACAAAACCCATACCTTCCACTGTTGCTCGCTTGGGCTGAATGGTGATGGCTCCTTCTGCAATATCTTCATGCTGGTGCAGTGGGTTTATTTTGGATCCCCAGCTGTCTGATCCCACCCAAAGAAAATGGCCCACTTGGTCAGCTCTTTTGGCTGCTGCAAGGATCTGCCTGTGAAAAACAACAGGAAAAGTTATATTAATGATAAGGAGCAGCTACTGAATGTATATAAAATAGGAATGAAGCAGAAGGAAAGCAAGTTACCAGTTTTCAAAAAGGAAGTAATCAATGGCAAAAAAAGAAGTATGTCGAAGGATTTATATCTTTGCATATATAAAGAGATTTTATAAACCACTAAGAAAATTGATCACAACAGCATGAAGAAAATAGGCAAGAAACAGTAAAAGATAAATGATAAAAGGAGAAATATAAATAACCCATAAGCTGGAGATACATACTCATATACATTAGAAAGGAGGGAAAAGTAAATTAGGGGAAGATATCACATTTGCTTCTCATGTTGACCAAAAGATTTGATGTTTTTTGGGTCTGAGCATGGGGCTGGAGAAATGAGTGTTTGCATTCACTGCTGGTGGTATATATAATTTCGGGAAAGCAACATTTACTTTAAATTAAGGGTCTTAAATTGTTCATTCAAATTAACAAGCATGTCATACTTGAAAATTTTACATCCCAGGTTTATAAATAAAAGTGGTATATAAATGGAGCACCTGGGTGGCTCAGTCAGTTAAGTGTCTCGGCTCAGGTCATGATCTTCTGGCTCGTGAGTTCAAGCCCTGTGTTGGGCTCTATGCTGACAGCTCAGAGCCTGGAGCCTGCTTCAGATTCTGTGTCTCTCCCTCTCTCTCTCTGCCCCTCCCTTGCTTGTGCTCTGTCTCTGTCTCTTTCTCAAAAATAAACAAACATTTTTTTAAAAATTTAAAAATAGTATATAAGTAACAAGGGCAACAAGGCAAATAAAACAAAATGAAGACTCATCATTTATCGTACAGTTATTACAATATATTTTTTGTGTGAAAAAAAGAGATGGATAAGGGTGCTTGCCTTTGTAGAACAGAGGAAGCTACAATTAAAACTCCTTTGGTGGGTCATACCCCAGGAGAAGTGATTTGTTTGCTTCTCAAAACTTGGAGGTACCAAGTGTCGCATTCTTTTTCTTCCAGGCAGAAAATGAAATGGAAATTTCTGATTAAAATTGTAAAGAATAGGTTCTGATATTGTAAACATCCAAATACTAGATAGAAGGCTATGAATGAGAAATGGTGAATTAAACATGAGGGGAAGGGTGATAAGTTAAATTTATCACTAAGAATTGAAATGGTAAGACCCTCTAGGAAATTTAGATTTCTGCTTACAGAATACTGGAAACTAAAAGAGTGTCTCTCCAGGTAGAAAATAGCTTTTCTGGAAAAATCTGGACTACCCTAGATGAATAATTCTATATACTGCCATAGACAGACCCTCTAATGGGATGGCAACTTGGATGTCTGACCAGTTCACTGAAAGTCCATTCAGGTGATATGCACTGTCCATGTACCAAGAACTCTTTGGTCTCTCAAATGGAAACTGCCAGAAATCACCCATAATTTCAGAAAATCTCCAATGTTAATTAGAAACCAAATAAGTTAACATAAAAAAAGGAAAATGATGTGTATTGGAGCAAAGAAATACATAAAAAAGAACAAAAACAAATATATTTAAATAAGAATGATCATATCTATCATGTCTGTAATCAAGAACGAGATAACATAGAAAATAAAAACCAACAATAAGAAATAGCTTTTAGTTACTAAAATATAAAATATGTAAGGAGAGAAAAAGAAAAGAGTGAAGCAAATTATTCAGAAAGCAAAACAGCAACAAAAAGGTAGAACATACTTCAGAAAGTGTAAGAGTCTTAAAGAATGAATCTAGGGACACCTATATTCAGCTCATAAAATTTCTAGAACAAATGTACAGAGAAAACAGAGTGAAATTTTTTAACAATGTATTTTTAATGAAGAAAATTCCAATAAATTGATAGTATGAGTTTCCAAATTTAAAAGTCTCATTCAGCAAAATAATGGGGAAAATTCAAGCATGTCACACAATTTAAAATTTGGGGGGAAAAATGAAAATATCCTAAAAGCTTCCAAAAAAAGAGTAGGACACAGGCAGAAAAGTAAGCAGAATATCACCAACATCTTAGTAGCAAAGACAATCACACACACAAAAACGAACCAAACAAAAAGATGATGGATAGTGGAGCAATGCCTTCCAAATTCCGAGGAAAATATATTTTATAATCTAAAATCCAATATTTAACATACAAATAATTAGCATATATGTCCTCTAGAACTTGCAGACTTTTCTATCCCAAATTAGAACCTCCAGCTCCCTGCAAGTTATAAGTCCTACAACTCATTAGTCACCATTGCTTTGACTGAAAATTCTTATATGCCAGGTTATCACGTAATGAAAAATAAATATGAAGCGGGGCACCTGGGTGGCTCAGGCAGTTGAGACTCCGACTTCGGCTCAGATCATGATCTCATGGTTTGTGAGTTTGAACCTCACATCAGGCTTGCTGCTGTTAGTCTGTCAGCTCTGAACCCACTTCAGATCCTATGCCTCCCTGTCTACACCCCTCCCCAGCTTGCACACTCTCAAAAATAAATAAACACTTAAATAAATTAATTAAATAAATAGATAAATAAATAAATAAGAAGCTATGCCTTACCTTCCCAACTACTAATTAAGTATGAAGAATGAGAACATATTTTAGGCATGTAACACAAAATGTTTTCCTTTAATTTAGGCTTTACTAGAAAGTTATTGAAGTGCATGTTCCAGTAAAATGAGGTAAGAAGCTATAAATGTAAATAAGTGACAGGAGATTTTCTTAACATGATATAGACTAGTGTAGAATAAAATATAAAGATGGAGATTTTAGAAGGGAAGTGTCCAGGAAAAATAATGGAACTCACAGATTATCTTTCACATGAATATATGGGAAAGATGTTAGACCTATGACATTAGTAAGAAAAAAACAAATAAAAATTATAATATGAATGCTTTGAAAAACTAAAGGTTTTCCAAAAAAACTCATATCATAGAAAAAAGATTTGATGCCATGGTACATGGCACATAATATTTATATAATCATAATAATGCACCTACTGGTTTCTGTTAAATGAAAATCTGATAGAATAATATTGAGAGAATAAGAAGGGTATAAGTGAGCCAAATTCTACCGAACATAAGAGGAGTTAATAGATAATATTCAAACTATTAAGTTTCAAACTATTAAGTCCAAAATTGTGGTATCATTACATTATGCAGATGTGCCTAATACAGGAAGAAATAGCTTAAAGAATTAAAATAACTGCTCAAAGAGACCTTAACCAGAGAGTCTGAAGGGACTAAACACTGCTGTTTGTATCAAAGGGTTTCACTTATATTTTTAATTCTTTATATGTGTTTTTCATTTTAATAAAAAACAAAATTATTTGTATTCATGACCTAGAGATACTATTTTTACTAATCTATGCAAAGGAAATCTCAAAAACGCTGACAAAAGTGTATGTACATTACTGCAGACAACCAAAGTGCAGAGCAATGGGGTATTGTCTAAACAAATAAAGTGCATCCAAAGGATGGAGTAGAAGACAATTAAAAATATACTTAGTTTGGGGAAAAAAAAGTGAATATCTTTAGATTTACACAAGCACATGTTAAAAAAGAAAAATCAATGAAAAAACCTGCAAAAAATATTCAAGTTATATATAATTAAAGCTGGCTAAACTTTGCCAGTATATGTGTATATATACATAGTTAGAAGTATAGGGTCATCTGAAAGCATGGAAAAATAAGGATATTGTTAACAATGTATTATTAACAGTCCATTGAGAAGGCACTGCTGAGGTTGAAGAGGGTGCAAAGGTAGGCAGAAGCCAAGTAAAACAAGAAAAGACAAAAATATATAAATGCAAAAAAGTAGATGTTCACTTTAATATAAATGTAAAATTGTGGGCTTGTTAAGATAAATAGGAGGAAACCATTTAAAAATTTTTACAGTATCAAAAGTGAAATGTGAATTAGAAACAGTGAGAGATAAAAAGTGAGAGATTCTTTTGGGGAAAATCTGTGTGTGTTTGGGAACAAGTGATGGTAAAGATTAAACCAGAATTTTATTCTATCTCCGATTATTGGGATTGCACATTTTATAGGAGATTATTTAAAATCATTGTTTGTGATTAATCTCTCTAAACTTTATCTTTTCTAGACAATCAGGGGGGAAAGTAAATGTAAGGATTCCTTTTAATAAAGACAACAACAACAAAAGCTTTTCCACGTTTTCCAGTAGATGTACAATAGTCATGTATTACTTTTATAATCAGAAAAAAGTGTTTCAGAAAAAGGATCTACTCTTGTCTAAAATTCAAATTATCAGTGCCCATGACTTACTTAGCATTTATTTTAGCTTTAAAATCTAGATATTACTGTCTTCTCACTCCTATTCTCTGACAAAGTATTTTAAGTCCATGTTCTAAGAAATCTCAAAATTACCCATTTACAGTGTAAATCTTCTAAAAGAAGAAATAACATAATATTGTGAGTTAACAGTACTCTTCAGACATTAGTGTATTTGAGATCATGTTTTGGAAGAAACATATATGCACTAAATTTTATTGCTGTGCTCAAAAACTATTTCTGCTATCACTGCTATGAATCACATTATATAATAATATTCAGCCTAAAAACAAACCCCAAAGCAAAAATAATGAGCATATTTACTGAGTGGATTGTATGCATTTTTACATCCCAAATTGAAACCTCAGTAACCTACAAGTCAAGAGTACTATAATGAATTAGTCACCATAGCTATTTGCAGTAATTTTTATGTGACATGTACAATGTACTTAGAAATAAACACAAAGCCACACCATATCAATATATTATATACTTTGAAAATGTGTAAGATATATATGAAAAAGATTTATGAGACAATTAAGAAGATCAATAGAGATGAGAGAAATAAGGAAAAAAAAAGAAAACACAAGAATAATATTATGAAAACAAAATCTTTTAAATAATTACCACAAGAAGTTTAGAAGAAAATGATCTAAGAGCAACACATCAGAATTTTGTAAGAAGATAAGCAATACATTTAAGGGATAGCCAGACATAGTCTCATAGAGAAGGGCATGTTTGAGACAGAATTTAAAAATTGACCATTTCAACAGGTAGAGAAGGAGAGAGGAAAAAAAAAAATACCATCAATAAAGGTCATGAGGAGAAGCAATTAGAACTGTTGGAGGACCAGATCCATGCATTTTGGGTGTCAAAGTGGATGAGTGGGGTTGAGGTCTAAATGTTAAATTAGGACCACATTTTCAAGCATTGTGAAGTTCAGATAGAGAAGCTTATCTTTAAATTAGTATATAGTATGTGTTAGTATAGTGAATTCATTCATTCATTTATTTGGTACTATTTCTTGAACATTTATTATGTAACAAATACCATGATATGGGCTGAGGGTACAGAAGGAAGTTCAAAGAGATATCCCCTCTGCCCCTGAAATGCTCACAGACTAGTGGAGAAGGTGGACACTAATCTAACGATCAAGCGATGCAAAATATGATTAGTGACATGAACTATGATTAATTTGCCAAAGCTGCATCGTTCGAGACATCTTCCCTCAGAAAGCCATACTAGAGATGGCACTGGAATGAGAAAATAAGGAAGGAAAAACATTCTAGGCGGGTAGAAGAGAACACGCCAAGACTAGGGAGTCAGGAAACACAAAACGTGAAGGAGCAGGGAATGAAATGAGACTGGAAAGGTAGGATGAGGCTGGATCACCACAAAAAGAGCTTAAAAGGATTTTCATTTTATTGATGGAGAACTGAGGCCTCAGAAATTAAGAAGCAGGATGGCGGCGACAGTGGGGAGACTTCCCAAGGTGATATAGTGGTCATTAAAGTTTCAAAACACCTCAGGGATCTCAACTTCAGGTTTAATACACTTTCCATTTAATAATCCTGCCACCCTAGATCAGAACTTAATACTGGGAAAGTGATGGATGGATGCAGGGCAACATTTAGGGTGTGTGTGGAGACAGAGGCATAAAATTGAAAGGCTGGCAGTGATGACAGTGCAGTAATCCAAGTAGGATGCAATAGTGTCCTGAGCCCTTAAGCTTCACTTTAATAAAATTCATATTGGGACACATCTTTGTTCTCGAAACTTCTTTTCTAGGGATTTATGTTAAAAACACTTATAAATATACAAAATAATATAATTGCATATATATATTTGTATTGTATTAGTATCATATATCCATCTAATACATGATATGTATATATTAATATTATAAATGTGTATATTTATATTTGTGTGCACAGATTTGTGGAAAAGGAAGTTTATTGCAGCATTATTTATAATTGCAAAATCCTGTAATCAAATGTCAATCAATAAGGGAGCATTTAGGTAAATTATAGTATGGATATAAGATGCAATTCTGCACAGCTATTAAAAAGACTAGATAGGTACTTACATTCGTAGATATCCATGATAAAATAGTAAGTAAAGGCTAGGAGGGAACAGAACAAGATGTACATACTGTATGCCACCATTGTGTAAAAATATACAGACTCTGTTTAGAAGAGTATACAAAAAACTGGTCATCAGGCATTGCAGCTGAAGAGGAGAACTTGGTAGCTAGGCACAGGATGAATGGAACCTTTTTGTTAAATCTGGATTTGTAAAATATTTTTAAGCAAGTGTAATTACTGTGTATTCTAAATAAAAAAATATTCTGGACCAAGGTGGTAGTGGTCAGAGAAGAAATCAGGCAGGGCACATTTGTGTCTTAGAAACATATTCTGGGCACATTATGTTCTAGAAACAAAGGTTAGCTCTAATTAGCTTGACTAAGAATATAAGGAATGAGAAAAAAAAATGGCAAGTCAAGATCCCAATTGGATTTTTACCCCAAGGAGAATCAAGATAAGAAAAGAGAGAAAGAGATGGCCTGGAGATGTAGAGGTAGACAAGCTTGGTTTGAAACATACTGAGTGTTACGCAGTAGTAATATAGCCAGAATTATAAGACATTTCCTGTTTTACATTAAGAGGAACAATTCTTTGGATAAAAGTCTGTTACATTTGGATATATTTTTAAGAAAAGAACCTCTGAAAGGTCCAGTGATTTTCTCTTTTTACAAGTAATTGAATACATTTATTTTGCTAACAGAGGGGGAAGACATGACAGGAACACACTGCTGCTTCCATGGTTCGCTATCACTATGTGCGTAGGGGAGAAAGCACGTACAGACTTTCCCACTGTGTAATTATAGATTTGCTTCTGTGCTATCTTTTCCCCTTTCTTTGCCAGTATCCTAATCTTTCTGTCTCCTAAAGTTGCAGCATGCATATTAATCAGTTACATCAGTATCATCCTTACTTTATATCCTCATCGTTGGCAAAAATCACGACGGCCCTGGAGTTGGGGGTGTCCAGGAGCTGTTTGATAATTCTATCAAAGTCAATGGTTCTGTCTTTGCGCTCTTGGGGGATTCTCACAGACTGTGCAATGCAGAGCCCACCTGTTTAAGAAAAGAAAGCAGAGCGTCAATAAAGTTCCCTCAGAGATACCAAAGGAACAAGAGTAAGTAGCTGGGGAGGAAAACACTTTGAATTCTGAGTACACAGCACTTCCTTGGTGATGCTGTTGAATGAGGACGGCTGAAGATATTGTGTGAAGTCCTGAGCTGTTGTTCACACTAGGTGCATCATCCATGATATTGCACAGCCTGATTTTCTTAGTACAGCACTGGCAAATGCCCAGGTACACCAATGATACTGATCCTGGGGAGACAGATTTAGGTTGACAAACTGAGTTGGGGAAGGTCTTTAAAATGAATGTGATACACTACAAGAACACTAAAATCAATAAATTATAATAAAAATGTACTGAAACAGGTAAAGCTCAGGTTAATTTTTGTGACTTTCCTGGTGTTTGCATTCCCAAGATTGTTTTTTCACCTTCATTTCCATCCCAGCTTTGAAAGGTCAGCCAATGGAATAAATCTAAAATTAAAACAGCGTCAACAAGAACACCATCTACTATAAATCATAGTAATATACTTTTACTGACCACATACTATGTGCCCAACCTTCAAATATGTGTTTTACATATGTTACCCCATCTTAAAAAGTGTATAAGGTAGTTGGTATTATGCATTTTTTTTTAAATGTTTTATTTATTTCTAGGAGAGAGAGAGAGAGAGAGCGTGAGCAGGGGAGGGTCAGAGAGAGAGGGAGTCGTAGACTGAAACAGGCTCCAGGCTCTGAGCTGGCAGTCAGCACAGAGCCCGACGCGGGGCTCGAACCCACGAACCGCGAGTACATGACCTAAGGGAAAGTCGGACGCTTAACCGACTAAGCCACCCAGGCGCCCCGCATTTTTTTTATTAGAAGGAAGGGGTATTAAATAAAAGAATAGGTTTGTTTATTCCAGATTTCTCAGAGCTTTTATGACATTAATTATCATGAATTTCAACATGGAAATATGCAGCAGTTTCCTAAGCAAGTAATACACTACTCACAACCCCACCTCTTGCTCCTGGACATAGTATTTTATAAAACACACTTTAGGGTCACCTGGGTGGCTCAGTTGGTTAGGGGTCTGATTTTGGCTCAGGTCATGATCTCATGGTTCGTGGGTTTGAGCCCCGTGTTGGGTTCTGTGCTGGCAGCTAGCTCAGAGCTTGGAGCCTGCTTCTGATTCTGTCTATCTCTCTCTCTCTCTGATCCTCCCCTGCTCACACTCTCTCTTTCAGAAATAAATAAAACATTAATTTTTTTAAAAAAACATAAAACACACTTTAAGAAAGGCTGGTATGAGGCACCTGGGTGGTTCACTCAGTAAAGCGGCTGACTTTGGCTCAGGTCATGATCTCACTGTTAATGAGTTCAAGCCCCGTCTTGGGCTCTAGGGATCTCACCTAGAGCCTGCTTCAGATTCTGTCTCTACCTCTTCTCTACCCCTCCCCTGCTCATGTTCTATCTCTCTCTCTCTCTCTCTCTCTCAAAAAAATAAATAAAAATTGAAAAAAAAATTTAAAAAGAAAGGCTGGTATATGGGGCACCTGGGTGGCTCGGTTGGATAAGCGTCTTAATTCTTCGTCTTAGCTCAGATCATAATCTCATGGTTTTATGAGTTTGACTCCTACATCAGGCTCACACTGGCAACAAAGAGCCTGCTTAGGATTCTCTCTCCGTCCCTTTCTCTCTCTGTCCCTCCTGTCTCTCCTGTACTCATGCTATCCCTGTCTCTCACAAAAATGAATAAATAAACTTAAAAAAAAAGAAAGGCTGGTACAGGTGAAAGAGGTAGAGAGAATATTTGGAGGAAAAGCATCAAAGGCCATTCAATGGACAAAAGATCTAGAGATGAAGACAAGAGGAAAAACTTGTTCTTGTAATGTGCTTGGGAGATATCTATTATTAAGCTTATATCCTGAGCATGGATGACTGACTGGATGATACTAGGCTTTCACAAACATAACAAATATGAACTCCCATCCAAAACTGAACCTCCATTACACTTTCATCCCAATCAGTGTTAGTTCTCTACAAGTGGCTCTTAATTTTCAGTGTGCATAAGGTTACCAAAGGTCCATTTTCAAAATGTAGAGTTTCAACAACACCATCAACCAACTTGACCTAATTGACATTTATAGAACAATCCAGAGGACAACGGAACAGTATACATTCTTTTCTAGTGTAGGTGGAGCATGCATTAAGCTGGACCATATTCTGGGCCATTAAAAAACAACAGCAACAAAACAAATTTAAAAGAATGGAAATAATACGAAGTGTTATCAGACCTAACGGAAACTAGAAATCAATAACACTTGGAAATTAAACAAGACATTTCTTTTTTTTTTTAATTTTTTTTTTTATTTTTTTACAAATAGTTTATTGTCAAATTAGTTTCCACATAACACCCAGTGCTCATCCCCACAAGTGCCCTCCTCCATGCCCATCCCTTCTCCCCCCCACATCCATCAGTCCTCAGTTTTTGTCAGCATTCAAGAGTCTCTCATGGTTTGCCTCTCTCCCTTTCCCCCATTTCCCCCCTTCTTCTCCCGGTTGGTTCTCACACCATGCACAAAAATAAACTCAAAATGGATAAACAAGACACTTCTAAATAACTCATGGGTCAAAAAGGATTTAAAATATTTAAAACTAAATGAAAATGAAAGTGGGACATATCAAAATGTATAGACTGCAACTAGAGCGGTATTTAGTAGAAAATTTGTAATCATCAAATGGCTTATGTTAGAAAAGAGGAAATATTGAAAATAACAACTGAAGCCTCCATTTAAGAAATAAGGGGTGGGGAAGAGCTAAATAACTAGTCCCCCAAAAGCAGAAATATGTAATAAAAGAGCAAAATCAATGAAACTGAAATCCGGAAAAATAAGAGAAAATTTTAAAAAATTAAAAAAATCAAAATCTGCTTATTTGGAAAGATTAATAAATATGGTAAATCTCTAGTCAAAGCTGACCAAAAATAAATAAATCACAAATTACTTTATCAGGAATAAAAGAAGGGCTAACCTTCCTGACTGATCCTACAGGTAGCAAAAGGTAGTAAGGGAATATTATAAACAATTTTATGCCAATAAACTTAGCAACTTAATGAAATAGATGAATCCCTTGAAAGACACAAACTATCAACAGTGAATGTGGAATATATAATCTGAATAGTTCTAAATATATTAAAAATAACTGAATTCATATGCATGCACACATACAAACTTCCAAAAAGAAAGATCCCACCTCACATAGTTTCACTGATGAATTCTACCAAACATTTAAGGAAGAAATAAAACATGATCTATACAATCTTTTACTGAAAATCGAAGAGAGAAAATAACTCATTTCTTAAGGTTAGTATTATCCTAATTCCCAAACCAAATGAAGATATCATTTTAGAAAAGACTAATACCATTCATGAACATAGTTGCAAAACTCCTAAAAAGTACTAACAAAATAAATCCAGCAATTTATAAAAAATGGTACTGTATCATAAGTAAGTGGATTTCATCTAAGGATTGGAAAGCTGGTTCATTATTTGAAAATCAATCATTATAATTTATATGTTATCCAATTAAATAAGATAGGCCATATGATCACCTTAATACATGTGGAAAAAGCACCAAATAAAATTCAATATGCATTCATCATAAAACTGTAAACTAGGATTAGATGAGAACTTCCTAAGACTAATAACAGGTATGTACTAAGGCCTACAACAAGCATCATGCTTAATAGTAAGAAATGACAAGGCAATGTTTTCTTATTCAAGATTGAATTGCATGTCCTTGTCAGAGGAATAAGTGGGAAAAAAATAAAAGAAACAAAAGGCTCAGCATAACATGGCCAGATTTCAAAATAAGTCAGGCAGAGAAGGACAACTACCATATGTTTGCATGTATAGGAGAATTAGGAGGAACTTAATGGAGGACGGTGGGGAAAAAGAAGAGGGGAAACGGGGGGAGAGGGAGGGAGGGAAACCATGAGAGAATCTTGAATGTTGAGAACAAACTGAAGACTGATGGGTATGGGGGTGAGGGGAAGGGGGGTGATGGGCATGGAGGAGGGCACTTGTGGGGATGAGCACTGGGTGTTGTATGGAAACCAACATGACAATAAACTATTAAAAAAAAAGAAAATTAAAAAAGAAACAAAAGGCATATAGTTTACAAAAGAAAAAATAAAATTGTCTCTATTTGCAGATGACATAAATGTCTATGTAGAATCTTCTAGAACTAAAGGATGAGTTAACCAAAGTTGTGGAATAGAAACTCAAAACACAAAGGTCATATGTCTACATATGAGCAATAAGTAATTATAATTTTAAATTAAAATAATGCCATTAACAATATCAAAAAATGTGATGCTTATGTATAAATCTTAAAAAATATATGTACAGGAGCTATATTCTGAAAACTATAAAACATGGCTGAAAGAAATTTAAAAAATCATTTCAATAAAGTTCCCAATTGTATCTATAGATTCACTGCAATCTCACTCCAAATCTCAGCAAGCATTTTAAAATACAGTAAAACCATCGTTTGTGAGCATAGTTCATTTCAGAAAAATGTTTGTAGTCCAAAGCACTTGTTTATCAAACCGAATCTCAAGAACCATTGACTCAGTTGTGGTCATGTGACATTTGGCATCATATACTACTCGTATTGCAAGACATCACTCGTTTATCAAGTTAAAATTTATTAGAAATGTTTGCTTCTCTTGCAGAACACTCACAGAACAAATTACTAGCAATCCAAGCTTTTACTGTATATATCAATAGCTAATTCTAACATTTATACGGAAAATCAAAGAACTAGAATAGTCAAAACAACTGAAAAAGAGGAACAAAATTAGTGAACTTCATAAATTCAAGACTTACTATCAATCCCAAGCTACAGTAATCAAGATGGTGAGAGGGTGGAAAAAAGATAGACAATTAGATCAGTGGAACAGAAAAGAGGTCCAGAAATAGATCAATACAAATATAGTCAAGTGATTGTTGGCAAAGATGCAAAGGCAATTAGTGAAAAAAGGCTTCTTTTTTCAACAAATGATGATGAAACCAATGAATATTCATATACAGAAATAATGACTCAACATATACTTCATACTACATATAAAAATTACATTTAGGGGCATCTGGGTGGCTCAGTCGTTAAGTATCCAACTCTATTCTGGCTCAGGTTATGGTGTCACGGTTTCATGAGTTCAAACCCCGCTTTGGGCTCTGTGCTGACAGCACAGAGTCTTCTTGGGATTTGCTCTCTTCCTCCCTCTCTCTGCCCTTCCCCCACTCACTGGTGTGTGCACACTGTATCTCAAAATGAGTAAATAAATAAACTTTAAAAATTAACTTCAAATGGATGATAGACCTAAGTCTAAAATATGAAACTAAAAAACCTTTCAGATGGAGACAAAGGGAAATCTGTAATGGTCTTAGGTTTTACAGAGAGTTTTTGGATATGACAACAAAATCTCAAACTGTAAGAAAAAAAGATAAATCAAATTTTATGCAACCTTAAAACATTTGTTGTATGAAAGACAGTATTAAGAAAATGAAAGCTCAAGCCTGAGACTGGGAGATAATCATATATCTTATAAAGGACTTACATATAGAATATATAAAGTGCTGAAACTCAGCAGTAAAAAAAGAAAAGTAAAAATGGACATAAAATCTACAAAGACATACACACAAAATAGATGGTAAATAAGTACAGGAAAAGATTAGTCATTAGGGAAATATAATTAAAACCACAATGATATACCACTGTAATAAAAGCTTTCAAAAAACTCAGCAATATCAAATTCTGGAGAAGATTCAAAGCAATAGGAATGTCTGCTCTTTGCTGGCAGGAGTGTACAATGTACAGCCACTTTGGAAACCAGTGTGGCATCCCAAAATGTTAAATATAGAGATAACATATCAAGCAGCAGTTAGTTCCAATCCTAGGGATTTATCCAGATGAATTAAAAGCTTGTGCTCACACAGACGTGCACACAAATGTTTACAGTAACTTTATTCGTAATCACTAGAACTGGAAACAACTAAGACATCTGTCAACAGGTGACCAGATCAACAAACAGGTACACCCGTACAACTGAATCCTGCTCAGCAAGAGAAAGGAACTTCTGATTCATGGATGAGCATGAATAAATTTGAAAAGCACTTTGCTAAGAAGGGATACTGTATTTTGTCAAGTGCTTTTTCTGCGTCTATCGATAAGATCATATGATTTTTCTATTTTGTTAATGTGGTGTATCCCATTAGTTAATTTGCGAATATTGAACCAGCTGTGTAACCCAGGAATCAATCCCACTTGATCATGGTGGATAATTCTGTTGAATTCGATTTGCAAGTATCTTGTTGAGGATTTTTGCATCCGTATTCATCAAGGATATTGGCCTGTAGTTCTCGTTTTTTTTTGCTGGGTCTCTGTCTGATTTGGGAATCAAAGTGATGCTGGCTTTGTAGAATGAGTCCAGAAGTTTTTCTTCCATTTTTATTTTTTGGAATGGCTTGAGAAGAATGGGTATTAACTCTGATTAAAATGTCTGGTAGAATTCCCCAGGGAAGCCATGTGGCCCAGGGCTCTTATTTGTTGGGAGATTTTTGATAACTGATTCAATTTCTTCACTAGTAATGAGTCTGTTCAGATTTTCTATCTCTTCCTGTGTGAATTTTGGTAGTGCGTGTGTGTTTAGGAATTTGTCCTTTCTTCTAGGTTGTCCAGTTTCTTGGCATATAATTTTTTCATAGTATTCCCTGATAATTGCTTGTATTTCAGAGGGGTTGGTTGTAATAAATCCATTTTTAATCATAATTTTTTCTATTTGGGTGCTCTTTTCTTTTTGAGAAGCCTGTCTAGAAGTTTGTCAATTTTGTTTATTTTTTCAAAAAACCAACTCTTGGTTTCATTGATCTGCTCAACTGGTTTTCTTTTTTATTCAATATGTTTATTTCTGCCCTAGTTTTTTTTTTTTTAATTATTTCTCTTCTCCTAATGGGTTTAGGGTGTTCTTGTTGCTCTCCTTCTAGTTCCTTTAGGAGCACTGTTAGATTTTGTACTTATGCTTTTTCTAGTTTCTTGAAATATGCCTGGAGTGCAATGTACTTTCCTCTTAGAACTGCCTTTGCTGCATCCCAGAGTTTGGATTGTTATATTTTCACTTCCATTTGCTTCCATATATTTTTAAATTTCTTCTCTAATGGCCTGGTTGGCCCATTCATTCTTTAGTAGGGTGTTCTTTAACCTCCATGTTTATGGAGGCTTCCCAGACTTTCTCCAGTGGTTGATTTCAAGTTTCATAGCATTGTGATCTGAAAGTGTGCATGGTATGATCTCAATTCTTTTATATTTCTTGAGGGATGCTTTATGACCCAGTATGTGATCTATCTTGGAAAATGTGCCACGCGCACTTGAGAAGAAAGTGAATTCCGTAGCCTCAGGATGTAGAGTTCTAAATACATCTTTCATATCCATCTGTTCCAATGTGTCATTCAAGTCCATTGTTTCTTTAATGATTTTCTGTCTAGTTGATCTATTCATTGCTCTAAGTAGAGCATTAAAGTCCCCTGCTATTAGCATGTTCTTGCCCATAAGATTGTTTCTGTTTGTGATTAATTCTTTTATATATTTGGCTGCTTCCAAATTTGGTGCGTAGACATTTATAACTGTTAGCTCTTCCTGATGGGAAGATGCTGTAATTATTATATAATGCCCTTCTTCATCCCTTGTTCCTGCCTTTACATTAAAATCCAGTTTGTCTGATATAAGTATGGCTCCTCCAGCTTTCTTTTGACTTCCAGTAGCATGACAGATATTTCTCCATCCCCTTACTTTCAAACTGAAGGTGTCCTCATGTCTAAAATGAATTTCTTGTGGACAGAAAATTGATGGATTTTATTTTTTTTAAATCCATTCTGCTACCTTATGTCTTTTGATTGGAGCATTTAGTCCATTTACATTCAGTGTTATTATTGAAAAATATGAGTTTAGAGTCACTGTGTTCTCTGTAGGATTCCTGCTTGTAGTGGTGTCTCTGGTACGTTGTGTTCCTTGCAACATTTCCCTCATAGAATTCCCCTCACTTTTTCTTATAGGGCTGGTTTAGTGGTGATGAATTCTTTCAACTTTGCTTATTTAGGAAGACCTTTATCTCTCCTTCTATTTTGAATGAAAGGCCTGCTGGATAAAGGATTCTTGGATGCATATTTTTTCTGTTCATCGTATTGAAGATTTCCTGCCATTCCTTTCTGGCCTGCCAAATTTCAGAAGATTGGTCTGTGACTACTCTGATAGATCTCCCTTTGTATGTTAGGACCCTTTTATCCCTAGCTGCTTTCAGAATTCTCTTAATCTTTATTTTTTGCCAGTTTCACTATGATATGTCATGCAGAAGATTGATTCAAGTTATGTCTGAGGGGAGTTCTCTATGCCTCTTGGATTTCAATGTCTGTTTCCTTCCCCAGATTGGGGAAGTTCTCAGCTATAATTTGTTCAAGTACCTTTCAGCGCCTTTCCCTCTCTCTTCCTCTTCTGGAATTCCTATGATATGTATATTGTTTCATTTGATTGTATCACTAGTTCTTTAATTCTCATTTTGTGCTCTTGGATCAAATTATCTTTTTTTTGGCTTCCTCTTTAAAAGTTGGGATAGAAAAAACTTACTTAACCATCATAAAAGCCATTTATGAGAAGCCCACAGCTATTATCCTCAGTGGGGAAAAACTGAGACCTTTCCCCCTTAGATCAGGAACACAACAGAAATGTCCACTCACGCCACTTTTGTTTAACATAGTGCTGGGAGTCTTAGCATCAGCAATCAGACAACAAAAGGAAATAAAAGGCATCAGAATTGGCAAACAAGAAGTTAAACTTTCACTTTTTGCAGATGACATGATTCTCTACATAGATAACCCAACAGAGTCCACCAGAAGCCTACTAGAACTGATCCAAGAGTTTAGCAAAGTTTCAGGGAAATCGGTTGCATTTTTATACACCAACAATGAAGCAACAGAAAGAGAAATCAATAAACTGATCCCATTTACAATTGCAAAAAAAAAAATACCATAAAATACTTAGGAATAAATCTAATCAAAGATACAAGAGATCTGTATGATGAAAACTATAGAAAATTTATGAAGGAAATTGAAGAAGACACTAAGAAATGGACAAACATTCCATGTTCATGAATCAGAAGAATAAATATTGATAAAATGTTATTACTACCCAAAGCAATCTACACATTCAATGAATTCCCAATCAAAATTGCACCATCATTCTTCTCAAAGCTAGAACAAACTATCCTAAAATGTGTATGGAACCACAAAAGACTTCGAATAGCCAAAGTAATATTGAAGAAAAAAACCAAAACGGGAAGCATCACAATCCCAGACTTTAGCCTCTACTACAAAGTTGTAATCATCAAGACAGTATGGTATTGGCACAAAAACAGACAAATAGACCAATGGAATAGAATAGGGAACTCAGAATTGGACCCACAAATGTTTGGCCAACTAATCTTTGACAAAGCAGGAAAGAGTATCCAATGGAAAAAGACCACCTCTTTAATAGATGGTACTGGGAGAACTGGACAGCAACGTGATCTAGAATGAAACTAGATCACTCTCTTACACAATACACAAAAATAAACTCAAAATGAATAAAGGATCTAAATATGAGACAGGAAACTATCAAAACCCTAAAGGAGAAGCAGGAAGCAACCTCCTTGACCTCAACCGTAGCAATTTCTTACTTGACACATCCCAAAAGGCAAGGGAATCAAGAGCAAAAATGAACTATTGGGATCTCATCAAAATAAAAAGCTTCTGCACGGCAAAGGAAACAATCAATAAAACTAATAGGCAACCGATAGAATGGGAAAAGATAGTTGCAAATGACATATTGGATAAAGGACTAGTATCCAAAATCTATAAGGAAGTCACCAAATTCCACACCTGAAAAACAAATAATCTAGTGAAGAAATGGACAGAAAACATGAACAGACACTTCTCCAAAGAAGACATCCAGATGGCCAACAGACACATGAAACGATGCTCAGTGTCCCTCATCATCAGGGAAATACAAATCAAACCACACTAAGAAACCACCTCACGCCCATCAGAGTGGCGAAAATGAACAAATCAGAAGACTATAGATGCTGGCGAGGATGTGGAGAAACGGGCACCCTCCTACACTGTTGGTGGGAATGTTAACGGGTGCAGCCCCTCTGGAAAGCAGCGTGGAGGTTCCTCAAAAAATGAACAATAAAACTCCCCTATGACCCAGCAGTAGCGCTGCTAGAAATTTACCCAAGGGATAAAGGAGTGCTGATGCATAGGGGCACATGGACCCCAATGTTCATTGCAGCACTCTCAACAATAGCCAAAACATGGAAAGAGCCTAAGTGTCCATCAACTGAAAAATGGATCAAGAAGATGTGGTTTATCTATACAATGGAATACTACATGGCAATGAGAAAGAATGAAATCTGGCCATTTGTAGCAACATGGATGGAACTAAAGAGTGTTATGCTGAATGAAATAAGTCAGAGAAAGACAGATACCATATATTTTCACTTATAAGTGGAACAGAAGAAACTTAACAGAGGACCATAGGGGAGGAGAAAGGGAAAAATAGTTGGAGAGAGAGAAGGAGGCAAACCATGAGAGACTCTTGAATACTGAGAACAAACTGAGGGCTGATGGGGTTGACGGATAGGGAAAGGGGGGTGATGGGCATGGAGGAGGGCACTTGTTGGGATGAGCACTGGGTATTATATGGAAACCAACTTGACAATAAAGTATGAAAGAAAAAAAAAAGCAAAACCATAGAGGTGGAAAGAAATCCGTGGATGCCAAGGGTTGGAAGGAGGCATTAAGTACAAAGTGAGCCCACAAGGGAATTTGGGGGTAATGGAAATGTTCTGCACAGTTCTGTGAATGTAGACACATGATTCCACACACTTGTCAAAACCTTAAGAGCAACACACCATAATAATGCAAGATTAAAAATAAATCAACCAGGATATCAGGTGATCCTAGAATGGAATGCCGCTGTGACAAATGAATCTAATTGTAATACTAATATCGGAGGCAATTTTACTGATTGCGATGAGTAGAAAATAAGTTGGCCTAAGTAAATAACTTTTAAAAATTGCATTTTGACTAGAAACTCCAAAGCTAGAGAGTCAAAGAACTGAACATAAAATGGTATTCTGATCTGTGTAGTTTTCACAGGGATATGAGTTAGCAATTCTGGAGCTGCTTTCCACACTTGAGTTGAGTTGAACAAAACAGTAAATAAACTGTAGATAATGGGAACCAGGTTTCACACTGCTGAAGAATTTATGCATAAGCAGAAAAGGCAGGGTAGAATGAACCATGTGATGCTAGAAAGAGTCAGAAATATCAGCATAAAGTCATGTTTTAGAGGGAGAGAAAGAGAGATATGCTTTATACATGATTAGTATACATACATATGTATCTTAGCACTGTCCACTGAAAGAGCCTAGAGGCAGTGACACCCCAAAGCAAACAGCTCATCTACTACCCAGTTGTTTGTTTGGAAATATCATCTTTCAACAAAAAGAAACAGGGCTCTTTGAAGAAATGGCTGATTCTAAGGCTGGGGCAGGGGACATACAAGATGAAACTATGGTCAGGAAGTAAGAAATACACAAAGGCAAAGAAAAAATTATGGGGTTATGTCAACAAGACACAGAAGCTAACTAAAAATGTGTCCAGTGAACAAAGCTAGAACAATATTAACAACAAAATAAGGAACAAGTTTATTAAATAATTATCCAAAGAATACAATACACATTGATGAACCAATACTGAAATAAAAAAGACTAAGTAAATAAGTAAGAAAGAAGGAATGAATTTCCTGTACAGAACAATTCCAAGTAATAAATGTAGAAGGAGTGAGAGAAATGGAATATCACCATTAGAACATTATAGTAATATTTGTTGCACATCAGAGCCACTGATAGATGCTAATGGTAGTGTGGGAGACACTGAACATTTATACAGCTTAAAAGTATTTCCCTCAAAATATTTACTAATTATTCTAGTGGTTTGAACATATGCCTACAACTTCTTTGACACTCTTCCTTCTAATTAAGGTTGTATTTAGTGACTTCTAAAGAATATATAAAAGAAGAAAGAGTAACTTAGGAGTGGAGAACGCTGGCAGACACTCCTTTAACTGGATCACTAAGTGAACATCATTAATGATAATTCATGTTGATTTCATGCACCCCCTGACAGGATGTGATGATAAGGACACCCCATTCATGTTTCATTCTTACCCCAAATCCATAACATTCATCTAATCATGAGAAAGTATCATAAAAATCCAAATTGAAGGACATTCTACAAAATACCTGACTTAGGCTCTTTGAAACTGTAAAGGTCAAGAAATAAGACTGAGAAACTGCAAACTGGATTGGATCCTGGGACAGAAGAACACTCATGTAAAAACTAGTGGAATCTGAATAAAATCTGTATTGAAGTAGTATTTTTCCATTGTTAAATTCTCAGTTTTGATTAATGCACACTGGCTGTTTAAGATATTAAACATATTTAAAGATATTTGGGGTAACCTGGAAAAAGGTATATCAGAATTCTATCTTTGTAACTCCTCTGTAAATCTAGAATTATTTTTAAAAATGTACATTTATGTGTGCATATATATGTATACATCTATCTACCTACCTATCATCTACTTAGGTAATCTACCTAGCCCAGATCTGGCCTCCAGTGAATGCTTATTTAGTCAGTAGTAGAGCGGGCCCAGGAATCTGAATTTTTAGCAAGAGCGTTAGGTCAGTGATCCTTAGATATTAGTTCACTTGGAGGACTTGATAAAACACTCATTTCTGGCCCCACTTTAAGAGAATCTCATTCAGTGGGTTTAGTAAAGCTTATGAATTTGCATTTCTAACAACTTTCCAAGTGATTCTGGTGCTGCTTGTCTAAGGACCACACTTTGAGACCACTGCTCTAGCTGATACGTATGCAGGTGGCTATGGGAGCATATTTTGAGAAGCATTCACTTGGGCTCTCCAAATTGGTTGTAGCCAGCTCAGGTAGAAGTAGCCTACTTGCATACATATTTTAGTCAAACTTTTAAAGAGAGCTCTTAGGAGGATGAGTTAGGGAGAAGGAAGGAAGGGATGGATCATTATGCATGGTTATAGGGTTTACAATGATGCAGAGAGAGAAAAACAGGAGAAATATCCCTGAGAATGTGGACCACAATCTCCGTGCCATAATTCCTCCAACTCTGGAAAACATCATGGAGTATGGAGAAATGAAACCATCTGCAAACTGTCCTGGGGTTGCTGGGGAGAAGAAATGGCTACTTTACCACCTTCTCAGCAGGAGAAGAGGAATAATTCTGGATGGAAACCCAGCTTCCCATTAGGATTCAATTACAGCTGAGTGATTAAGCAAATGAGAGCAAACTCCATTTGGCGATGTGATTAGTGGAGGGGCGGTCTGCACTCACGGATTTAGGGCTCTCCCAGTACACACTGGAGGAATCCATGCATGGAGTTTTGTGATTACAAAAGCGAGACGGCTGCCCCCTCTCATAGAAAACTGCCCACAGGTGTGCAAAATCAACACAACAGAAGAGAGAAATTGGCTATTAACATGTTAATGGGAATGAACATGCTCATAAAGCTAAAATCTTAAAAAAAGAAAGAAGTTTGGAAAACAAAGGATGAGAAATAAACAAGCTGTTTTGATCTTCTGCTCTTGGATGTCTTTACTGGTAACTCCTAAAAAGACAGACACTTCATTTTTCTCACTTCTGTAAGAGAATGTAACAGGTTGAAAAATTTATGTGTGTTGTACATAGATGACTTCATCTCAAGCATTCAGTTCAAAGTGTGTCATGTTAGAAGTGTGTCATTGTGAGAAAGTAATGCAAGTCTTAGTTCTATTCCAACAAGGAATGGAATGGCCTACATACAAGCACATACATGCCAACACACACTCGAGGTGCCCAGGTATCATTTAGCTCATTTCTCAGTAATGGGGGGTAACTTAGGACACTACATTCTCCTCTGACACATATCCATATTTCCATCCTACACTGCTGCCCTATTGAATGCTAACATTCTCTCAGCATGTTTGTGTTGTTGTGTCTGTGTCTCAGAGACATTGTTTGTGTCTCAGCTTAGACCTTCAGAGTGAATTCAACTTGCCTGCTGCTACATTTCTGATGTTATTTGGTCACCAAGGTATATGAGTAACCTATCAAAAGCATAAGAATCTCGCTTTTGAGGGGCATTTCATATGCATATGAAAACTAAATGGAGTTTTATGGTGCAGGATGTCACTGCAGCTGCCAAATGATTTTTCACTTTTGTGGGGAGATAAAAAAAGGAAAAACTGAACAGCATCATCATAAATGTTGCAAATGAAGAGGCATGACACAGATAGGGTAACTCCATTCATGACATATCAATTTTGAGTAAGAAAGCCCTCTAACCCACTGAGGTGATAGAAAGAATTTCAGAGTCCCAGAAATCAATCTGCTTCTCAATTTGAAGCTAAAAACAGGTCAGTTTTCTGTCTGCCCATGATAGCTAGTAACCTGCAACAGCAAGAAGAACCACAGAAGTTACACCACAAATTGTTTCCATTAAAAATACTTTTCCCTCTTAAATGAGAATGGATAGTTTTTCATCTAATCAGCAGAAGCAATAGAAAACCATTTGAAGTTTGCAGCTCAATCCTGTCAGAGGTTATACATGATACAGTTTTACTGATGATTTGCTCTATTATTTAGGTATGCCAATTCAATTTTGTAAATATTTACTGAGACTCTTATGTGAAAGTCTCTCTAGGATTTGTTAAAGGAATATGATATGAAAGCATAAGGAGCCTGAGAATTAACCTTATCTAATTCCCCATTCTGAATGGGGAAACTGAGGTCCAGAGGATTTAATTGTAGTAGAAGTATTGGCAATTTCTGAGTTCTGTCTATGTGTCAGATACCATTCTAAGTGCTTTATGTCATTGACACAGTCCATGGCCATACAGCCTTATAAGGCAGGTATGTTAACATCTTCATTTGGACAGGAGGAAACAGAGCATTATGAAGTTAAGTAACTCACCCCAGATCATAAATTTAACAGCAGGGAAGTATTAGGATTTTTGTCTTCCTATTCTTCACACTAAGTGATGACACAACACTCTTGTTCTCATATACTTCACACACTGAGATAAGAGTAGGAAAATCTTGTATAAGCAAAATTTTTAAAAAAGGGTTGACATAACACATCTTGTTAGATAAATCACCAAAGGCTTTATGAAAGAACTTTAGTCTTAATGGGTTGTTTCACATCTGTGGAGGACATCAATGGAAAAATACATAATGAAGGGAAGAGAGAGATCAAATTGGAAATGTCATTTTGGATAATATTGTCCAATTCTCCATTACCCGTTTTTTTTTTTTTCTATGCTGATAGATACCTGGTGCTAAGGGAAATGAACTATCCATTCCCAAGGAACAAACCATCATTGATCACCATCAGAGGGGCCATTTCTATTTTCAAATCTTCAGCATCTTTTCCAAGTAGGAATGACCCTGTTATTCATCAAACAGACAGTAATTTTCTGGGGACAGTTCAGGAAAACTAAAACTGGGGTGGGGGGCTGTAGGGAAGGAGGGAGTGAGAGGGTGAGAGACAGAGGAGGGGGAGGGAGGAAGAGGGAGAGGGAGAAAGACCTTACCCCTCCTCCAGCATTCTGGATGTTATGTGTGGAGATTTTATTGTTTTATTACCAGCAGTAAGTTTTATGTTATTTGCAATTAAACATATTCCTACTTTATCCCTGTCTTCCAAAAATTCTCATTGCAGTAAAGAAGAGGTAGAAAATTCCTGAGGGTGAAAGATTTTTAAGGAAGCATAAAAAGCAGAAGAGGGACCAAGGATCACCACTGCATAGGGAAGGTGAGGAAAAGGGGCTGATTGGCAGCTCCATGGATCTGTGGACAAGATAGTTGGATAGGAGAGTGAGACAAAGTGAAAGAGTAAGGAGTCACATGGAAACTGGAAACAGTACCCAGGATTAGAGGAGGGATGAGCAAAGATTTTGGTGATGGAGGCATATTTGTTAGAAGCCTGGGAGTTAGGACCTCAGAGTTCTTAATTTTCTTAGCCAGCAACTCTCTACTTAATCATTGACTTATGTTTGTCATTTTCTGAATTGAGAAGGGAGAGGAAGGAAAGGAGAAAGGCAGGAAATAAGGACAGATTAACATCCCAAGAAAATGTTCAGCTCCCAAAATATAATTAACATTTTGGGAAGCATGGAGAGATGAGCTTACCTGCAGCAAAATATAATAAATTTAATGGGTGAGGCTAGGGTTGTGTGGTACAAGACTTTGTAACAAGAAAGTAGAGACTTGCACAAGACATGTTCTGTTTATGCCCTGCCAATGAGGAAAAGAAAAGAGTTCATGCACTGTCTACACATACTCGTACAAGGTCACTCCGTTACATATACTGGCCAAGAAATTTCAGACAGCAAGTATCCGTTAAACATGTTCAGGAATTTCAGTGGTGTCATTTTGCCTGAGAAAATTTTGCATCATACTTTGGAAGACACTGAAGCTTGAAGCAATCTTGAACAGAACCATATATATTCTAGCTTATTTGATTTTAGAACCTAAGAACTGAAATAACACTTCACAAACCATCCCATGGTAAAGATGGTGAAAATGGTGGAGAGAGGGGAGTCAACATGGTGGAGAAGTGGGGGGACCCAAAGTTCCCTCATCTCAAAAACACAGCAAGTATTGAGGCTAGAAGACTTCGAATTCTAAGAATCTGAGCTACAATGATAGAAACATCTCTAGGAGCCCACAGGGACAACCTGGTGGGCTATAGGTGCATGATTGTGAACTAGGAGAGATAAAATGGGCAGCATAGACATGGAGGGGAGGGACACCCTTCTGTGGAGAAAAAAAAAGGTAGAGAAAGAGAGGTTGGGAAGTATAGGACTGAATTTGGATAAGAGAAAAACCACAGACCAGGGAATGGAAAAAGTGGACAAAGAATTTCTATCTCATTCTAGGGTTGCAGGGCTTTCTCCAGACCGGGGCCTGTCACCCTGTTTGGGTGCCTGGGGAGGAGGGAGAACCAGCTTTACACTCTGTAGCCAGCATAAAGGCATAGTCAGAGAGCAATCCTCTCCCTTGAGTGCTGTGGAAAAAAGGCATATAGCCTCCAAGGACAAAAGACTCTGCAGGCACCTGCCAGCCAGAGGTCTTTTTTGGCTGGCTTGGTGGAGTGGCACTATCCCAGAACCTGGGTACATGGAGTGAGACCCTTTAAGACATTAGGGTTTAAATCCCAGACAAGGGCCTGGGAGGTACAAGAGACTATGGTGTGGAACAAAACTGGCCCACTTGCACCCACATGATACTGTGAGGGTGGCCTGAACAGAGTGGTTTGGGACCCCTGGTCCAGTGGGGAGAGACTGAACCATCACCATTTTTCTCCCCATCACCAACAAGGTGGGGCTTCAGTGAAGAGACAATAGGCCCACAGTGGAGGCAGGGCTGCCTACACCAAACCATGCCCTTCTGCATCTGGTAACTGCATATCTACTGAAGCAATACTGACACTAGCTGAACCAGACAGCCCTTCCTCCAGACATTGCAGCCACCAGTTCCAAGGCACCATTGGGTATTGGTCCAGCAGTTTTTCATTTTCTGACTTAATTCTTGGTCAATTCTTATATATGTATGTATTACATATATATTGGTTGTCTTCTTCCTTTTATTTCTCTTATTCATTCCCTTCCCTATTCTGATTATTCTGGTTTTTGGTTTGTTTATGCAGACATTGTTAATCTATTATTTTTACACCTCTTCTGTATCTCTTTTTTCTTTATTTTCCTCTCTGTCTCTCTCTGGATTTAAGCCATATAGTTTCTCAGGTTGTCTAAATTTCTTTTTCCCCACCCATCATTTCTCTCTTTGTATGAAATAAGGCTTCTTCCACTACCCCCTAATTGAAAAAAATTTTCCAGGGTTACATCATTGAACAAATCAAAGCACACCTGGTGGAACACCCAAACCACCACTATGAGTAGGAAGATAAAGCAACCAGAGTCACAACAACAGAGAGCACACAACACACTCCAAAAACACCTTCTGAAGAGCCAGACACTGGACAGTGTGTGACCCCTTTTTAATATAATAGTACTCGCAGGTGTAGGACATATAATAAGCTATTAAAACACACAAGGGACAGAAAACTAGCCAAAATGATGAAATGGAAGAATTCTACTCAAAAGAAATTCCAGGAAGAAATGATAGCTCAAGAAATGCTCAAAACAGATATAAACAATATATCTGAGCAAGAACTTGGAATAGTAGTCACAAGATTAATCTTTGGGCTTGAATAAAGCATAGATATAGTAGAGAATCTATTGCTTGAGAGATCAACGAACTAAGAAATAGTCACAACGAATTAAGAAATGCTATATATGAGGTGCAAAATACGCTAGATGCAGTGACAGCAAGGATGGAGGAAGCAGAGGGGAGAATAAGTAAAACAGAATATAAAATTATGGAAAAAAATGAAGCCAATAAAAAGAGAAGAAAATAGTAAACCATGAGGAGAGAATTAGAGAATTAAGTGATTCAATGAAACATAATAATATCCCTATCATAGGAGTTCAAGAAGAATAAGAAAGGGTCAGAAAGCTATTTGAACAAATTATAGCTGAGAACTTCCCTAATTTGGGGAAGGAGGCAGACATCCAAACCCAGGAGGCACAGAGAACTCCGTTCAGATTTAACAATAATAGGTCTTCTCCACGGCATATAATAGTGAAACAGGCAAAATACAAAGATAAAGAGAATTCCGAAAGCAGCTAGGGACAAACAGGCCTTAATATACAAGGGTAGACAAATAAGGGTAGTAGCAGACCTCTCCACTGAAACTTGGCAGGCCAGAAAGGAGTGGCAGGAAATATTCAATGTTGTGAATAGGAAAAATATGCACCCAAGAATCCTTTATCCAGCAAAGCTGTCATTCAGAATAGGAGAGATAAAGATTCTCCCAGACAAACAAAAAGTGAAGGAGTTCATGACCACTAAACTAGTCCTGCAAGAGATTCTAATGGAGACTCTGAGTGGAATGCTGCAAAGACTACAAAGGACCAGGGAATCACCACAAGCATAAAACTTACAGATAACACAATGACACTCAATCCATATCTTTTAATAATAACTCTGAATGTAAATGACGAAATGCTTCAATAAAAATATATAGGGTGTCAGAATGGATTAAAACGAACAAACAAACAAGATCCATCTATATGCTGTCTACACAACACTCATTTTAGGCCTGAGGACATCTTCAGATTGAAAGTGAGGAAGTGGAGAACCATCTATTACACTGCTGGAAGTCAAAAGAAAGCTGGAGTAGCCATACTTATATCAGACAAACTAGATTTTAAACTAAAGGCTCTAACAAAAGATGAATAAGGGCATTATATCAGCTATGGGGTCTATCCATTAAAGAGGAGCTAACAATTGCAAATGTTTATGGCTCCAACTTGAATCTCCCAAATATATAAATCAATCACAAACATAAGCAATCTTATTGATAAGAATATGGTAATTGCAGGGGAAGTTACTATGTCACTTACAGCAATGGACAGATCATTTAGGCAGAAAATCAACAAAGAACAATGCATTGCCTTGAGGGATACATTGTACCATATGGACTTAACAGATATATTCAGGATTTCTCATTCAAAAGCAGCAGAATATATATTCTTCTTGAGTGTACTGGAACATTCTCCAAGAGAGATCACATACTGGGTCACAAAACAGCCCTCAATAAATAAATAGAATTGGGATCATACCATGCATATTTTCAAATCACAAGGCTATGAAACTTGAAATCAACCACAAGAAACAATTTGGAAAGCCTCCAAATGCATGAAAGTTAAAAAACATTCTACTAAGGAATGAATGAGTTAACCAGGCTATTAAAGAAGAAATTTAAAAATATATGGAAACAAATTAAAATGAAAACATGATAGTCCAAACTCTTTGGGATGCAGCAAAGGCAGTCCTAAGAGGATAATACATTGCAGTCCAGGCCTAGCTCAAGAAACAAGAAAAATCCCAAGTACAAAACCTAACCACACACCTAAAGGAACTAGAAGCAGAACAGCAAAGAAACTCTAAAGCCAGCAGAAAAAGAGAAATAATAGAGTAGAAATAAACAATACAGAATCCCAAAAAAACAAAATAAAACAAAACAAAAAATGGTAGAAGAGATCAATGAGTCTAAGAGCTGATATTTTGAAAAATAAATAAAATAAACTCCTAGCCAGACTTCTCAAAAAAAGAGAACCCAAACAGTTAAAATCATGAATGGAAGAGAAGAGATCACAACCAACAACAAAAAAATACAAACAATTATTAGAAAATACTATGAAAAATTGTGTGCCAACAGTTATATGCCAAAACTATATGCCAGGACAGTCTGGAAGAAATGGACAAATTCCTAGATACCCACATACTACCAAACCTCAAACAGGAATAAATAGAAAATCTGAACAGACCCATAAGTAGTGAAGAAATTGAATCAGTTATTGCCAACCAATACGATTCCTGGGTCAGATGGTTTCCCAGGGGACTTCTACCAGACATTTAAAGCACAGTTAATATCTATCCTTCTCAATGCTGCTCCAAAAAATAGAAACAGAAGGAAAACTTCTGAACTTCTATAAAGCCAGAATTACCTTGATTCCCAAACCATACAGAGACCCCACTAAAAAGGAGAGTTACAGGCCAATATCCCTGATGAACATGGATGCAAAAATCCTTAACAAGATACTAGCAAATAGAATTTAATAGTACATTAAAAGAATTATCCAACATGATCAAGTGGGATTCATTCCTGGACTGCAGGGCTGGTTCAATATTCAAAATCAATAAATGTGATACATTACACTAATATAAGAAAGGATAAGAATGATAAGATCCTGTCAATAGATACAGAAAAAGAATTTAACAAAATACAGCATCCTTTCTTAATAAAAGCCCTCACGAAAGATGGGATAGAAGGAACATACCTTCACATCATAAAAGCCCTATATATAAAGCCCACAGCTAATATACTTAATGGGGAAAAACAGAACCTCTACCTCCAAGATCAGTAACACAACAGAGATGTCCACTTTCTCCACTGCTGTTTAACATAGTGTTGGAAGGTCTAGCATCAGCAACCAGACCACAAAAGGAAATAAAAGGTATCAAAACTGGCAAAGAGGAAATCAAACTTGCACCCTTTGCAGATGACATGATAATCTACATGGAAAACCTGAAAGACTCCATAAAAAAGCTGCTGTAACTGATACATGAATTCAGCAAAATTACAGGATACAAAATCAATGTACAGAAATCGGTTGCATTTCTATACACCAAAAATGAAGCAATAGAAAGAGAAATCAAGAAGTCGATCCCATTTAAAACTGTACCAAGAAACAAAAAATACCTAGGATTAAACTAAACCAAAGAGGTAAAAAATCTGTATGCTGAAAACTATAGAAAACTTATGCAAGAAATTGAAGAAGATACAGAGAATTGAAAAAACCATTCCTTGCTCATGGGTTAGAAAAACAAATACTGTTAAAATGTCAATACTGGGGGCGCCTGGGTGGCTTAGTCGGTTAAGCGTCCGACTTTCGCTTAGGTCATGATCTCGCGGTTCGTGGGTTCGAGCCCCGTGTCGGGCTCTGTGCTGACTGCCAGCCCAGAGCCTGGAGCCTGTTTCAGTCTGTGACTCCCTCTCTCTCTGACCTTCCCCTGCTCATGCTCTCTCTCTCTCTCTCTCCTAGAAATAAAATTAAAAAAAATTAAAAAAAATAAAATGTCAATACTGCCCAAAGAAATCTACACATTCAATCCAATCCCAATCAAAATTGCACCAGGATTCTTCTCAAATCTACAACAAATAATCCTAAAATTTATATGGAACCACAAAAGATCCCAAATAGCCAAAGTAATGTTGAAAAAGAAAAACAAAGCAGGAGGTATCACAATCCTGGACTTGAGCCTCTACTACAAAGCTGTAATCATCAAGACAGTATTTTCTTGGCACAAAAACAGACACAAAGACCAATGTAATAGAATAGAGAACCCAGAAGTGGACCCACAAATATATAGTCAACTAATTTTTAACAAAGTAGGAAAGTGTTTCCAATGGAAAAAAGATAGTCTCTTCAGCAAGAGACTGGGAAAACTGGACAGCAAGATACAGAAAAATGAAACTGGACCACTTTCTTACACCATACACAAAAGTAAACTCAACATGGATGAAAGACCTAAATGTGAGACAGGAGACCATGAAAACCCTAGAGGAGAAAACAGGCAGCAACCGCTTTGACCTGAGCCGCAGCAACTTCTTACTCAACACGTTTCCAAAGGCAAGAGAAATAAAAACAAAAATAAACTACTGGGACCTCATCCAGATAAAAGCTTCTGCACTACAAAGGAAGCAATCAACAAAACTAAAAGGCAACCAACAGAATGAGAGAAGATATTTATGAATGACATATCAGATAAAGAGTTTCTCAAATCTATAAAGAATTACCAAACTCCACACCTGAAAAACAAATAATCCAGTGAAAAAATGGGCAGAAGACGTGAATAGACACTTTTCCCAAGAAGACATCCAGATGCCTAACACATACATGTAAAGATGCTCAACATCACTCATCATCAGGGAAATAAAAATCAAAACCACATGAGATACCACCTCACATCAGTCAGAGTGTCTAAAATGAACAATTCAGGAAACAGAAGATGTGAGAATGTGGAGAAACGGGAATCCTCTTGCACTGTTGGTGGGAATGTAAGCTGGTGCAGCCACTCTGAAAAACAGTGTGGAGGTTCCTCAAAAAAATTAGAAATAAAACTACCCTACAACACAGTAATAGCACTATTAGGTATTTATCCAAAGGATACAGGAGTGCTGATTCATAGGACCCCAATGTGTATAGCAGCACTTTCAACAATAGCCAAATCATAGAAAGAACACAAATATCCATCAACTGATAAATAGATAAAGAAGTTGTGGTTTATATATTTACAATGGAATACTACTTGGAAAGGAGAAAGAATTAAATCTTGCCATTTCCAACAACACGGATGGAACAGGAGGGTATTATGCTAAGTGAAATAATTCAGTCAGAGAAAGATATCATATGTTTTCACTCATATGTGGAATGTTACAAACTTAATAGAAGGCCCTAGTGGAAGAGAAGGAGGGGAAAAATGTTTTGAAACAGAGAGGGAGGCAAATCCGTAAGAGACTCTTAAATACAGAGAACAAACTAAGGGTGGATGGGGTGGGGAGGAGAAGGGAAAATCGGTGTTGGGCACTAAGGAGAGCACTTGTTGGGGTCAACACTGGTTGTTGTATGTAAGTGATGAATCACGGGAATCTGCTTTCGAAACCAAGAGCACACTGTATACACTGTATGTTAACTAAGTTGACAATAAATTATATTAAAAAATAAAACTAAAAATAAGCTGAATAATAAAAAAAGAAAAAGAAAATGGTAGAGAAACGGAAAGTGACAGACCCATTTAGTACCAGAGCCGATACACTGCAATTAAGCTTTTTGATTCCTGATTTGATAGTCTTCCAGCTGGTGATGTTACACTGTGTGTTGCTTCCTTTGCCATTTTTACAACCATGCATTCATTCACTGTATTAAAAAAATATTTACTAGGCATCTGCCATATCTTGAGCACTCTTTTAGTTGCTGGTGATATAGAAATCAAAAGAAAAGACAAACATCCTACTCATTCACATGGGGATACATACTAATAAGACAAATTTCCTCTCTAATTCTTTTTCAAAACTGTGCTGGCTTCTGAGAACCCTCCAAATTTACCTCACAACCAAAATCCCAATACAGAACATCAAGTTTTTCTCAACAGCTGGCGTCTTGGCAGGTCGTGAGTGGGTTAATCAAGAAAGTGGTCTGATTCAGGAAGCCTTTTTGGAAGGCAAGCTGTTCCTTTCCCTGAACAAGATCTATGAAATTGGCTGATTTTTTCACAGTGACTGGTTTTCCCTGTGGCGTGAGCAGCCTCGGCAGTCAGAATCAATTGTCACTTGTCTCCAAGCAGCAGCTCTGTAAGGATGTCCCACTATGCATCCCTGGACAATAAAAAGGAGGTCAACTCACGGGTCTAAAACATGACTGATATTTCTCAGCTTCCGTTTGCATTTATTCACTTCTCACTTGGATGTGTGTAGTAGAAATGGAGCAATAGACCAGGTCAATTTTATGATTCATTTTAAATCTTGAAAATATGGAGATAATAGGATATCATGTCTGTATGGGAATTCATCCAGAGAATTCTAATTTTGTGGGAATTTAAGGCAGGTGCGTACACACACACACACACACACACACACAATTTCCTTATATTCCTAGGGTAGTAGTTCTAAAGATATGCTCTTAGGTTTGTGAATTCTCCAGTAATCTGTGTGTGTATCTCTTGTAGTACTATATTTCAGCAATTTAAAACATCATTTCCGTACTCTTACCTTCCATGAATAAGTTAGGTAGTGATTTTTGTCCTTCTTCACTGGTTATTTCACTAATTGATTTCTGTCTTTCCCCTATAATGATTCTTTTTATTGATCCATTCATTCTTATTTCAAGACCACCAGGTACAACAAGATACAGGGAGAGCTCAGACAAGGGGACAGGAGTTTGGAAATGAAGTTGATTTGCACAACACTCTACAGCCATATATAGTACCAGTAAAAAAATACGTTGCCCTAATGCAGAGCTATTTCCCTACCAGCTCTCAGGTATTCTGATGAGGTTTCCTCTACCTCTAGTCTCTTACTCCCTCCTCTATCACATTTCTCTCAATGAATTGATAAAACAGAATAAGCGGAATGCTTATAACTCCCATGGACTTCTAGTCTATCAAACTCTCATGAATAGTTAACATTTTTGTTAACTCTTTTATAACAGTATCTCTTCATTTAATGAATCAGTGCCAGATATTGTAACTCAACATCTTCAAGCAACCCATTATATCTCTTTTTGTATATCTTTAGAGGATAAAAAAAAATAATTGAGCCTTCATCCTGTCAATAGGAAATGATGTATTTGTACTCAGATCCCTAGGCTTGTTCTTCATGCTTGATGAAATGTTTAATTACATATAATTCAACTCTGTAAAGAAATATAAAGAAAACATTAATTTTATTAACCCTATCAATTTGGATAACAGTTTGCCACATTGGATAACAAAATTAAAGTTACATAATATGATTAGCTGTCATTAAAAGAGCGACCTCTGCATGTTAAAAGATAAATTGAACTGAACCTGAAGAATTGTGCTATTTTTCAGCATCTTTTTCTGCATCTCTCTTCCCTCTTTCCCTTAGTGTCTTTGCTAAGATACATCATTACTGCAGTAAGCTATTATCCTTTTTAGACTGGGAAGAGTACAGATATCAATAAAATACATTTACAAAGCATTTGAACATCTATCACTGTTAAATAATTCTTGCTATTTATTAGTGCTTCTGTCCAAACCAAAGAAATGGAAACAAACTCAATCTGATATTTAATGGCTTTAGAAATGTGTCACCCTCACCGTTTTTCAGAAAGCCCAGAAAAAAATTATTTCTCCTCTTAAGAAGTGAAGTATTTAAGGCTTTACACCAGCTGACACTTCTTTAATCACACGAGGTAAATGAAAATGCTGGTTAACAGCACAGTCTTCATCTTACTTGACCAAGGCAGGTAGCTTTGTATAAATACTTTCAAGGCCCAGGAGATCAATTCAACTGTTGACAATAAGGAACAATGAGTTCATTGAATTTCCCAAGGGTCTTGGGCAGAGCAAGTGGATTCCTTCCTTTCAATGTATTGGTCTGCCGTTGGAGAAGTCTTGCTCCTTGTCTTTAACTTTTCTTTAGAGAATTCCCCCAAGAGGTCATACCACAAAATGGGCCACCAAGTTTGAAAATTCAATACTTTCTGAGTTCTTGGGTCACTTAAGAATTTGAAGAATTTATCCTCCAGTGATGTTTGTGTATCATTTGCAAATGAGATAAGAATCTACTGACAGGATTTTTCTGAAGGAAAAAAAAGGTCATCTCCCACATTAACCACGTTAGCTCTAGAAGGGGTATAAGGTCTTTCTCTAGAAATCAGGAAACTGATTCTTCTACAATCATCTCCCAAGTGATTTACCCAAAGCTTCACCTGATAAAGACAAGGTTCTGTTCTGGGAAGGTACTGTCAGTGTTAAATCAAAATGACATGGGTTTTTTTCTTACCATATTTGCAAATATACTTTCCTTTTGTGACATACTAATTTTTCTTGTGATTGATAAAAGCAATGAAAAGTTTTTCATTCTCAAACACAGAGTATATTAAAAAAAGAAATAAATAAAATCACAACTTTAATGACCTCAATATAAATTTGGTCAAGCATTTGCAAGTCTTGAAAGAGAAGAAAAGGCATATATTCAGATATCATCAAATCCTAAACAGAGACAGGAATAATTAAATAAAACATGACTGGTTTACAAGACTTTATGTTTTGGGTGACAAAAACAAAACAACAAAATAAACAAAAAACAAAGATAAGGCATCATTTTCACCTTTGTTCATGCATATTTTCAAAGGGTTATTGAACCTGAGTAAAATAAATAAAAATTAATAAAAGGCCTATGTTCCGTGCATAAAAATAAAACCAACAAAAGCTGCTGCACTTGTAATCCAATTGCTTCTGAGAAACTGAGTTTCAGGCTGGTATCAAAGTAACACCCATAAGAAAAAATGATGGAGAACAATTATTTGTTGACATCACATAATTTCTACACAAAGTGAGAAGTCTGCTGTGACATGATCCTTGAGATTATCAACTGGCTCAACACATGCCAAATTACATCCTGAAACGTGATTACACAAAATATAGTCTAATAAAACGAATGTTCAATGTTCAATGCAAAATATTAAGAAAACACAAGTAATCTTGCAACAGTGAATATGGGTATTATTGCTTAGGTTGAACCAAGCAATCACCTTTGTGATGATGTGAGCTCTGAGCATTAAGCTAGCTCTAACAAATTACTTTCCCTGGAGGGGAAGGTATACATTTCTCATTCAAATACCTTAATTAGAGGTTAGGATCAGTTCTGGGTTGCTATTTTTTGACCATGTTGTGTCTTAAAGGAACCAAAGGAACACACATCTAGAGGCTATGCTATATTCACATACGGTGTGGATTCAACCAATGTTATCTGCTAAAGACACCATAGGGATTTAGACTCCAAAATCTGTCTTACCCTAAAATCATTCTTGGGCTTCAGGAATTACTCTAAGAGGTAAATGGGAAGAGGAAAGATCCATGTTACTTATGTATAATCTTTATTCAGTAAGATGATACAAAAACACTATAGGTTGAATCAGAGATATATCAAGATGGGGTGGTAAGAGTAGTCACACAATAAGAAGTACACTGTCTGTAGTGGGAATTTAAAACAGAAATGACTAAAAGTCATCTAATTTTATTACAACCATATGAAAGCAATTCTTTAAAATGGCAAGTAAAAAAAAATAAGTATTCTCCTCAAAACCTTTGGTTGATCTATGTCAGGAGTTGGCAAACTCTTTCTGTAAAAGGCCAGGTGATAAATACTTTAGACTTTGCAAGCTGTATGGTCTCTGTCATAGCTACTCAACTTTATTGTAGCAGGAAATCAGCCCACTGCCCTAGGCAATCTATTTTAAAAATGGTCATTTAAAAAGTATATTTATAAAAATAGGCAACTGGCCAAATTTGGTCTGCAGATCAAAGTTACTGAATTCTGGTCCAAGTTCTAAACAACTGATCTAGCTACTATTGACTTTTAGTGATACACACACACACACACACACACACACACACACACACACCTTCTAATTCCTACCATTTTTTATGACTTATCCTTTAACAAACAATGCATTCAACAGGTAAGTGAACTGAAAGACCCAAATTATGTAGTTGTCCTCTGACACATACAGATTCAGTTACACACTCATTTCAAGAGTAAGTTCATAACTGTTAGAAGTCATTCAAACTCATGTCAGGAATAGTGCATCCCTCCAACTCCTACAGTATTGCATATTTTGCATTTAAATAGTGCATTTGCAGTAATCAGTGATATCACACTGATTGCAAAGATGAAGAACATAACACTGAATACTTCAATTTGTTAATTGTCTAAACCAGTGGACTAATGTCAATAATTGGCATCAGTCACCATTTTATCTAATTTTGTAGAAAAAGAAAACTTGAGATGTTACAAAAAAAATAGACATTTAAAATGAATTTGTTGACAAAGAAGGAAAGGATTTTCCAAATGTGGAGACATTTGAAAAATCATTTGTAAAGAAATAAAGACATGGATACTATGGCAATTTCTGAAGTTTATAATGAAATAGGAATTTCATGAATTTTGGCCAAACTTATGCTTCTCTTCAAGAATTTTCCAAATTGTGTATCTATTGCTTCTTGTAAAAAGAAATTTTAAAAAAATTAAATTAATAAAAAGAATATTCTTGGGGCGCCTGGGTGGCTTAGTTGGTTAAGCATCCGACTTTCGCTTAGGTCATGATCTCGCGGTTCGTGGGTTCGAGCCCCGCGTCAGGCTCTGTGCTGACTGCCAGCTCAGAGCCTGGAGCCTGTTTCAGTCTGTGACCCCCTCTCTCTCTGACCCTCCCTTGTTCATGCTGTCTCTCTCTCTGTCTCCTAGAAAGAAATAAAACATTAAAAAAAAAAGAATATTCTTTGATTGGACAAATCTGGCTAAGTTGTCCACTGAACACGCAATATGCAAAGATCAATTTTTACAAAGTAGTTGACAAGTTAAGTTGTCGTTAAAGCCTTCAGATGAAAATGTAATGCTATTTACTGCTATAACAAGCCAACCAATATGGAAGTGTAATATTTCTCTATTTTGAAAAAATAACATATTTAAACTTTATCTCTTCCTACTTTCCTGCCCCCAAATTTATTTGTATATTTATTAATTTAAAATTTTACTTAAAGCATGAACATACATATGAAATGCAATAAAAAGAGATTTTTACCACCTTCATTTTTCTCATTATTGCTATCATTCATTTCACTTCATGATTATTATTGAAAATAACTTTGTCATGTAGAGAAATAATTTGCTAAAATATTATTTACTTTAAGAGTCAAACAGGTCAAGTATGCCCCTGAAGTAAACAGCAGTTTTGTTTCATAGATGGAGAAAAGGTGAGAAAGTGATTTGCCCAAGACCTAGAATTAAAACTAGGTTTACTTCGGGGCGCCCAGGTGGCTTAGTCGGTTAAGCGTCCTACTTTCGCTTAGGTCATGATCTCGCGATTTGTGGGTTCGAGCCCCGCGTCGGGCTCTGTGCTGTCTGCCAGCTCGGAGCCTGGAGCCTGTTTCAGAGTCTGTGACTTTCTCTCTGACCCTCCCCTGCTCACGCTGTCTCTCTCTCTCTCTCTCTGTTAAAATAAATAAAACATTAAAAAAAATTTAAAAAAAAACCAGGTTTACTTCTATAATGCAAATATCTCATTACGACATAATAAGCAGATAAAACAATGACCATGACTTAAAGTAAGCTTGAGCTAGAAGATGAAAAACGTCCTAAGATTCTTAGACAGTGCTCTACTGAGGGTTGATTAGATCTAGATTGTCATAAAGAAGCAGAAAGAGTCAAGACTTTTTAATTCACTTACTCCAACCTTTCCCAAACTATATCTCCCTTTCTAAGAGATGACATATTCCATATTATTAGTTACGTGATGTAGTGCAGATATATTTTAAATACATCTGTCCATTTTGACAGTTAGCATTGTTACAATTACATTGTTACAATTGTTACAATGCTAACTTGTAAAGTTGCAAGAGACAGATGTACACATACAGACACACATACAATATACACATATCACACACATCACACACAGCATACACAGCACACACCACATACTACACATACCATACACCACACACTTCTCACTCCTGAAGCTAACCACTCTGGTACACTGATAATCAGGATTTTTGTAACTATGTGTATCTGTGATTGTAAGTATTGTGATTTCAACTTAGCTAATTAAACCTCAGGAAATTAGTGTGTTTCTCTCAATTCCCTTCAAAGCTCATTTTTCTTTCACAACCTAATTGAGTTATTAGGCTGCAGTAGAGACAAATTAAAATTCCCGATTATGTTTTCCTCTCTCAGGAAAGGTATTGACACTGTAGTTCCAGTTATATTTGAACTGTCATTTTAGAAAAGTATAGACAGAACTTTTAATTACAAGACCTAATCTTCTGAATTGGTTTGATTAATATATTGCTGGAATCAGATTTCATATAAGTTGGTTTTGCTAGAATTTTAAAACAAAATATGAGGTCAGTAACCCCATTTATTTCTTTAAAAAAAACACTGAAGAGTTTTATGTGTGTCAATAATTTTTCATTGTGAACTTTTTAACTGCCAGTACAAATCCATGTGTAGAACTTGGAAGAATCTTTCAGTGATTTGGCTCAAGTAGGCTAGATCTGCATAGATATTCAACTGAAATAGTACTCACGATAAAAGTATTTCTGCTATGTAATGTACCAAAGCCTTTAAATATAAATCTTATTTATTCAACCAAATGCCACTCTAAACATTTTTCCCTGCTTTGTATTTAACAGTAAGTCTTAACTTAGACTTTCTCTCAGTTTTTTTTTTTTAGAGTCAAAAGTACTAATACCCATTAAACCAACATCCCCATGAAGAAGAGGGCTTAATCTTCTTATACTATTTATTTTTGTGCATAGGTCTTCCGTGTTTACATTTATTTTCTATTAATAATAGTGATGATGATAATAGTACTAACCAAAAAATAAAACCCTTATCAAAACTTTTACTCAGTACTTTGTGTGTGCTAGGCTTTGCATCAAGTATCTTATATGCATTAATTAATTTAAATTCACAACTTATGGGGTGCAGGGGGGGATCCTTTGGTTATGACCAGGTCATGATCTCACAGACTGTGAGTTTGAGCCTTGCATTGGGTTCTCTGCTGTAGGCATGGAGCTAACTTCAGATCCTCTATCCTCACCTCTCTCTGCCCCTCCCCAACTTGTGTTTTGTTCTCTCTCTCTCTCAATAATATACAAACATTTTAAAAAGTATATTAAAAAAATAAATTAACAGTTTTATGAGGTTGACCCTACTCTTGCCATAATCTAACAATTGTGAAATCTAAAGTACAAAGAGGTCAAATGCCTTTTTCTGAGTCTCATGGCAACAGCATCAGCAGTCTAACCCAGGATGTCTGACTCTAGGATCCATATTAGTAACATTTCCCAAACTCAGAACTTGGAATTAGAGACATTAAAACCAAGGCCACACAAAGAGTAAGTGGTTGGTCTAAGATGAGAAAGAATGTAAGTTTCCCAATATACCAATCAGAATTGAAGCAGAAGAGCAAAGTAATTTGCCTACAATTAAAGTAATATGATATTAGGTCCATAGGAAAAACCCAGTCCAAAATCTCCAAGCCCAGGGATCTCTTATGTGTCGGTTAAGCTTGGAAAGAATGGAAGGAAGAGTACAGTTTGCTCTGGCCCCTATGTCCCAAAGTCCTCTCTTCCAGGAAACGCCAATAAAAGAGTAATGTGGTCAAACACATTTGGGGATTATTACACAGTATATCGCATTCTCAGAGTTTCATAATATGAATTTAATATATTAAAGATTTTGAGTTGTCCTGCAGAAAAAACATTTTCTAAATTATGCTTATTCAATGTTGCCCAAATTTACTAGGTCTGTTTGTGAAAGGAGAATAATAACACCCTAAAGATGTCCAACTTTTAATCCCCAGAAACTGTGATTATATTATGCTTTATGGCAAGGGAAAAATAAGGTTGGGGATGAAATGAAGGTTGCTAATCAACTGATCTTGAGATGTGGACATTATGTTGCATTATTTAATGGAACCATAGTATTCAAAAGGGTCATTATAAGTGTAAGAGGGAAGCAGGGTCATCAGAGTCAGACATAGATGTGAAATGGCTACGCAACTGGCTTTGAAGATGTAAAATGGCCATGAGCCAAGAAATGAGATCAGCCTCCAGAATCTGGAAGATGCAAGGAATGGATTCTTCCTGAGTGTCTGGAAGGAATACTGCTTTGTTAAGAACTTGATTTTAGATCACTGAGACACATTTTGAACTTCAGATCCCTAGTACTATTAGATAATACATCTTATTTTGTATTGTTGTAAGCCAATAATTTTAAGGTAATTTGTTATAGCAGCAAATATGAAACTAATATTTTTCTTCTAACACCTACTGGCATTTTGGAAATACTAATCTAGTCCATCATCCTGGCTTGAAGAGGCACATCTTAAAAGCTTGGGGATCATGAAATTATGACGTTTTAATGTAACACTTCTCAAATTTTAATATGCATAAGAATTACATGGGTACATTTAATTTTTTTCTAGTATTTTGTGATCTTCAAATACTATTTTTTTGTTTGTATATATTTTTTATTTTTTAACGTTTATTTTTGAGAGACACAGAGAGACAGATCATGGGGAGGGAAGGGCAGAAAAGAGAGGGAAATACAGAATCTGAAGCAGGCTCCAGGCTCTGAGATGTCAGCACAGAGCCTGATGCGGGGCTTGAACCCACGAACCATGAGATGGTGACCTGAGCCGAAGTCAGATGCTTAACCAACTGAGCCACCCAGGTGCACCTACATAGGTACATTTTAAAACACATTCTGATTCAGTACTCCTTGTATGAGGCCCCAAGTTCTGTATTTCTAACTACTTCCAAGGTGATCCTCATGCTAACACTGGTCAGATGGTTCACATTTAGAGTAACAGAATTTAAAGGCTACTTGAAGAAAAAAATCTCTAGCCTTCTTATGAAACCTTTAGTGAAAGGAATCCCATAAAGTTTCACAAAAACAATGTCTGGCTGCAAATATATGATCATGGAAATAGATTTGTAAGTATTGCCCCATCAGTATTTATGACAACGAAAAACTTTTAAGGAAAGGGGATAGAGGAAAGAAAGTCATAATTCACAGAGTGTCCCCTCTCTGATATTAGGAATAATTTTCCTCACTAGTAAGACAGAAGAAGTATGGGGCACAATGGGAGCATTCTTGATTTGATAACAAAGAAATATAAAAGCCTGGCTTATCTCTATAAAAAGAACTAGATTTATACATAATAAAATGATAAATTAAAAAAATAATCTGGAGACTTCTGTCTTGTACTCTTTTAAAACCTGTATTCTAAAACAATTTTACGTCCAATGTTTTATACTTGCTCTAGTAGCACTTGTGTGCATGTGACCAGAAAGTGTCATCAATTATCTTACCTCTTACCTGCCTGGGGAGAGGAAAAAATAGCTTAGGTAAATTTGAGGGTGCTAAAGAGAACAATTCTCCACTACCTCTGCCAACACAAAAAGAACAGATGCTCTTTCTTTCTCCTTTTCAGAGTAAATTTAGTGTTCATGAAAGGTGCCAAGTTAAAGTCCCTAGCAACAAATGCATTCTCTGGACCTGCAAGTCTGGCAATGAAGATAAAAGCATTTTTCATATACCTGCTCAGTCTGCAGGAGAGCTCATTTCTACTTAACTGGTCTTTATACAAGGAAATAGAAATTACAGACTAACATATTAGCAAGCTGCCAATTGTAGGTGTTTTGAAGATTAATCCAAAATACGTCATTTTGCGCCTCAAGAAACCGCTGTTTGAACATTACCACATATGTATGGTGCTGCAGAATTAATAAAGCACTTTGTAGTAGCAAACACTTCTTATAAACACTTTTCTGAACTCTTAGTATGTACTGGGCACTACCAGGCTTTGTATCAGTGCTTTATACATTTTATTATATTATGTCTCACCACAGCCCATAAGTAGGTACCATTGCTATTTCAATTTCGCAGATGCACAAGCTACATCACACATGTTGCCTATGGTCACATAGCTAATCAGCAAAAAAGCTAGGATCTGAAACTAAGAGACTGATTCCAGAGTTCATTCATTTAATAACTATAGGACCTACCTGTCACAATTCCAAGGAATAGAAAATCATACTTACCAAATGATAAAACCAACACCCAGGAAGCATGATATGACAAATGTCACACAGAAAGCATGAAAAGTCCTATCTGTATACAACACTGCTTTCAGAGAAAAAGGACTTTCCAACTTGCCCTGATACACTGGCTCAAAGTGCTATCTTTTACTGAGTTTTGCTATTGTAGATTCAATTTTGCCTACAAGAATAAACTACAGGTAAGCCCTTTAATGATTAATGAGGATATAAAATGCTCAATATTTCTCTCTTCCAGTTAGTAATTTAGCCTTTATTGTAAGAAAGCAAACACACCCATTTCTGATGGAAATATGTCCTAGGCCTAGGAAGAAAATCAGGCGGTCGTGGTTCCCTTGTGGTCATTAGCCTCCCTTCATCCAGCCCACAGTGAGGTTTTATAGGGAAAGGCATGGGACACTGTTCTCAGAAGCAAAAGAAACAGTCCAAATATGACCATAGAGTTGGCAAATCTGTCTCCCAGCAGGAAAAATAATAATCACAAGTTGACTGGCATTTCAGAATAGCAGTGATTTCAGTTTCAAAGACTATAAGCCAACTCAAATTTTCTTTTTCTCTCACATACACAGACACAGACATACATACACAGACGCACACTAGACAAGTATGGGGTCTTGGAGAAGCATGTAAACCATGGAAACTGTTCTGCTGGGTCTCACCTATTCCTCATCTACTCTTTCATTTTAAGGCTTCTTGATTTCTTATCTTCTTACCTCCATTCATCTGCTGTTCCCAACTTTCCACAGAGAACTTCTTCTGTTTCCTCATGGTTTCTATCCCCTCAAATCTTTAGCTCACACATCTACTAGTGGTTGTGGTGCCAACTCTTAAAGCCAACACCAAAGCTAACAAACCCTACCTCTCAGTACTGCACCATATGATTTGGTCTGATGTTCACTTCTTGTGCAATCAGCTGTACAGAGAGGGAAAGGAGAATAATTCTTTGCAACATATTATACACACACACACAAACACACACACCTCAGTGCAGTTAAGACAAAATTTGCCTACTCTCATCATGTTAAAATTTATTCACTCATCTTTATTATCTAGAATAAATGGAGATTTGTTTACAATAAGACTTCTAGATAAAGTGATTTTATACCTTTATTTAACAAATTACTCCACTATTTGATGAACCTCAATAAATTCATTATATGAACTCAGTTGTGAGTAAATCGGTGATATAATATTTTCTTATCTATGTTGAAAAACTAACGTATTATCATATAATATTTAATATTTCACCAAAGTAAATATTAGAATTATAAATTTTATTATATTTATTAAAAATTTTAAAAATTAAAATATATAAATTTAAAAAATTAAATTATAAATTAGAATTATAAATTTTCAGGTTTGAAAAGGGACTATATAAATCATCTATATTGGATGTGACATTGTTTGCACAATAAGGTTTCAGTAATATTGAAATTTCTAATCCCAGGCCTACCAAAAAACCAAATGATATTTGTATATGATATTTCTTTGTTTTTTCTTTTTTTAACTTTTTACTTATTTCTGAGAGAGAGAGAGACCGTGTGAGAAGGGGAGGGTCAGAGAGTGAGGGAAACACTTAATCTGAAACAGGCTTCAGGCTCTGAGCTAGCTGTCAGCAAGCTCAGACGTGACAGCCCGATGTGGGCCTTGAACCCACGAACCGTGAGATCATAACCTGGGTCGAAGTCGGCAGCCCCACTGACTGAGTCATCCAGGCGCCCCTGTATGTGATATTTCTTATTTTCTTTGAAATGACTCAGTTTGTACCTAACCCATTCAGCAAAGACCTGAGAATTCTCTGTACTCCAATTATACTTCAGGTTTGGTTTTTTTTTTTTAATCTTAATGCCCTTGCAGTTTCAATCCTATTGTCATGCTTTCTGACCTTGCTTATATACTTGTTCTACCAACTAGCTAGTGAGTACTTGATACCAGGAATCATATCTTACTCATCATTCTGTCCTTAACATTAAGTACATACCTTATATAAATAGATGCTCAGTAAATAAATGAATCAGAAACGGGCACCCTCCTACACTGTTGGTGGGAATGTAAACTGGTGCAGCCCCTCTGGAAAACAGTTCGGAGGTTCCTCAAAAAATTAACAGTAGAACTCCCCTAGGACCCAGCAATAGCACTGCTAGGAATCTACCCAAGGGATACAGGAATGCTGATGCATAGGGGCACATGTACCCCAATGTTCAGAGCAGCACTCTCCACAATAGCTAAAACATGGAAAGAACTTAAGTGTCCATCATCTGATGAATGGATCAAGAAGATGTGGTATATTTATACAATAGAATACTACATAGGAATGAGAAAGAATGAAATCTGGCCATTTGTAGCAACATGGATGGAACTTGAGAGTGTTATGCTGAGCAAAATAAGTCAGGCAGAGAAGGACAGATACGATATGTTTGCACATATAGGTGGATTAGGAGGAACTTAACGGAGGACCATGGGGGAGAAGAAGGAGAAAAATAGATAGAGAGAGGGAAGGAGGCAAGCCATGAGAGACTCTTGAATACTGAGAACAAACTGAGGGTTGATGGGGTTGGCAGAGAGGGGAACGGGGGTGATGGGCTTGGGAAGGGCACTTGTTGGGAAGAGCACTGGGTGTGATATGGAAACCAACTTGACAATAAACTATTTAAGGAAAAAAAGTATACATTAAATGATCAGTGAATAAGTTGAGAAGAAAACAGAGTAGAAGTAATTGTTATTTTCTCTTAAGAAATTTAACAAGTGAATTAAAACAAGGACATTACTTCTTAAAAATATGAACATACTACGCAATTACTAATCAAATACATGTTTCCATTTACCAGAGTATTGATATTCTCATATAAGGCAAATCATAGAGTTTGGGCTTTATCAAATTTTTATTTTTGCCTTAGATTTTAGCTAAACCATGATGAAATTAAAGTCATAGACAAAATAAAATTGAGATCCCAGTACTAATCCTTGATAAATTAAGATTTTGTACTCAGAGTTTGCTTTTGAAGTATCTTCTATTAAACATGGCCTTACAGTTTTAAGTGTATCTTAAATATGGTTTTCATATATTTTATCACTGGCAAGAATATTTTATTATGGTAACTAAATCATACTCCCTATGATATAGAAATGCTACTGCAAACTTAATTTAAAAATCAAAATGATATAGTAACTGAAAGGCAAATATTGAAAGGCAAATACTGAAAAATACCAAAGTCAGAAGTGTTTGTTCTCAGCAATAATATATAACTTAAAACTCATAACATCTTGAAAAATCATCAATTATTACTTAGTCTCATAGTGGCCTAAGGAAGAAATAGATTCAAAATAGAAAACATAGGTATCACAACCATCTTTCTTAGCTAATAACTATGAAAAACATAAAATGTGTCAAGAGTACACCATCCTGCCATCTTCTTTTGTCTTCATCATGTTCTCTCTAATTTTCTTCCTTTTTAACATATGACATGAAAAAAAAAAAGCCTGTAAGAGTATAGATAACACCATGAAAAGATTTCACATGTACAGAAACAACCACTTCTTCTTAATGTAGTCTAAACAGCTAGATTGGTACCATATGTACTTGCACTCCAGGACACTCACGATTGGTTCAGAATGGTTATGTTGATCAAATGTGGCCAGTAAGAGACACTCATGTTTTATAATATAATGTGGATAATAGATAGAAATGGATTTTGTTTCAAGTAGTCTTACTTGTCAAAGAAAGCATTGGTAATCTTATGTTAGCCCACACATTTTTGTTTCTTAGAAAATTGCCTGGTTCACATGAAACGATGCTCAGCATCGCTCCTCATCAGGGAAATACAAATCAAAACCACACTGAGATACCACCTCACGCCAGTCAGAGTGGCTAAAATGAGCAAGTCAGAGAACTCTAGATGCTGGTGAGGATGTAGAGAAACGGGAATCCTCCTACACTGTTGGTGGGAATGTAAACTGGTACAGCCCCTCTGGAAAACAGTGTGGAGGTTCCTCAGGAAACTAACAATAGAACTCCCCTATGACCCAGCAATAGCACTGCTAGGAATTTACCCAAGGGATACAGAAATGCTGAGGCATAGGAGCACATGGACCCCAATGTTCATAGCAGCACTCTCCACAATAGCTAAAACATGGAAAGAGCCTAAGTGTCCATCAACAGATGAATGGATCAAGAAGATGTGGTTTATCTATACCATGGAATACTACATGGCAATGAGAAACAATGAAATCTGGCCATGTGTAGCAACATGGATAGACCTTGAGGGTGTTATGCTGAGCGAAATAAGTCAGGCAGAGAAGGACAAATATCATATGTGTGCACGTATAGGAGGACTAGGAGGAACTTAACAGAGGACCAACCGAGAGAAGAAGGGGGGAAATGGTGGGGGAAAGGGAGAGAGGCAAACCATGAGAGACTCTTGAATGCTGACAAAAACTGAGGACTGATGGATGTGGGGGGGAGGAGGGATGGGCATGGAGGAGGGCACTTGTGGGGATGAGCACTGGGTGTTATGTGAAAACTAATTTGACAATAAACTATTTGTAAAATAAATAAATAAATAAATAAATCAGTGCTTAAAAAAAAAAGAAAATTGTCTGGTTTATGAAATCCAACATTACAGAAATCACCTATCCCGCTAAATGTGGAGGAATAAAAGTGTTTATGAGAGAGAAAATATGAGGTTGAAAGTAGGCCCCAGGGTTGTGATGGTTACTTTGACTGGGCCCTCTAGTGCCAAATTAAACATTCTTTCTAGGAGAGTCTCTGGATGAGATAAACTTGTGAATCAGTAGACTGAGTAAAGCAGTCTGTCCTACCCAATATGCCCCTTGTGGTGGGACTCATCCAATTCAATGAGGGCTTGAATAGAACAAAAAGGCAGAGGAACAGAGAATTCACTCTCTGCAGGGGACATTGTTCTCCTACCCTTACCCACAGACTAGAACTTATACCATCAGTTCCCCTGGTCTTCAAGCCTTTGGTCTTAGACTACAACTATGCCACCAGGTTTTCTGAGCCTCCAGTTTCCAAGAGGGTAAATCACAGGACTTCTCATAATTGCATGAGCCATTTGCTTATAATAAATTCCTTATAACAAGTTTCTTATGTAAATATCTATCTATCTATCTATCTATCTATCATCTATCTATCTATCATCTATCTATCTATCATCTATCTATCTATCTATCTATCTATCTATCATCTATCTATCTATCTATCTATCTATCTATCTATCTATCATCTATCATCTATAGAATTGGCTCTATATCAGTGAAAAACTGACTAACACAAGGGTAAAGTAGATAACAAACCATCAGTGACAACTTTGGTCATATGATGGATTAAGTGTTCTTCTTTGACTGGAACTCATTACCAATTACAACATTGCTTTTCATTGTTTCAAGTGGAAAATAATGAACCCTTATAACAAACCTAAGTTGGGAAGTAGTTGGAATTTCACAATAAATCAATTGTTATTGATCATAATGACAACAATAATAACTAATATATTACTGTACAAACAAAGCACTTTCCTCTATATGATACTGTACACTTGGTTCTCACTATACAACAAGCAACAAACAAACAAATGGGAAAGGAAACTTAGGTGTTACTAATTCCAAGGGTTAGAGGTGTATTTCACTGGGTCAGAAAGATGAGTTAGTGGTCATCTGGCATCATGCATGGCTTGGAATATTCTGAAAAATAACCTATAAAGAACCTCACAACCAGAATGCTGAGTGTATTCTCGTCCTTTTTATTAGCCATTGATTCTGCAGTAATTTTCATCGAAGATAGTTTTGGAGTATGCAGTAGTACTAAGTACTGGGCTATCAGGAATGGGAAGCACTCAAAGGAGTAAGTCCAATTTGTACCTTAGAGAGGCTCCTGCCTAGGGGAGACGGCCATGCAGTGCCTCATTGAGCAAATCATTGTGTATCATGAGAGAAATTAAACAAATCATACTTTTGCTATTAACTGGGTTGGTAATGGAAGTCGCGATTTTGGAAAGGAAATACTAAAATTTAGAGATGGTTCATTTTCTGTTAGATTGAGGCTTTCACAATAAAGAGACAATTTTATACATATATTTCATTTAAGAAGTAGTAGTTAAGATGAGAAACGTTTCACGCAGTGTGGCAGTAGTGATCTACAATCATCTACAACATGCACCCCTCCTCAGGCCTATTTCATGGGGATACAAGCTTAGCAGAGATTAGGTTGGGTCAAACTCTTTATTTAAAGAGGAAGGATCACTTGATTGGGCATTAGAAGCCTGTACTATGGTTGCAGCCTCATCAGGAGGAAAATGAGTGTGTACGTTCTTTGCCTGCACTATGTGGAAGTTAAGACTCCAAATGAGATGGTTTACATTATGAAACGATGTTATACAAATGTCTAATAATATTAGAGGAAGAGGAGAAAGGGTCATGGAAAGAAAGAAGTGATGGGGATGAATGACCAAAAACATGACAACTTAGAAATAATATGGAGATGGGATGTGAGAATAAATGATGGTATCCTAAATACATAGAAATGGATTTCTCCCATAAAATATGAGTATGATTTAAAGCTCCGTCCTAGGTCTTTCTCCTCCACAAATCTGTCACAGTATTTATGATTTCTGTTTCTTTCATTCTTTTGGATGGGACTTGGAAAGACCCTGTTAAAGCTGAATTGCTGATCTCTGAGGAAGGGTACAGCAAGCAGTTATCAGCTGCCAAGAATGCAACACAAATGTGTTGACAAGATTTGACAGGAACTCAGCTAAAATGGCCATGAGAAAACAGGAAGCAGCTAACTCAACTGGCAGGGATTTTTTTGTTTTTGTTTTTGTTTTTGTTTTTAATACAAAGATGGGACAGACTGAAGATGCACTGAGGCTGATGGGGAGAAGAGCATTGCTTGAACTGTGAAGTTCAGAAGAATCAGCTAGGGACCTTGTTAAAATGTGATTCTGATTCAATGAGTCCAGGGAGGAGCCTGACATTCTGCATTTCTAATAAGCTCTGAGTGATGCTGAACCTGCTGGTTCTCAAATCACATTTTGAAGATAAAGAATAGGCAATTTGGAGTAGGATCCATTCTTAAGCCAAGCTGAGGTGTCACAAAGAATACCCACAAATGGCTAGAAAGTAACAGAATACATTAAGAATTGAGAAAAAAATAACTTGGGGTGCCTGGGTGGCTCGGTTGGTTGAGTGTCTGACTCTTGATTTTCACTGAGGTCATGATTCTAGGGTCATGGGATTAAGTCCAGCACTGGGCTCTGTGCTGCATATTGAGCATGAAGTCCACTTAAGATTCTCTCTCCCTCCAATGACATGCTCTCTCTCTCTCAAATAAAAATAAAAGAATAAACTTTCAAAAATAACTCAAAAAGGGGTTACTGAGAAAATTTTACATCTAAGATGAATGCTTAACAAAAAGAAATTTATCCACCATCCAATACTTAATCGCCTGTCATGCAATACAAATGCTAAAGATACTATGGTGTGTGTGTGTGTGTGTGTGTGTATGCGTGTGCGTGCACGCGCATGTGCACACACACACACACAAAAGATTTGTACTCCAGTGAAGTGAGGTCTAGTTAGAGTATCATGAAGAGCTAATCAGTTATCAAAACCACCAAAGAACAAAGGACAGTAAGCTAAGATTTAAAGCAGTGGTTCTCAAAGCTCGGTCTTGGGTGGGCAACATCAGCACAAGAGAATTTGTTAGAAATGTAAATTGTCTAGCTTTATCCCACGTTTACTAGAGCCAAAAGTCTAGGGGTGGGACTCAACGCTGGGTGCATTAACATGCCCTCTGTGTGATTTGAATGCATACTAAAGTTTGAGAAATAGTAAAGGCAGTGTAGGGGTTAATATGCGGAAGATTGAGGGGAGTGAGGGTTAGAATGAGACAGGTTTAAGAGACAGCAAGAGGTGGTGGGTCATGAAATGGCAGCACAGAGAATGAATTTGTTCACAGTTCTAGCTTCCTTAGCTAGGGGAAAAAAGCAAGTTTATTTTTATTTTTTTTTTAATATTTTATTTATTTCTAGGAGAGAGAGAGAGACAGCGTGAGCAGGGGAGGGTCAGAGAGAGAGGGAGTCACAGACTGAAACAGGCTCCAGGCTCTGAGCTGGCAGTCAGCACAGAGCCCGACGCGGGGCTCGAACCCACGAACTGCGAGATCATGACCCAAGCGAAAGTCGGACGCTTAACCGACTAAGCCACCCAGGCGCCCCAAAAAAAGCAAGTTTAATTTGAATGAGTAAGACAAGCAAGATCTTCCTGAATTTACATCATTAGACTGCCCCCAAAGGCCTTTGGTTTTGCAATCTTGGCTAAATCATCACAGAAGTAGTTGAGAAATCACACCCAGCTCTTCAGTGCAGTGGTTCTTAGCATGGCTAGATAATAGAATTACCCAAGGAGCTCTAACAATATAATGATGTAGGTGGTAAACCCATAACAATTAAACTGGATCTCTGGGATTGGGTCCAGACATGAGACTTTTTGAAGTTCCCCAGACTGTTCTAACAAGCAGCAAGAGTTGATTGAGCACCACTCAGTTGGGGGGAGGGAGGGGGCGGTGTCAGCAAAATCATAGTTCGGTAGATTTTCTCTTAATACTTAAGGCAAGAAAGAACATAGGAATGGCCATTTTGATTATCTTCTTTAAGTCTCTTTTGCTCTCATTGGAAAGGTTTTTCTGTTAAATTGTAGATTCATTTCTTTAAAAAAAATTTTTTTTTTTTTTAATTTCTAGGAGAGAGAGAGAGACAGTATGAGCAGAGGAGGGTCAGAGAGAGAGGGAGACACAGAATCTGAAACAGGCTCCAGGCTCTGAGCTGTCAGCACAGAGCCTGTCGCGGGGCTCAAACCCACAAACTGTGAGATCATGACCTAAGCGAAAGTTGGACGCTTAACCAGCTAAGCCACCCAGGCGCCCCTGTAGATTCATTTCTAAGAGCAGAGTGAATTATGGATCTCTATATATAATAGTAATACAAACTGTACTGTTCCAATGGTAAACTATGTCTTGTTTAGAGAACACCCTTCCTTCTAGGTTATTTGATTCTTATTTTGTGGGGACCCTGTCTCATCATCGCCTCTGAGCTATTTTACAACTCCACGCGTTGTAGATAACTGATAGCAATGGGAAATAATTCTTGGCTAAAGTCATGCAAATATATTCAGTCAGATGTAGGTTCAACTGACTACCCTTCCCTAGAGCCAATTTTATATCCATTTAGATAGAGTACATTTCAATATTCCTCATCTACAAATGTGTCTGTTCTTTGGATATTTCTCTGAACTGGTTATAACATCTCCTTGGTTCCTTCATTAATAATTAGTTAAATAAAAAACTTAATGGGTTCATTTCATATCTGTATGAGAGTCATAATTTTACCTTTCTTTAAAAGTGATATTTTAACACAACTTTGACTCTAAATTAGCACTGAAGATGCCTGAAAAATGTGGAAGTATGATAGGGTTTCTCTATTAGGGCAAATGAAAAGCAGCAAGGGGTATTTGTAATAGTCACTAACTGCACATTTATTCCATTCTTTCCCTGGGTCTCCAAAATTAAACTATCATAAAAGTACAATTCTAACCTCCTGCCTCCCAACTTCTCATGAGAATAACACTTGGTACAATTTTCTTATTAACCCATTCCAGTGAATTAAATCAACAACATTTCAAGAAGGTCTTAACGTAACAGCATGTTTTCATTAGGGGAGATAGAATACTCTTCCTCTTATTGAACAATTTTTGCTAATATGGGGTGGAGGTTGGGGGAAGTAAAAAATGAAACCACAACCAAAACTAACCAACCAACCAAACAAACATACCAAAAACCCCAGCTTTCTTTTCTCCTTGTCAATCAAAAAATAGTGAACCAGGCCTAGTAGCACTTTCAACATGGAATTTTAAGTTTCTGTAATCAGTATAAATCAGTGTATTTCAATTCTTCCACAAGAAGTAATTTCCACCTTTTTCTGACAAATGAATGAATGAATAATAATAAAAAAAATAGTTAATTACAGATTCCAAATGCACAATAATAGTTATGGCGAGTTTCTCTGAAACAAGAGACAAAAGTACCAAAGAATACCAACAAGCATCCCCACTCTGTCAGAAACTACCTAATGCTATTACAAAATCAAATAAATGGTCCATGAAAAAATTGACAGGGCCTCCCAGCAATCTCAAAGTCAAAGGGCCGGTTGAGTGGATATAAAATAAGTTAAAGTCACATATAAATACAGAATAAAACTTGTTTCAGAATACATGTTTAGTTACCTCTTGAAAAAAATGTATTATCTCAATTTAAAAAGCGAATGTGATTTTATGATTGTAGAGTTCAAGTACATTCACCACTTGAAATGTGATACAATGCAGTTTCTGTTTACACTGTCAAAAAATAAATACAGTTTTTCCTGGCTTATATTGGATTTATACCAAAAGTCCTGAGGTGGATGTTTTTTACAATGTAGAGAAACAAAATAAAATAAAAATAATTTTGTTTGGTAAAAAAGTAAATAAGTAAGCACATTGTTTTCGCTATGTAAGGTTTCCAAGGATGACTAGTATCAGCGTTTAAGTACTGCTAATTCACAGACATTTGTTGTTTGCATATAATTTCTGGGTATAACTCTGGCCACACATAAAAAATTCTTTCTAGTGTCACTTAGGCTACCTTACAAAAAGCAATTTCCAGCAACCTGTACCTCCTCTGAGAAACTCCGCATTTCATGATGTGATTTTATTTTCCAGGACCATTTCTTGTAATTTCATATAGTAATTTAGGTGACTGTCAGGCATATGTAATAAAACTAAATGCTTTCTTTTGAAGAGTAATAGTTGGTTATAACGAGTCCTTCCATTTCTAACTAGAAAAAAAACTGAGTTTTAATAGCACCTGCTATAACCTATATTTTGGATTTCGTTTTTCTTTTCTAATACAATAGACTAGAATTTTTTCTTCTCGTATATTATTATACTATTATACCTATCATATCTTGATTTGGTCATTTCAGCATGGTAGTGATTATTAAGGCTCGCTCTCTCTATCTCTCTCAGCCATTTTTTTTTTTCAATATTGTTGTGGAGACCAAGGTGCTCTGGGGCTCAGCTGATCACACAGCTTCCCTGGAGTCAGGGGAAAGACAATGCCACATGCCCAGCAATGACCACTCTCTTGCTGAGCTGTCCCAGAGAAGCATCAGATGGCAAGATACCCTTCTCTGCAATCCCATCTGGCCTCCCAGAGCATTTAGGAGGATTAAGGAGATAAAGCCATCAAAAGACTTGTACCTTCTCAGCAGGGCAATCTTATAGAAAATGAAAAAGAAGAAAATTCAGATAGCTAAGAAGGGAAAAAAAGGGAAGTAACCTTCATGCTTTGTACTGAGACAGACAGAAAGCAAAGCAAGCACAGTTCTAACAGGACTTCAGAAAACAAGAAGACACGTTCCCCTCACCCTCCTTAAGCTCTGCCCACCCTCTCCATGTTTCTCCATGTCCAGAAAATATTTTGTATAGTACACAACTTGGCGAAATCTGTGCTGGAAGTGTTTTCTCTCTCCAGTGCCTTTATTTATGTCCTTATGGATGTAACTTTAAGTATTATCCCTTTGTTTTTGGACAAAATACCTCTAGAGAGGGGAATAGTGACTTTATCTATAATTCTCTCCCAAGGTCATGAAACTGCTTTCTTCTATGACACACACACATACAAAAGTTACTTCATCTTTTTTTGCCACCGACGCTAATGGGTAAAATGTGAATAATGTGAATGATAATCATATTTATCTCATCATCTTATAGGATTTGCTGTGAGTTATGATCTGTAAAACTCTTAGGAAAAGAACCTGGTACATGGCATGTTCTATATCTATATTTTAAATAAGTAAATTATATAAGTAGGTGTTTTCTCCAAATGTCCGCCCTTAGAGTCAAATGAGATCAAAATTCTAAACTGAAAAAGTTTCCATTCAAAATATGCCCAGAGAGAGTTAGAATCTTAGGTGCTAGTAGAGAGGCAGCTGGATTGTATCATTTCTGATATTCTTTCTAGGAAAGGATAAATTGGAATATGGCTCCAGTTCTTGGGAAAGAATTCATAAATATTCAGCTGCCCACTCAACCAGAGAAGGTATCCATTAAGAAGAGTACCAGCTGGGGAGCCTTGGATGGCTCAGTCGGTTAAGCGGCCGACTTCAGCTCAGATCATGATCACAGGATTCATGGGTTCGAGCCCCGCATCAGATTCTGTGCTGACAGCTCAGAGCCTGGAGCTTGCTTCAGATTCTGTGTCTCCCTCTTTCTCTGTCCCTCCCCTGCTCACATTCTGTCTCTCAAAAATAAATAAATGTTAAAAGTAAGTTAAAAAAGGAAGAGTACCAGTGATTTGATAGTTAACTATAAATATTTCCTCCCCACTAACCACTAAATATATCCTCTCTGAGAAAGGTGCATAAAGATCCAATGAAAATAAACTTATTAAAAGTTAACTAAAAATCAATTAAACATTCATTGACTGTCAACTGAGTGGCAGCTTTAATGGAAGCTGCTTTAAATACATTTACTCATTTGTTCTACCTTCAGTTCAAAGGTGAGGAAACTGAGCTCAAAGGAGTGAGCTTAATATGTTTTTGACACACCCAATGTTAAGTGCTTTTCACTTACTTACACACTTAATTTTCACAGCAACACTTGGTTTAAAGAACAGTGCACTCTTAACTCCAAGAAGTCACATAGCCAGTAACTGGTGGAGTCTGCATTTTAGTCTCTGACACTCCAGTGCTTATTTATAACCAGAGCCCTAGCAATGCAAAGAAACAGATTCAGCCTTTGCTCATAGCAACTCAGTTAATCTCTCTCAGAGTCTCAGCTCTTCATCAGCAAAATGAGATTAACATACCCAAGGATCTCAAGGGGCCTTTGTCAGGCTAATGTTCTGTAACTATTGGAAATCAAAATCTCTGACCAGAACCTTTCCTGAGTTACAACAAAGAAGCAGTGAGCTGTGCTATTGAGTACCTCCACCAAAAACTTCCTTACAGATTCCTGACCCGTATTTCTCCATGATATCCACTTTGTTTAGAACTATTTTATGAGGCATCTGGCTCTTCTGTGTGGCTTGAGTGTTTTCAAGACCTCTACTTTACATATTAAGTAACATTCTTTAAAAATTTCACAATTTATCAAGCAGCCAATATGGACTTTAGGATTCCAATTAACCAGTGTTGGCTTGCTGGCCAAATGCTGTAGCAGAAAAGAGATAAAAAGGAGATTTCAAACGAGTGTATGAAAGGGTGTGACCACAAATGGATCATTTACTCTGTCAGCTTTGACTACTCCATCTGCCTTCTACCTCGGAACAGACCCATGCCAATGCATTCACTTGGAACATCCTGCAGGCGCACAGATTCTTCACACATACCTTAAATGAGTCTTGTAAAGTAGTTTTACCAAATTCTTGGAGTTTTCCATACTCCTCTTGGATTGCCACATTTACATAGCCTTTCCTTTCTGCTCTTTCAGTACTTCAGCACATGTTCAAGACCACCACCTTCTCCCAACTATCCTTTTGTCATTTTCTTTTCCTTTTGATTCATCAGAAACTATTGGGATGGAAACAGTGTGCTGAAATTTATAGCACAGATGCCCTTGAAATAAATCAGAAGGATATGATGGATTGTGGAAAACATTCATAGGCTGACAGTTTGAACCAAAAAGATAAACTTGGGACACCTGGTCCAAGCACAGCTTGCAGGAATCTTTTGTTTACACTTTGTTTTAAAAGATTTAAATTAGTGGCCACCATTTGAAACTTGGTACTTAATAGGATCTGGATTTCTGGCTTTTCTTGGAGACTCAGAGGATTTACCCTCAATGGGCCCATCTGTCCAGGGCAATATAACAGCTTCCTTTTTCACAAGGGTGTGGACTCACCTATTGTCTTTGATCATAATACCCCCTACTGTTGTCATACCCTGTCTGCCTTTTTGGTAATATTATCTACTCAGATCCTAGGCCTTTGGGTTTTTCAATTTTAACATAAAGCCTATTTTCTCAACGTGATCACCCATTTCAGCTCCCTACAATCTAGATTCACACATGCTTCTGTCCAACCTCCAATGATTTGGTACAAGTGGAGTGAGAAGAAAAAAGCTAGCTAAAAAATAGGGCAATAAGAAGGCAGAGAGATAAGGTTTAAACTTAGAGAATGATGTTGGCATAAGAACACTAGAGCATAGTGGTTAAAGAATGGAATCTGAGTCAGTCACCTGCTGGATGTAATTTCTGAACTACTGTGCTTCTCTGAGCCTGAGTAGTCTCAGTGGAAAAAACAGTATGTTGCCAACACAACCTCACTTTTAAGGTTGGAGTGTAAAGTTTAAATGAAGTGCTTAGCACAGCGTCTAACACATGGATGGTTTGGTCACTGGGAACTCCAACGTGTATGTGAAAAGGTAACTGGAAAATACTCCTTGCAATTCTTTATGGCCAGTCACCAAATTAGGTAAAGAAAGGGAAACAGAGCATGAACCTTCTAGAGACATTAACCATTCACTATGGCAATCTCTTATGAGGGTCAATGAGTGAAGGAAATGTAAGTAAAAGTTCACAAGATTGTGATGGGATTTATGGAAGAGGCCACAGGTGGACATGGAAGTGCTGAAAGCCTAAACACTACTAACAGGAAAGGTTTTGCAAAACCAATCACTATCTTAATTAAGTATGAGTTAGGAATAAATTTGCTTGCCATTGCTAGGTTTCTAGCAAAGTCAGTGGATTAAATAAATACATGCATATAATAGATGCGAACAAACTATACTCCTGGCTCAATATTTATGCTTATGGGAAAAAGAGAAAGGAGCAGAAGCTAAATTATACCTCTCTATATACCTCCATCCCTGAGGCATTGAGCTTCCTAAGTTAATTGGAATGGGGTAAGCAGATTTTAATGGCCATTCAGAGATATTTGCTCTGCTACTTGAAATGCTAGGTTGCTCTTTATCAAGAAAACTCTTTTTATCTTGAATGATCAAGATATCCCCAGAGAGTCTCTTTGTGGGTGGGACTGGGGCTACAATAACCAAGATGGAGACCATGATATTTTAAAAAATGGGGGGGAGGATATGGTTTTTCTTGAGTCATATACTTGCTGGTAGAGTTGCCCTCTACAGAAAACTAGGTGGATCCCTTGTCTACCATGTCCCTACCTCAAAACCTTCCCTCATTTAAGGGTCCCAAGCAAGGCAGAATCTGAGGATTAAGGGGCAACCTACACTAGACAGAATGGAAAAAGAGAAATCCATGTCCATGCCACTTGCATACTTTTGTTGAAGCATATCCCTCTGCTGAAATGACATTCTCTTCTTTGCTGCCAGGTAAATTCAATTTTCTTTTGCAAACCTAGCTACCTAGTCCAGGCTTCTTAAATACCTGTGAGAAACTTAATCACTCAGTCCTAGGTCTTCTCAGCAATTAAGTTTCTACTAAAATATTTATTGAGCTATCTTTATCCTCTACTAGATGATAAGTTCCTCTAGGATAAGTGCCACACTTATTAATTTATTTCCTTTCCAGGGCCTAGAATATTCCTTGGGACACAGTAGGTGCTCAGTTAATGAAACCTAAGTGCCTTCCTTTAGGGACTTGACATTACTAATAGTGTGGTGCGTGTGTGTGTGCATGCATACACCTGGGAAGTCTATAGTTTCACAGATATTTTATTTTTATTTTTTTTAGAGAGGGAGAGAGAACATGAGTGGGGGAGAGGGGCAGAGGATAAGAGAGAGAGAGAGAGAGAAAGAGAGAGAGAGAATCTTAACCAGGCTTCACGTTCAGCACAGAGCCCAAAATAGGGCTTGATCCTATGAGCCTGGGATCATGACCTGACCTGAAGTCAAAGGTTGGACACTTAATGGACTGTGGACTGAGCCACACAGGTGCTCCAATAGTTTCACAGATAAAATAGCCATCATACTACTTCGAAGAGGTCATCTAACTATAAAAACTCTGTGTGTATAACAACAGAAAGCCACAGAGTCACTCCAGTAACCCTCCAGCATTTACTCTGATTCTGAAATGATAAAATGGTGAGCAGGAAAACTATTCTGCTTATTGAAATATCTTCTTTCAAAAAACTACAAACAGAAATCATTCTTATCCACCCATTCATTTATCCATTCAATAAATACTTATTTATTGAACATCTAACAACATCAGACGTGTTCTAGGGACTGGACTAAACATGATAATCCCTTATTTCAAATTGCTTTCCTTCTGCCAGGGGAAAGCATAAACCAATGAATAAAACAGATAATTTCCTAGCGTAATAAGTGTTATCTGATGTTTCAGCTGATCCCTGAAGAGTAACAAGCAGACAAGCATGCAAAACTCTGGAGAAGTATTGTTTTAGGTGGAAGAATTGGCTGAGCAGGGGCTCTCAACGCGAATTAAGTATGGTACATTGGAGAGAAAAGGCCAGGATTGTGATTGACAGGCATAGTGGGTCAGGCAGAAATGTCTGTATCAGCCCTATGACCCACTGAAAGAAGTGGATTTTATCCAAGGGCTAATAGGGCAATTTGAGGTGGGGAGTAGCAGAGTTTGGTTTCCAGTTTTATGCAGTGACTTGTGCTTCATGGACAAACAGACTGTAGGGAAGCAAGAGTGGAAATGCATGATCCCTTGGGAGACTTCTGTGGTAACCCAGTTGGGGGATGACATTTTATTGCTGGTTGATGCGGTTTGTGAGATCAGAGAGAATCTGTGTTAATTATAAGAAATCATACGGTTCTCATCAAAAGCATCTTCAAGGGAGAAGATAAACTATTACGTTCAGGACTTTCACCCAAATAACCTCTCCACCATCCCTTATATTATTTTTTTATTTAAAAAAATTTTTTTAATGTTTTTTATTTATTTCTCAGAGAAAGAGACTGCATGACCAAGGGAGGGTCAGAGAGAGAGGGAGATACAGAATCTGAAGCAGGCTCCAGGCTCTGAGCTAGCTGTCAGCACAGAGCCCGACACGGGGCTCGAACCCACGAACTGTGAGATCATGACCTGAGCTGAAGCTGGATGCTTAACTGACTGAACCACCCAGGCACCCCATCATCCCTTATATTAAAAAGGTATATGGTTGGGGTGCCTGAGTGGCTTATTCGGTTAAGCACCCAACTTTGGCTCAGGTCATTATCTTGCAGTTTATGAATTCAAGCCCCACGTTGTGCTCTGTGCTGACAGCTCAGAGCCTGGAGCCATTTTTGGATTCTGTGGCTCCTTCTCACTCTGCCCCTTCCCCACTCATGTTCTGTCTGTCTGTCTGTCTCTCCCCTCTATCTCTCAAAAGTAAAAATAAAACATTAAAAAAAAGTATATGGTTTAAACACCTTGAGTAAGTAGAATGATTGTTTTTAGGTCACATTGGTTTTTATTCTTAACTGAAAATACTGCAGTAAATATAGAGTGTTGCCAAATCATATAATTAAAATGGGAACACTTCAAGGCACACTTTTATAATGCACCAGCTTTAACTCAAAGTCAGGTTTGGATTGTCAAGAAGATGTGCTGATTCTTTATTTTATGCATGAAGAGTCCAACAAATAAGAAGGAAGTGGGCAGACCATTGCACTGGGGGGTGGAAAAGCAGTGACCCCTCTTGAGACTCAACTGAACATCATACTCTGGAGACTAGTGGAGACAAAAGTTAAAACCAAATGAAGTTCCAGAGTCTAAGTCCTGCTTATCCATATAATAGAACATCTCCAATTTTAAAAGTTCTAGTACAACCCCTTCCTTTGTAAATGAGAAACTGAGGTTTGAAGATGGTAGTTCCACTGAAAGAATAAACTAGGCCTTCCTTTGCCTCTGGGTTGACTAGCTCCAATGAACATGGGTCCTCTATGAAGACCAAAATCGTTACTTCCTTACCACAAAGGTTTGTAAAGAAAGGTATAAAAGGGCTGTTTAATTAAGGTATGTAAGAGAATATTTGCTTTTCTCTCAAGAATGATCCAGCAAAGGATTTGATGAAATTATCTCTTATGTGTTTATATCTGCCGAATGCACAGAGCTCTGAAAGTCAAGCAGTTAGTAGAAATGATTATAAAAGTAGTATCTGCTGTAGTGCAAGGAGTTACCACATGTTGAACTGTGGCTAGATGCCTTTTATTCATTGACTCATTTAAAACTCACAACACCTCATGAACAAAGCATATATATTATCCTGGTTTTATAGAAAAATAAACCGAAGCTCAGAGACATTAAGTAGCTTGCCCAAAGTCAGAGTAAATGGTGTAGTGAGGGTTTGAATCTGAGCAGTCTGACTCTAAGCCAGGGCTGGTGAACTGCAGTCTGTTGGTCAAATCAAGTCCAATACCTAACTGTACACTTAAAGTTTTATTGAAACACAGCCACACCCATTTTTCCCTCTATTGCCATGGCTGCATCCAGGCTACAATGGCAGGGTTAAGTAACTGCAACAGGGATCATACAGCTGGGTGAAGCCAAATATATTTACTATCTGGCCCTTAAAGAAAAGTATCTTGACCTAGACCCTGTACTCTAAACATTCTTTAAAAAATGTCTACTGAGTGCTTACAATGTGAGGAGGCACTGTTCTGGGTGTTCTGAAGGTCCAGTAACGAGAACAGATAGATAAAGATCCTTGCCCCTGTGAGCTCTATTAAAAAATATGTTGAGGCCTAACACAAGATGAAAATGGAGTACCTTTGTTAAAAAACAAAATATTTCCCAGATGGCAACAGCAGAGAATTACACCAAGCAAAGGGCTTTTTCTAGTCATGGGGCCCTGTGGGAATGTACATATTCCATGTCCATAAAGGTAGCCCTGTTCCTCCCACAGACTTGCTGGCATGGGCTATGAAACAACTATGCCTAAGAGAGCCTGACAAAGTAATCGTGATGGATAAGGAAGGTACATTTTACTCCTTCTTGCACCTAATTGACCTCCTGGGATGGGGAGGAGGGCTGTGTAGCTATCTACATGGGTCACATCCCACAGGGCTTAATGGTATCCAGAGCTGTGCTCCTTACACTTAACACAAACTCACTTTTCACCTTCCTTTTTGAGCAATACTTATGCAGCCATCATTTGTTAGACTGCATAAGTGCTAAACAGTTTCAGTTTCCACATTTTGATTTAATCAATCATCATATAATATGATGATGAAATAACTCAGTTTTCAGCTTCCATAAATATCTATTTTATGATGACCTGAAGTGAGCATTTATAAAGTATTTTCTGAGACAGCTATAACTCAGTGTCCAAGAAATCGTTGTGGGGTTGCTTAAAGAAGTGCAGTTCATCAGTATAGTCTCTCATGGTGGGGAAACCCCAGGAACATATGTTTCAGAGGTCATTCAGAATAATTTGAAGGAATTATTTGAAGAGAATATCTCTGGAATCTTAATGTGTGCATCTGAATCCTTACTCTACCACATTTAGTACTGTCATCTTGGACAAGTTCCTTAACATCTCTGTGTCTCAGTTTCCTCAGCTATAAAATGGGAAGAGAATGGGAATGAATAATATATAAGAGAATATAAAATGAGAATGACTAATACATGTTTGATTATTATTATTATTATTTCCTTCGGATGGAGTTATAAACAAGAAATCGTAATAAATTAAATTATCTACCTAACCCCGTATAAGTTAACAAGAGATTAATGTAAATGAATGAAGTTGGTATTTTAAAACAGTTTTTGCAGGGTACTTCGGTGCTCAGAGCATACAAAGGGACATAGGGGCACCTGAGTGGCTCAGTCGGTTAAGCGTTTGACTTCGGCTCAGGTCATGATCTCCTAGTTCATGGGTTGGAGCCCCACATCAGGCTCTATGCTGACAGCTCAGAGCCTGGAGCCTGCTTTGGATTCTGTGTCTCCCTCTCTCTCTGCCCCTCCCCACCTCAAGCTCTGTCTTTCTCTGTCTTAAAAATAAATAAACATTTTTTTAAAAAGGGACATAAAAGCTTTAAATCCTAGTTTCCAGGCAGTATTTTTGAGGGAACCCCTATATATATAGTTTTACAGAGATTGGGTACACAGATTTAGTTCACTGGAAGGACTGAATGTTTTGGAATGGAACCTCATGGTGGCCAATATGCTCTGAATATTTTTGGACTCCCACCATCTAAACCAGTCACCTATTAATGGTTCTTATATCACGGTAAGTATTAAAATAAAAGGATCATAATAGCCCAACACAGCACTTTAATGTTACTCTCTACTGTTTGCTCTATTACAGTGATTATAGAGCAATGATTCAAATTATTTAAATATATGGAATTTAAACAGCATTTACTATTTTTCATGATTTTTTCATTATAATCCTATGCTATCTCTAGTGTAAAAGATAGCATACCCTCCCAGGATTATTGAAAATGTAAAAAAATAAATGATGTAAGATCAGGCAATTGAGAAAATAACTTAATTCACATGATTGCTAGCCAAGTACACTTTTCTCAGGAAATGAACCACTCCCTTTTTTTCTGCTTTGAAAACATTAAGATTCTTCTTGGTTATTCTTACTTTTAATAGCCCCTTGTTGAACTACATCAACTATGGCTACATTCCTTTCAGTATATCATTAGTGAAGACTAAATATCATTACATTCACCTTATGTCTCCCAATTGCCTACAGAATAATATCTAAACCCCTTACCAAGCTTTAGAAGGCACTTCACAATCTAACCGAAGTCAACCTCTCCACCATTATAAACTTCCACCTTTACTCTGTACTTCTGTTTTAACCATATTGATCCCATCTTTCTTTTTCTTAAGTTTCCCTATTTGGCTTCTCTCACTTGTAATCAGTGTATTACGTAAAGGATTCATAAATGAGCTAGACTTACTCCTAACTTCCGAAGTGCCTATCATGCAAGGGTTTTAAAGGTATTACTAGGTATGACTGGGTGGCTCAGTCGTTGGGCGGCCAACTTCAGCTCAGGTCATGATCTCACTGCTGGTGCGTTCGAGTCCTGCGAGTCCTGCGTTGGGCTGTGTGTTGACAGCTCAGAGCCTGGAGCCTGCTTTGGATTCTGTGTCTCCCTCTCTCACTGCCCTTCCCCCACTCGCACTCTATCTCTCTTTCACAAATGAATAGATGTTAAAATTTTTTTTAAAAATAAAGATATTTCCAGTCTGCCAATTATTTTTATTTTTTAAATATGAGCAAATATTTAGTTTTTACATAAATCGTTACTTATTAGCACAAGTTATTTCCACAGTTAAATACGATTATAAAACAAGTTCATTCTTTTATCTATTTCTAAGAACTTCTGGGCAAAGGAGAAAATTTTACAAAATGATATCCTCTCACTCCCAATAACGGTCACTACCAATTCCAAGGAGTAATACATTTCTTTGAAAAAATCTGCATAAAGGAAAATGAATCTTCTGATATTTTCCCCTCTTTGTGGCTTTGATTCCTTAGGGAAAACCATCAACATCTACTCTTGCCATTTTCTGCAGAATATTAAGCTAAGGATTCGGCCAAAAAGAATAATGTGACTAACTTCTAACAAGATGTATGAGCACAAAGAGGCCAGCAACCTATGGCCATGACCTTAAGGGAAAGAGTGTTCTCTAGACTTCTCATTTCCTCCTTCCTTCCTACTATGCAGACATGGTAGGTAAGACAGAAAGTTTGGGCCCTGATGATTTGTAGATACAGCCACATTACTGAAATAGAAATATACTTCTTTCTTGTGTTTATTGTGTAATTTTTGCTTTCTTTCACATGGAGCTATAACTATATTATAACAGATACAGAGACAGAAATCCTTGTATATTTCCACAGATTTTTCACATGGCAAGCTCAGGAAAGAACCTTACTCTAATGTGGTGATTTGTCTATGCCAATACTTTTCATTTTGGTGATTAAGGAGTGATTTGTTTAGTCATGCTCTTTTCTACCTATAAATATAATTTCATTTCTTTTGTCAGAGTCAGTTTCGGTATTATTGACCCATATTTAATTTTTTAAATCATACAATACAATGGATTTGAAGATAGGCATTCAAAATGCTTCCTACCCACATTTTCTAATAGTCTCTAGGTATATGGCTGATAGCACATAAAATTATTCTGTCCAAAATAATACTGAGAATACTTTTCCTTTCCCTCCTCATTTACCTTCACTCTAAGAAATAATGGGGAACTGTAAAAGCTAAACAAAGCCCAAGGAAAAAATGCAAAGCGATCTACAGACAGCGTACTTATAATTCAATATGATCTAGGATCCTTTTGCTTGTAATTTCACAAGCTAGGTAACTGCCTGGAATAAAAGCATGTAATGAAAGATAATTCCATGAATAGGTATAATTAATCTTTTGAGAGTGGCCACAGAATTGTTTTTAAAATCTCAAAATTCCAAACAAGGTACACATAAATATACAGGTACATATAACATATAATTCAGTAAAGTCGCTTCAAAGACTTCTAGAAGACCATATGTGAATTCCAGAGTAAAATCCGAGACTTGATATTGACATTCATATCCATATTTGTATCTATATGTGTATCTATGTCTGTCTGTCTGTCTATCTATCTATCTACCCTTTTTGTCCTGGATTTAAAAAAAAACTATGTTAATTTATTTTTGAAGAAGAGAGAGACTGAATGTGAGCAGGGGAAGAGCAGAGAGGGAGGGAGACACAGAATCCAAAGGAGGCTCCAGGATCTGAGCTGTCATCACAGAGCCTGATGAGGGGCTCGAACTCAAGAACCGGGAGATGTGATCTGAGCCGAAGTCGGAAGCTCAACTGACTGAGCCACCCAGGTGTCCCTCTCCTGGATTTTTAATACATTTAGTGTTTAATAAACTATCGTATTCTCCATTTGACCTCCACTTACGAATAATGTCAAAGGTGATAATAAGAACAATAAGATGAGCAACTAGTTGTATTGATGGCCTCCCATGCCTCAGGTGCTAAGCATTCTTTCTATCATTTAATCTTCAAAATAAGTCTTTTTCATAGAAGGTAATTTACCCCAGATGGTATATCTGAAATATAGAATATTTGTATCACTGGCCAAAGGTCCTCCATAAAAGTGATAGAACTGTTATTTGAAGTTAAAATTGTTTAAAAGGAGGCCAGAACTCAAAACAACCTAATGATGGTGGATAAAACCAATCCATATTGGTTAATTTCATTCCCAATAAACTTTTTTAAATTGAAAATAATTTACATGTCATAAAATGCACAGACTTTAAGTTTCTACAATCTTTGACAAATGTGTGACCACCAACACAATCAAGAAAGGAGCATTTCTATAGTCCCCCAAATTTCTTTTTCAGGTAACCCGCTTCCTCCAAGTGTAAGGATGTTCATTACCACATATCAGCTTTGGCTGTTCAAGAATGTCATAGAAATGAAATTATTCAGAATCTTTTGTATCTGTCCTCATTTATCAGACATGCTTTTAAGATCTATCCATACTGCTGTGTGTATTGGTCATTCATTCTTTTCTACTGCTAAATAGTATTCCCTTGTATGAATACAGCACAATTTGCATTATCCTTTTTCTCTTCATGGACATTTGATTGATTTCTAGTTTGGGCCATAATGAATAAAGCTGCTATGCACAACTCTTTAAGTGAACCCATGCTTTCGTGTTTTTTTTTATTTTTAAGTAAAAACTAGGAGTGAAATTTCTGGGTTATAGTCCAGGTGTTAATTTAAATTTATAAGAAACTATGAATGTATTTCTAAAGTGACTGCACTAAGTTTTACATTCCTACTATGAATATGAGAGTCCAGCTTGTGAAAAATATCAATACTGTCAGTAATTTGTTTGTTATTTTAGTTTTAGTCATTCAGGTGACTACACAGTAGCCTCTCACTGCAGTTTTATTTGGCATTTCCTTGATAATAATGACACTGAGTACTTTTTCTAATGCTTATTTCCCTTTTATGTGTTCCTTTGTGAAGTTTTCCTAAGTCTTTGATCTCTTCTCCCTGGATTCTTTGCCTTTTTATTATTGATTTGTAGGCATGTAGATATTCTTCATATATAAAAAAAATCAAACATATGAAGTGTGTATATATATATAATTTATATATAAAGTTTTATATATATTTATATATATAAAGTATATTATATATATATTATATTTTTCCCTTCTAGTTTGTAGCCTATCTTTCTGATGAGCAGATCTTTTAATTTTGACAAAGTTTAACTCACCCATTTTTTTGTTTTATATTTAGTGCCTTTTATGCCACATGAAATCTTTTCTTACTGTAAGTTCATGCATACATACAACTAACCCTTGAACAACATGGGGGCTAAGGGTTTTGTCTGCCCATGAAGTCGAAAATCTGCATATACCTTCTGAATTTCCAAAAACCCAACTGCTACTGGCCTAATAATGACCAGAAGCTTTACCAATAATACAGTCAATTAACACATATTTTGCATATTATGTAGTATATACTGTATTATTACAATAAAGTGAGCTAGAGAAAAGAAAAAATTATTTAAAAAATTGTAAGAAAAATGTGGCAATTGGGTGGCTCAGTTGGTTAAGCGTCTGACTCTTTTTTTTTTTAGAGTTTATTTATTTATTTTGAGAGAGAGAAAGAGAGAGAGAGAGAGAAGGAGCAAGCGCACTAGCAAGGGAGGGGCAGAGAGAGAATCCCAAGCAGAGTCTGCACTGTCAGCACAAAGCCTGACGTAGGACTTAATCCCAAGAACTGTGAGATCATGACTTGAGGTGAAACCAAGAGATGGACACCCAACTGACTGAGCCACCCAGACACCCCAAGCATCTGACTCTTTATTCCAGCTCTGGTCAAGGTCTCATGGTTGGGGAGTCTGACTCCATGTTGGGCTCTGTACTGGAGGCGCAAAGCCTACATGAGATTCATTCTCTCTCTCTCTTCTACCTGCCTCTCTCTCTCTCTCCCATCTCTCTCTCTCTCACACACACACAAATAAATAAATCTTTAAAAATAATAAAGAAAAGACATTTACAGTACTGTACTGTACCTATCAAAAAAACCCATGTAAGTGAACCCACACAGTTCAAACCCATATTGTTCATGAGTTTCTTACATATTTTTGTTTTCCCTAAAAGCTTGATAGTCCTAACTTTTAGAATAAGATTTATGATTCTGATTAATTTTTATGTATGTTGAGAGATAGGGGTGAATTTTTTTTTAACTTAGGTTAAAAAACCTTTCCTAACCCTATTGAATTATCTTGGTGTCTCTATAGAAAATCAACGGACGTGTGTGGATGTGTTTTTGGACTGTATTATATAGCATTGTTCTATTTTTCTATTTTTATGCCAATGAGATATTGTCCTGATTACTCTAGCTTCATAATTGGTTTTGAAATCTGGTGTTGTAAATCCTCCAATCATGCTCTCATTTTTCAAGACTGTTTTGGCTATTGGCTGTTCCATTCACTTGCATTTTCCTATAAATTTTAGAATTAGCTTTTGTAATCTGAACTCCTTCTGGGAGTCTGACTGGAATAGTTTTGAATCTACAGATCAACTAGAGAACTGACATAGTGACGGTTACCAGGGAGACATCTTGGGTCTATTCATGTTTTATTCAGACTCAGGGTCTGCAGAGCCCACAGCTGGAACCAGTCTCTTCACAAGGATTCAGATCAGGCAAGAACTTGGCAGCATTACACAGTTGAGTATTCCTGATAAATGTAGTTTTTATTTCTGTACAAATGACCATCCAGGAATGACTGTCTTTGATCTATGAAGTGATGACAGCTAAGGTAAAAGGAAACAGGATCCCTACTGTGGATGTGAGGCCCACCTTTCTTAGCCCTAAGCACACAGGAGTCAGTATCTCTTGTAACAACTTAATAGATATAGTTTCCAGAAATTCTGAAAGAGATATGTCAATATAAAGGATTCACTTCACTAAGGGAAGTCAAAGTTAAGTCTTTCTATCAGGAATTCATACTACTTCCCAGGCAGATACTAATCTGAGATCATAGTTATCATATAGCTAATGTTCCATCTTTTGCACATTTCTAGGAGAGCAGAGCTAGAAAAATCTGTAAAAATCTAATAATTTTTTTATATCTCCTAAAATTTCTATGTAGTCCAATACCATACTCCATTTTGATGCCAATTTCAAATTCTCATGCAGAAGGAGAAAGAATTTTTAAAGATGCGCTTAAAGATGAACTAGTAATATTAAGTCTAACTATGAACAAGTTATAGTTCTCCAGTTATTTACATTTTTCTTTAATTTCTCTTAGCAATGTCTTAAAATTATCAGGTCACATACACATTTTGTTTGATTTATTGCTAAGTTTTTTATTATTTTGATTTTATCTCAAAAGGCACTTGTAGTTTAAGAAATGTACAAATAATTAATTTACCACCACTATAATTTTTACTTTGTCATGTGTTATAAGTCCCCAAACACATTGTTATTATTCTGGTTTGAATAATCAGTTGTAATTCAAAGAAGTCCTCAAACACATTGTTATTATTTTGGTTTGAATAATCAGTTGTAATTCAAAGAATTTAAGAATAGAAAAAAAACCAATGGTTTTTATTTGCCCACATATTCACATTTCTAGTGTTCTTCAATACTTTCGAAAGATCCAAACTTCCACTAAGCATCATTCTCCTTATGCATACAGAATTCCCTTTGTTGGTTCCTCCAGTGCAGAATTGTTGAGATGAATTCACCCAACTTCATATTTGAGAATGTCTTTATCTTATCTTTATTTTTAAATTATATTGTAATAGGGTTCTCCAGAGAAACAGAACAGGACCAAGAGGAGATATGCACATCTCTCTCTCTGTTTTCTCTCTCTTCCCTCCCCCTTCCCTCTCTCCCTCCCTCCTTCTGTCTAAATGACCAGGAATTACTATGTGTGTATGTGTGTGTGTGTGTGTGTGTGTGTGTGTGTGTGTGTGTGTATGCGCACGTGTAAGAGCGCGTGCATGCATGTGCATGGGTAGAAAGGGAGAGAGAGACTGATTGGGAGAGAATTGGCTCATGTGCTTATGCAGGCTGAGAAGTCTCATGACCTTTCATCTACAAACTGGAAGGTCAGGAAAACCCATGGTGTAATTCCAGTCTAAACTTGAGGCCTGAGAACCAGGGGAGCCAATGGTATAAGTTCTAGTTTAAGACCAAAAGCCAGAGAATGAGGAGCACCAATGTTTGAAGGCAGGAGAAGATGAATATCTCAGCTCAAGAAGAGAACAAATTTTCCCTTCTCCACCTTTTTGTTACATTTAGGCTCTCAATGGATTGTACAGTGTCAACTCACAATGGTGAAAGCAGTATTCTTTACTCAGTCTACTGATTCAAATGCTAATCTCTTGTATAAACAACCTCACAGACATAACCAGAAATGATGCTTTACCAGATATCTGGGCATCCTTTAGCCCAGTAACCATCACAGATATTTTCCTTAGATATAGAACTCAAAATTTATGGATTTTCCTGTCTTTTTTCATTTCCAATTTAGCATTTTAAGATTTTTTTTTCATGGTTTCTTATAAGAAGTAGGACATTGCTTATTCTTCTTTTAATTTTTCTAAAGTTTCTCTTCTCTCTGCCCACTTTCAGGAAGTATCATTTTCTTTGGTTTTCATCAATGTGACTAATGTGTGCCTAGGTATACATTTCTTTTTATTCTTCTGTCTGAGGTTCAGTATAAGTCTTTAATCTAGAAGCCATTGTTTTTCATCATTTTAAGATATGTTTGCCATTATATATTCTAATATATTTTCTGCCTCTTTTTTCTCTCATCCCCTTGGTGGGATATATGTGTGTGTGTGTGTATGTGTGTGTGTGTGTGTGTGTGTGTGTGTGTGTGTGTGTGTAGTTGATGTTATACCACAGGTGATGGAGGTTTTGTTCAGGTTTTTTTTTTTTTCAGTCAAACTGAGCTTCATTTTGATGATTACTATTTACCTTTCCTCTAGTGGATTAATCAAAGTATCTGTTATGTCCAACATGCTGTTACTCTCATCTAATAAATTTGTGACATTAAACACTGAAGTTTTCAGTTCTAGATTTCTATTTAGTCATTTTAAAGCATTTTTACAGTTCTCTTCAATATAATGTAATAAAAAATCACAGTGATCTAGAAACCAGAAAATGTAGATTTTTAAAAACAGAGAACATCTATTATTTTATCAGCCAACTGTACTTCCTTTTTGGTAACTGTAACTTATACTTTTAGGGGTGCTTATTTTTTTTAGGCTCACACTGACTGAAAGGTCAAGTGCATGACCTTAACTTAAGGCAATTGGTGATTTACAGTCTTCTGAGCAAAGTGATTGGTGTAGGTATAGGTTCATGTTTCATTCAGAACCAATGACCTAACAGAAAAATTTCTCCAGGAATCATGGGAAGGAATTTCACATTCTTGTAGGATTTTATCACATGACTCTGAAAAGTCTAGAATTGCTGAAACCATTTTGCCATCGTGAGATAGATAATCGACCTCTGGAAAATAGGGCCAACATACAATGAGAGAGGAGACAATTTGAACTAAGGAGCTGAATATGTTCCAGACAAAGTCTGATCCACTGCATTTAGCTTCAACTTTGCTTATATTGCATGAGGCAATACCATCTTACCTTAAGTTGATAAGGACTGAATTATTGGCTAACTTTATCACTAGTTGAAAATAGGCCAGAGATTTATAAGTGGTGTATTATGAAATGTGTCATAAAATAGTAAAAATATATGCTTAGATCTTAATCTTTCAGGTTTTAGTAAGGCCAGAAAGATATGCAGTCACTGGAGTTGTCGGGCTGGTCAACTATAACCACTAACAATCTCAAAAGGTTATCCTAGCTTGTCGTGGGCATATCATTATCTTCCATCTGTGCACTGTTATGAAAATGTTTGGAAAGCATTGCCTTAGTGATCCATTTAATATTTCTAAGCTTCATTTTTACCATATGGAAAATAAGAAAGCTGTAAAAGGGTACTTTAAGGGATTTTTAATCTATATCATTTTATGAATCCACATTATCAATTTTGGCTACAAAATTCCAGTAGCAAAATCCAATATTGTACCGCCATGAGGGAAATGGGTTATGTCAGCACAGAAGGAAACAAAAGGAAAGTATAATTAACAAATGGACAGATACTTTAGCACACAAACCTAGGACACATAGGGTCACTAGAGATGAGTTTGCATAAAAATAATTCTAAAATAGATCAGATCAATTCATCTGTAACCTAGATAGTTTATGGCAGCACCCAACTTTAAGGTAATCCTATATCTAAAACTGCAAACATGTCAAAATAGATACAGATATTGAGTCTAAAGGCCCTATTAACATTAAATTCTCCACCATTTGACTAATACCCAATATTCAATAACTGCATTCACATGTGGAACAAAATTGTCTGAAATTGTGAACAAACAAACAAGAAAGCAATGGCATTCAAACAGTCTAGAGTGGAAAACAAGGCACAGTTTGAATTGGGCACGCCAAGTTTCACAAAGAAAGACGCAGTGCATTATGGCGGACCAGATCTGAACCCGTCCTCTAGTACAACTCCATCACTTTAAAGATGAGAAAGAGCATGCCAAATTTTTTGATAAAGCAAATAGGTTCTTTTGCCACACTGCATTTCAACCAAAGTCATCTAATCTGAGGTTTACACCCTATAAGAGATCCCGTATTGTGAACCTAGGAGCTTCCTTTCCTGGTAAGTAAACAGCATGTGCTATCATCTCTCTGGACCATTTAGCCCTTACCAGTCAGAGAGAATCATTACTTAAGTTGACATCTTTGTTTAATCTCCTGATGCTAAGCTATATCCTGTAGAGATTCTGATAAAACTACCTAGCACAAAATGGGTTAGAAGTTAACGACTCAGTTGGTGGTACCTGTGCCTGTTATGTTTTCTCAGAGATAAAGATGTTGCTTCCAGCCCATTTTCATTGAGGCTGTAAAAAAGTTTCCACAGGTAGAAACCAAGAATTTCAGCAGGGGATACAGGAAAAACAGGTGTAGTTATTGTCATTGTGTGCCAGCATTGCTGAGAAACTTACTCCTGAGGTACAATGACAAAGCTGGGACCCTTGAAAACTGGCAGATCTCTGAAATGTTCTACCAACACATGCCTCTGTGCACGAACAGAAATCTGGAGGGGTGCCCTAGAAAGCTGGTTAGAGGAGCCATGTGACTTACCAGTTGGCAAACCTGAAGTACCACCAGCTTCCTACATCCCCCACTTTTCATGCTGATAAGAGACTGGAATGGTTTTGGAAGTTCAGAACCAGCCTCTCATCTGTTCATTCCTTCACTCGATAGCTCACCCAAGCATGCAGCCTGGCGTTTAGCTGAGTACATTGCTTAGAGTGGATAACTATTATATCTTGATTACTCAATCAATATATATTTAACATAAAAGTAAGTAATCTTTTAAGTTCTCCTTTTCCTTTCTTGACCTCAGGTTTATGGGATGGTCTTATTCAGTTATTTCCCATTTTTTAAAATTAAACTAATTTAAAATTTGTTTTTAAAGTTTATTTACTTTTGAGAGAGAGGGAGCATGTGTGCATGTACAGATGAATGGAGAACGGGCAGAGGGAGGATTAGAGAGAGCGAGAGAAGGGAGAGAGAGAATCCCAAGCAGGCACCCCGTTGTCAGAGCAGATCCTGATGTAGGCCTTAGACCCACGAACTGTGAAATCATAACCTAAACCAAAATCAAGAGTTGGATGTTTAACTGACTGAGACACCCATGCACTCCATTAAGTTCCTAATTTAAACTTTAAAAAGTAAGTTCCTATAGAGATAGCAAATAATGCTAACGATGAGTATGAACTGAATTGATATGTGTAAAGCACTCAAAACAGTGCATGGCACATATATAAGCATTAACTATTGTTGTCATTGTTGTTATTACCACCACTAGTAGTACTAGTATGGTTAGTTCTTTAGATGCTTATAATGCTTCTAAGCACCTTCATTCACATGCCCCATATAAATAAAAATTCAACATTTTGGATCAAATTAAGTCATGTACCATGCTGTTCATTGATTAAGGCTCTCTCCAATTTGAGATCAAGCAAAGAACATCAATATTTAAGTAAATTTTGGCTAACTAATGTAACAACCATACACTGGTGGCTTATTTACGTGCCTGGCATTGTACAAAGAACCATGTGAAAGACAATGAGTGAAGGAATAAGCTGTCAGAAGCAAGACCAAAATCTTCCTAAAAAGCAAAGTAAAAACCAGACTTTTAAATTCATAATCAATGATACAAATGGGAGACTTGGGCTGCTAATGGATACTTAAGGTCTGAGGGCTGAGTGAGATACATGGTATTTCTTATCAGCTAGATCTCCAACTTATGCCAAAATCCAACCATATATTAGTAGTTATATAATTCCTTCATTCATATTTCAAATGACTTGCAATGTCTATTTACAAACACAAAACAAAACTAACTTAAAATTCTAAGTTAGTGGGCTGAGTTTACTCCCAACAGACATGTTTATTTGCTGCATTTTCAAATTGAGAGCTTTCAGGTTTAAAATATATAGCATATGTCTACATGCTTTAAAAAAGTGCAAGATGTTACAATGTGGGGCTTTCACGCCTGCATGACCACAATCAGCTGAAAAGGAATAGCAGCTGCTTTCTTTGGAAAAGGTTTGTCTTCTGAAGGGTGTCAGGGTCCCACTATTCACTCCATGAATGAATAAGGATGCACATATCTCACTTCACTTCCTTATATAACTTGGTCTGTCCCTCCACACATTGAAGGGTGTGACCCCCACTTTATGTCCAGAAATTTATTTTTTTTAAGTTTATATATTTATCATTTTGAGAGAGATAGAGAGAGAAAAGGGGAAGAGCATAGAGAGAGAGGGACAGAGCACCTGAAGCAGGCTCCATGCTATCAGTGCAGAGACCCATGTGGGGTCCAAACCCATGAACCACAAGATCATGACCTGAGCTAAAGTTGGATGCTTAACCAACTGAGCCACCCATGTACCCCAATGTTCAGAGACTTCTAACATGCCTCTAGATGATCACAATGCCCTGAAAAGCTAATGAAACCTAAGCCCCGGGGCCCTGCACTAGCACAAATCCTTACAGTGCTCTGTACCTAATTTTATATATTTAGGAGGCCTTCTGCACTATATTGAATAAGTTTCAGTCCCACACCACCTAGATCTGCCTCTATTTCTAAAGACTGTCAAACCAGAATGCCATTAAACTATAAGAAAAACAAAACAAAACAAAACAAAAAAAAACAGAGCCAAACCCAAAATCCACACATGCTGAAAAATTGCTGCCACTCCTAACTCCTGGAAAACAACTGAGGAGAGTGGATATCTGCTATTGTTGGGTGTTATCTCAGATAGGGTACGGAAAATTAATTGATAAAATGATATAGTGCTTTTACTCTTAGAATGCTTGTTAAAGTCTGGGGGATTGCTTGTAGCCAAAAGTAATTGAAAATATGATCAAAAGTTACAGCCAGACTACTTGGTACAGTATGTGATGCTCCAATTTTAGAAGAAGGGCAGAACTAAGTTGTGAATTAAAGCCTTGAGAGAAAATCCTGATGCTGGAAGAAAGAACACAAAGCCTTAACCCCTGCATTTCTTGCTCCAGCCCTCTGCTTTCAGGAAACCACTTAAACAAGTGGTATCTTTGAGAGTCTTCAGGAAAATTTTCCAGTCCAAATATGACTCACGTATCCCTCATGCCCCATATCTGAAATTGTGTTCATAGGAAATGGGGGAGGTGAGTTAGGGACAATCAGGAGGATCTCTGCAGGAACTACAAGTGGAAGGAAGAGAGAACCTATCTGCATTGAAATACAAGGGGAAATCTCAGGAAGGCTCAGCCCAGGTTGGGCTCAATAGCATTTGGAAATCCAGTCAAAGCAGTAAGAAGCCAGAACAAATGTAAAACTGATACACAACAGTCAGCAACATATCTAGCTGTAGATCAGCAGTTCAACAAACCGTGGCCCACAGACTACCTGCCTCTTTTACCACCTGAGCTAGGTCCATATGCAAGAGGTACAAAAATGTAATAATTACTTACTAGATATTCTATAGGCTTCCCAAAGCATCTAATAATGACTACTTGGAGTTGAGGCTTTCTTAACACAACTGCTAAACATCATTGTCCAAAAGGGATGGGGGACAATAGAAATATTAAAAGAAAATGAACAGAGGCTTCAGTTTTGTGCTTAAATGCTGGTATTGCCAATGTCCAAGTGACCAGGTGCAAGGCACCTCTTCTGAACTAGTGTCTTCGTCTGTGAATGGGGATAAGATACTTCTGGCGATATGGAACTCACTGAGGACCAAATGAGTTTACTTTTGTTCTCACAGAGAAGAACATCAAGAATCACTTAATAATAATTTCACCCCCTTTTTTTCATGAGTACTCAAGTGCAGCAGGTCACTGAAGAAGGAAGAAAACCCTCTATATCAGATAGCTACAGTTTGTGACAAACTGCCCCAAAGCACAATGGCTTGAAATAGTATGCATTTATTGTTCCTTAGGAATGTGTAAGTACTTCTGCCTATGTGGGCCAGGATTGGCTGATCTTTAATAACTGGATCCTGTGTCTGTGGTCAGCTGGGTCAGAGCTGGGGTTCTAGGAAATATATCACTTGCATGTCTACTGGTTAGCTGACTCTTGGGTATGGCAAAGGTAGGAAATGGATCCTGGATCCATTATCACCCATCAGGCTGGCCTGGGCTTATTACCATGGTAACCAGGCAGGGTTCAAACACAGAAAGAAAAAGGAGGTGAGGCCTCTTGAGAGCCAGATTGGAAATTGGCACATTGTCAAATTCCACCACATTCTAGTGGTCTAAGTAAGTCACAAGGGGAGTCTGTATTCAAGCAGTTGGTGAAAATTATCTCTTATTAAGGGTTGCTGTCTAATTGGGGCACTTGGGTGGCTCAGTCAGGTAAGCATCTGACTTTTGCTTGGATCACTATCCTCACTGTTCATGGGCTCAAGCCCCCTGTCAGGCTCTGTGCTAACAGCTCAATACCTGGAGCCTGCTTTGGATTCTGTGTCTCCCTCTTTCACTCTGCCCTTCCCCTGCTCACGCTCTCTCACTCTTTCTCTCTCTCAAAAGTACATAAACACTTAAAAAATAAAAAAATAAAAAGAACTACTGTCAATTCATACTGTCTAGGGTATGGATATAGAAAAGCATGAAAAATTAAGGTCAAAACCAATCTACTACATCTCTTTGTTTTGGAAAAAAAAGAGAAAACAATGTTTGTCCATATTTGTGGTAAAGATCAAATGAGACAAAGTATTTCAAAGATCTAGAACAAAGGCACATCCTAGGCACCTGAAAGAGCTTTTGCTACGCCAGTCTAATTTATGCACTATAATTCAATCAAACACTTTCTTCACAGCTTGTGTGTTTTCTTTCAAAGAAAAAAAATGTACTCCAAACAGACTTAATTCTGGATGAAAAACAAATTATATGTACATTATATTCTTTACATCTAGTTTAGAAGTGATGAATATTATCTGTGTAGGCAACTCAAAAATAGGATGTGTTTCCATTGTGAGTTGAATGAATTTGCATCTTTTCTGTGATGTGTTAGAGAAGCAAGATATAAATGCCAAGTGAGGGTTGCCCTGTCACTTGCTATAAAAGATCTGCTTGGTAGCCTCAGCCAAATGCCTCAACGTGTTGGTGTAACTCTGCCTGAGCACAGTACTTAAAGTATGGAGACAAAGCTGGGTCAATATTAGAATATAATGGGGGGGGGGGCCCAGAGTATTAATCAGTACTGGAGAATTTCATGTAAGTGGTGGACAAGTTACTAGAATAAACACATCTCTTCAGAGAAGGTTAAGAAGCAAAAGACTGTACTTACCCATGCACCAAAAGTAGTGTACCAAATACAATGAGTAACTTGACATACATACTGAGAGCTGAAAAATGCTATTTACAGGAGCAGAAAATTGCAGAGGCACAGTGCATGAAGGACTATATAAATACTGGGACATAAAAAACACAAATAGAAAGGAAGGGAAGCACTGGCTATTCCTGTTGTTTATTATTTGGTGGATTAGTAATAACTAGCAATGTAATTTAGGGTTAAGGCAAAAAGCTTAAAAAGTTTTTTAATGTTTATTTATTTTTGAGAGAGACAAAGCATGATCAGAGAAGGGCAGAGAGATGGAGACACAGAATCTGAAGCAGGCTCTGAGATGTCAGCACAGAGCGGGACTAGAACTCATGGATTGTGAGATCATGACCAGAGCCGAAGTTAGCCACTGAACCAACAGAGCCAACCAAGGAGCCCCAAGGAAAAAAGCTTTAAAACTAGTTTTTTAACTTTAAGATTATAAACTTTATTCTAAGGTGAGAAGCTCTTATATAATAATTAGATAACAAATGGATCTACATAAGTGTGACATAAATAGATATTATAAACAGTTCAGTCTTATAATAGGCAATAAAAAGACAGATGAACATCATATTACAGAGTCCTGTCCTAAAATGGTTCAAAGGAAAAAAAATTAAATGAGTGTAATGAAAGAATCTTTAATTTAGCACCTTTTGAGAATACTAAGTAATAAAGTAGTACAGCATCTTTACTGGAGAGTTTATTTTACCAAAAAATGTCACAAATCTAGGTCTTTGTTAACAAATTCACTCTTTATAGCAGTGTTTTTCAACTAAACAGTATTTTGTAAACCAATAGTATTTTGTAAACTAATGACCTACCTTTCACCCAAAACAAATAACCTTTCTCCCAAAATATAAAGAAACTCTTTTCTTTTGGCTTTGCTAGAAAAAATATGTGGAAAACTATGTGGAAAACTTTTAAAGTCCAAGATTTTTAAAAAAAAGTTTCTGAGAAAATTTTATGTGACATCTTCAATTATTTTTAATGTTTATTTTTATTTTTGAGAGAAAGAGAGACAGAGCACGAGCAGGGGAGGGGCAAAGACAGAGGGAGACACAGAATCAGAAGCAGGCTTCATGCTCCAGCTGTCAGCACAGAGCACAACCGAGGGCTCAAATCCATGAATTGTGAGATTGTGACCTTAGCCAAAGTTGGATGCTTAACCAACTGAAACACCGAGACACCTCACACAGGTCGTCTTTAGAACAAATGGAGGTTCTTGAAAGAAAAAGTTAAAAATAGAACTACCTTATATCCAGCAATTGCACTACTAGGTATTTACATAAAGAATGCAAAAATGTTGATTCAAAGGGATACAGGCACCCTGATGTTTACAGCAGCATTATCAACAGTAGCCAAATTATGAGAAGAACCCAAATGTCCACTGACTGATGAGTAGATAAAGAATACGTGGTATATATCATTATATATAATGGGATGTTACTCAGCTATAAAAAGAATGAAACCTTGCCATTTGCAATGATGTGGCTAGAGCTAAGAATATTTTGCTACATGAAACAAGGCAGTCAGAAAATAACAGATACTATATTGTTTCACTCATGTGGAATTTAAGAAACAAAACAAATGAACACCGGGGAAAAAAGAAAGAGAGAAAAAAATCAGGTAACAGACTCAACTATAGAGAACAAATTGAGTGTTATTGGAGGGGATGGGTGAAATTGGTGATGGGTATTAGGGAGGGCACTTGTGATGAGCACCAGGTATCGTAAGGAAGTGATGAATCACTAAATTCTATACTTGAACTAATATTACACTGTATGTTAACTAACTGGGTTCAAATCAAAACTTGGGGAGGGGGGAGCATCATTCCTTAGATAAGATACTTGATATATGTGTCATCAATGACCATTTGTTGAATGACAATTTTATTGACTGTATTTTTATGGACCAAACCCATTTCTAAGTACTTTATAAACATTATCTTATTACAATCACACAACAGTCTTATGATTTGGGTACTATTATTACTGGATAAGAAACTGAGGCCCAGAGAGGTAAGTAACTTGCCAAAGATGGTACTATTTGTAAGTGGTAGAGATGGGAATGCAAACCATGCAGTTGGAATCCACATTGACTACTATCCTCCTTTGCACAGACGAAGGGAAAATTAACATATTTTGGGTGGTGGGAGATGGGAACACATTTTCTAATGAACCTCAGAATCCAAGTCAAGAGGTCAAACTTGGTTTCCATTTCTTAAAGTTACCTTATATTTTAGTATTTTATTGAAGAATTGTTTCTGAATAAATATGGAACATAATTTTGTGTTCTTAAATCCCATTTAAATAGCTTAAGAATCCCTTGGTCTTTGACTATTATAAAGGCATATATCTTAAACATCTAAAATTGTGTTAAAGACAGTAGAGTATAGGATAGCTAAAATTAGAATCAATTGGTAGAAGTTGCAGGAAGAAAACTGAATGTTCCAAATTACATGGACATGCTCTGACTGCTTCAGGATATAATACTCATGGTGGGAAGTATTCAAGACACAGTAACCACTCAGAAAGAATGCTGCAGGTTAAAAGGTATTAAATGATAGCTGGGGATAGATTAGATGGTCTCCCTTCCACAGGGAGGACCCTATATATAGGTTATGACCTGTTCAAAAATCATGGTCTATATGCAAACTAAGTAGAGCAGTTCTAGTCTTCCGACACTTTCCTCCAGCAGAGTGTCCCACATGTAGTAGGTATTCAATAAATGCCTATTGCTGTATTGCTCACAGTCGGTACAATTACACAGGCTATATGGTTTTTCAAAATAGTTATTATAGGTATTTATTCTCATGGCTCAGATTAAATAAGCTGCAAGTCTTAAAAAAAAAACCCTCAGTTACAATAGCTGGTGGAATCTGATATCATAATCATAACTTTATATTATTGTCTGCATCCTTATTCCTGTATTTTCTAACAATTATAGCAATGGTTACTTACCACTATACTAGGGGATTAGTCACTGATGTTTAATCAGTGAAAGAATCATAATTAATCAAAGTGCCCATTTAGAAGAACTTGCCAGTGGTCAGGAAGACTGTTTAGCCTTCTGACAAACCTTATCTTGGAAAGCTGCAGTAAGCAGATTAAATAAATTGGGCTTTTTCAATTCAAAATGTAATTCTGTAACTTCAATTACAAAGTTTCCCAGTATTCTAAACTAGGACATATATATTCCATTCTCTACTTCAAGAACGTATAATCAGTCTTTGAAGCAAAGAAAAAAATAATCCTTTGAAGAAAAAGGGAAAAAAATGTCCAAACCAAAACTTGTTAACAGATTTAAGTTCATTCAACTCAAAAAGCTATTTTAATATCACTCTGTGGTCATACAAATAAAAAAGAATCTGTTTTCAGACAGGCTCTCCATTCACCAAGCATTACCATCAGGGGACTCATACGTGTCCATAAATATCCATACTTCACTACCATCTGAAGAGCTACAGAAGAAAGCCATCTAGAAGGGGCCATGATAAGCCTACATTAGGAGGCTTGTAAGTTCATCTTAATCAACTTGAAATTGAGCTCATCAGACCTGAGTTAGAATCTTAGCTCTGTTTCTTAGCAAATGTGTAACATTCATCTGCAAAATGTTTTGAAGATAAGTAGCTATTGCAGTCAGGCTGTTGAGTGGATCAATTGAATTAGAGCTTGCAAAAACACTCAGCACAGTGCTTAGCTCATGGAAAATATGGTCCCAAATATTAAATAGTCTTTCACTACATACCGTAAGTACCCTTCATCTATCTCTCAGGAATTAAAAGACATTCAAAAGAATGAGGGTTGAGTTATATCCTGTCACATGAGCTCATCCCAAGAAAATTTCCCCCTTTTTACATATCTCCACCTATCAGCTATGTCAGTCCATTTTCTCCCACTTCCACAGAGATTTTTCTAGAAGCAGTCTATGATGGGCACAAGAGAAAATAAATGTTCAGTGCCTACCCTCCTGCTTTTCATCATATCTCTGTCCTAACTCCATCTGTAATGATAGATTCATGTCATTATACATGTGTCCAAACACACAGAATGTACACCAATGATGAACCTTCAGGTAAACTATGGAATCTGGTTGGTAATGATTAAGAAATGTACTAATCTGGTGGGAGGTGGGCTTTAATCATTGGAGAGGAGCAGGGCGTATATCAAAAATCTCTGGACATTTCTCTCAATCTCTGTACATCCTTAAACTGTTCTAACAAAGTCTTAAATCCATAAGAATTAACAAAAGAATAATAATTTTAAAAAGCTCAGTCTGATTTTGAAAAGTTGACCTACATTTTGGGAAAAACTGACGTATATTTTGAGTCAATCCAGAGCCAACACTGTGAATTTGACTTTTTTACAAGATTTGAGTGAGAAAAGGTGTTGGAAAAAGTCTTCCCATATACAAGAGAAAGCTCTCTCATGCTTCCTTACTGTGCAAAGGTGCTACTTATTCCTTTATTCCTTCACTTATCAAAACTGGTACTTGTGCATTAAAAGACAATTCAGATGTTGCCATATACCTGGGTTATTTCCTTTCCTGATTCTTGACAGTTAATCACTTATTTCTTTGTCCTACTTGATTACCCTTAACATCTGTTTAGTGCGCTGTGTATAGTGATCATCTGTTCACATCCCTCTCCCATAACAGCGCCCAAGGAGTGGGACTCCTGTGTATCATCAGCATCTCATACAGTGCCCAGTATAAACTGGGTCTTGATACGTGTTGAAATGAAGTGCTGTCCCAGTGGACAGTAGTTACGGGGTCAGACTTAGAGTTTGGACTGCCTGCATGAATCCAGATCTTTCTCTTCTTAAAAGAGGGTCTTTGGGTAATTATTTAAACATTAAATGCTTTAATTTCCTCATCTGTAAATAGATAATCATACCTATCCCATAGAGAAGTTGTGAAGATTTAAAAAACCAGTGATGGAAATTCCTTAGATCAGTGCCTACTACACTGTAAGTATTCAGTAAATCTAGATGTTATGATGATTGCCGCTGTTATTGTTGTTATAGTGATTTGTCCTTAGATTTGTCACGTCATTACCCAGGAGCAGCCCAGTAAAGATGCTTTTATTGGTTAGCCATGGAACTTTACCAATATAAACTGTGTTTTGGAGAGAAAGAATTATATATTCCCAATTAAAATGATTTTATACAAAAATATCATAGAATGCCATCTGTTCACACTGGAGATGGCCGATTTGTTGAAATCTTAAAGTGACATATTTAAGTGCTTGACATTGTACTATTAGACACCTTTTGATTGGGTACCAAGCTTATTCAGGTAATCTTTGTAAGTCACGTGTTCATAGGATGTATTATGTGTGCAAAAAGAAAATGACACTGTGTAAGAATCACCTACTCATATCCTAATTCAGTGAGTACATCATGCAGTGTGTGGGACTCACTCCAGAGCCTTCCAAGGGAACAGCAACATCTCTACAAAACAGACCTGGTTGGTGCACAGAGCCCTCTTCTCTTCCTCTAGCTCTCTCCCTATCTATCTTCTTCTGATTCTTTCTCTCTCCCTCCCTCCCTCTCTCCCTCCCTCCCTCTCTCCCTCCATCTCTCTCTCTCTCTCTCTCTCTCTCACACACACACACACACACACACACAGAGTTTTTGTAATAGCTCCAAGTTTGAGAGTTTAGGCCTATTGGGTGGGTAGTTTTTCAATGCTCCTGTGAATAAGTGAATGGATGGGTAGGTGTGAATGCTGTTTCTTGTGGTCCAATTGAGGTGGGAATGGTCTATATCACTATTCTACCACTACAAGGTTCATGAATATACCTACAGGATCTTATGTAATAGCTGTTTCCCAGAATTACTCCTACATTAACAATGCTTGTTTGCTCCATTATCTCTTCCTTGAGACATACTTAATACTGTTTGCAAAAAATCCTTAACACTAAGGTTTTAATCTTTTCCAGGTCATTGTCAATTCACAAATGCTATTTAGTTAAAAAAAAAAAAATCTGTTCTTACACAAAGTCTCTTTGAAAGCTTTCTTCAAGATACTGGCTCATATCCAAATTGTAATCTTTGTCCAAGTGTCTCCTTACCTTTCACACTGCTCTCACTGACTTCACATGAATCTTGGGCATTCACAAGAAAAAAATCTCTTACTTCACTGAGTGAACCTTCACTCAGAGGGAACACTAAGAAACAGTTTGCTAGTACATTCTTGATCTGATGGCTAGAATTCAAGTAACTTATACATAATAGTAACTTGTTAATCCTTGATAGAGGGTGTGAAAACCCAGCACTACATGACCTTGCTTACTCTTAAGATACACATTCCTTCAAAATGATAAGTATTTCCATGGTGCCTTTTCTGTTTTATTTTTAATTCATTCCAAGTTTTGGGTATACAATTTTGTTAGTTTCTATTCTCAAACATTTATTAACATATATTAATTTCAGTATTAATTTAGTCAAATTGAGTAGGCTTTTCTTTTTTTCCTACATAAGGGTTCAAGTAGAAAATGGGGAATTGCTGATCCGTAAAATGTATAAACGTAAAGAAGAATTAAACATCTGACAACTAGAAAAAAAAATGTGTCTAGGGTTAGCTGAGTTGAGGAAGGGAATAAACCCATGTGTTTTCCATATTTCTCATTGTTGTTTTTCTTTCTTAAGACGTATTTCACATTAAAATCCATTCACTGTTTTGAGGCACCTGGGTGGCTCAGTTGTCCAGCTTTAGCTCAGGTCATGATCTCTCCATTTGTGAGTTCAAGTGTCACGCTGGGCTCTGTGCTGACAGCTGAAAGCCTGGAGCCTGCTTCAGATTTTCTCTCTCTCTCTCTCTGCACCACACCCTCTCAAACATAAGCATTAAGTTTTTTTTAAAATCTGTCCACTTTTCAATTTTTCTCACATAAACTTCAAACTGTCTCAAAATTTTTCAAACACCCAGAGTCTATTACACAAAATAATGGATAAATGACTAGTATCTTCATGTGTAGTGAGAGGCAGTTTAACAAAACATGCATATCGTAGTTGGGTTTCAATCCCGTTCCAACGCTTGTAGACGTAAGGTGTTGGACAAGTTTCTTAGCTATCTATGCCTCAGTTATAAGAAGGAAATAATAAAAGAGCCCTTCACTCAGGGCTGTTGTGAGAACGAGATAAATTAATACAAAGGAGTGCTTAAATCAGTGCCTGTTACATAATCAATGCTCAAAAGGTTATCTAATGATGGAAATGTTTCTGTAGAGTAACCATTTTGTCTTTCTATGTTCTATTGTCATTATGTTGATACTGGAAGGTAAATACAAAATCCATGAGTTCCCCCAGTACCACCTCTCAGCTGTGGCTAGGAAGAGTAAGTCACCTTTAATCAATCACAGTGGACATCAGAGAAAGTGCTCAAGTCCACTTATTCTCACTCCATAATTCTTTCCATTGCATGATGCCATGAGGTCTTATAAGAAAAGCCTCATTTTTTCATTTCATATGAAAATAAACATTCACTACTATGTCAACATTTATCATAGTATTTAATACAACTATTAATACCTCATCCAATCAATTGGTAGTTGGTCATATCTTTGTAACATTATTATCAGAGTTACTATCCTTTCCCATTCTAGATATCTAAAATGTAGGTACCAATACCACTCACATTGAAAAAAACAAGAAATGGAAATGATAAGTGAGGTATCTAATATAACACATGGGAGTAGAGACATGATTAAAGCCTAGTACACTTGATTCCAAATTCCATAAACCTCTAGTATCAGAGACTCTACCATAAGAATGGAGAATATGACTATTAAGCCTTCTGTTATTCCCATGTACAAAAATCCCTTTCTAAGTCTTTGGGTAACAGCTCCTCAAATTTTTATTTGGGAAGCTGTCCCTCTCCAACTAGACACACTACTAGTGGGATTTTTGTACAAGATACCCTCATAACCCCCACTCCTGTGCAAAGGATGAAGACATGGGCCAAACTAGGGGGATAATTCACTCTTCTAGGATTTGATTCTCTTTTCAAATGTATTTGGAAAAAGTCCTCAGAGATTCCTTAAGCTTTACCTAAGGTTGGATTCCTAAAGCTGCTTGGTCCTGAAATTCCTGTTTCCCTACCTATTTTCTTAGATTTTATTTCTGATCTACTATCCTTCTAATAAATTTGTATTTGTTAGTGTTATCCAGGATCAAAGTTTATTCCTTACTACCAAAATATTATCAGTTACACAAACATAGGCATTTACCTTAAACAGCTGTATTGAACACCTGTTTTTTTAGTTTTTGGTATAATATGTAGCATTCACCCTTTTCACTTTATGATATCAACAATCCCCCTCACTCATTCATAGTACATGTTCCTCAGTTTGGGTTGGCCTCACCACATGTGCTGAGATGGGCAACCTTAGCACTAAATTCATCTCATCACAGTTACAGACTCGGTGATGAGTTTATGACATAAATTGGTAACATCAGAACTAACCACAGGTATTTTGGGCAAAACAAATTGTGAAGGAATACCTTTCAAGTCACTTTGAGAAGAAAGGCAGTGACTCAGTGAAAATTTTCATACTAAAGTACACAATAGACAGTGGAAACAGCCTAATTCCTAAAGTTTATGAGCTCAGGAGTCCAACTGTCCCTAAAGCTAGGAGCCATCCTAGACCTTTGAATCATTTAAGCCACTATGTTGCTTATCTCTCTCTTTTAGGAGTTGTATTTCTGTCAGTTGCAATCAAAAGTGTCGCATTCTATATGACAGCCAGTGAAAATTCATCTCACAATTTTGTTCTGATGCTAACCAACACATAAGAATAATGCTGTCCCTTCATGCCTTTTAGAACTAACTGTAGTTTAAAAAAAAAAAAAAAAACCTCTTACATGTTAAGTTCTTATTATTTTTACTTTGAAAAATATTTTATGTTTGCCATTTCATTTTAAGAGTAATAACAGTCACAAGAGGAAGGTAGCGCTATTATTTACATTTTCTAGATGGGAAAATCAAAGGCAAGAATGGTTAAGTACTTTTCCAAAGTTGTACTGAAAGGTAGGCATAAGACACAATTCTAGGATTCTTAGAATTCAAGGCTCTACTTTCTTTGGGACAAAATGGTGAATTTACTAAAAAAGAGATGTCAGACACAATGGCATAGGTACTCAGAGGCAACAGTTACTCTATTATCTGTTAGAATTCTAAAAAACATGTTGTACAGAGTTGCCCCATTATTCTAAAATAAATGGTTGCCCCTTATTTTCTAAATGCCTAAACTGTAAACATTCATTCAATGTGATTTGAATCCCTGTGATTTCCCAAGGATTCATAAAAACGGTAAAATTACAAATGGCAAAAGACAATCCAAAAAGAAATTATATCTAATATTAAAAATGTTTAATATATGACAAACTGTGACTTCTATAGTTAAATAGCCTGAATACTACAAGAGATACCTTAATTAATATTAAAATAATTTAAATAAAAATTGTACCAGATATTCCAGTTGAGATATCTATTGTCTTTTAATCTCTAGGTAACTCCATAACCTCTATCAAGTCTTAGCTAAATCAGAATGCCCTTGAGAATGCTCTCTGAATATGCTTAATGGTAAGTGAAATTTATTTATGGAAGCAAATTAGAGCAATGCCACTCTTAAGCTTTGCATGATTTGATCCTGAAACAAATGTTTGGGATGAAAAAATAAAAAACCCTTAAAATAGAGTTTTATTATCATGCAAATTCCCTGGGAGCTGACTATAGAGTATAACACAACATGAGGACTTTCACAGTTACAAAGTAGATAAATGAAAGAATCAATTGAATATAATGAAGAACAGGGCAGAAAGCTTGTTTTGTATAATTTAAATCAGGAAATTCACTTTTCAGATTACCATCTTCAGCAGGCACATCCTGAATGATCCATAACACTGTATAATACCCTCCCCAGCAGTGGAGGTAAATTCTGTGACTTGCTTCTAATTGACAGAATATGTCAAAGTTAATGGGGTATTGCTCCTGTTGTTATGTTATAGCTAGGACTCCATCTTAGCCACCTGGCATGAGAGACTTTTCTGCTGGCCTTGAAGAAGCAACAACCATAGAGAGGGCAACATGATAGGGAAATGTAGGAGGCCTCCAGGACCTTGGCTTGTCTCTAGCCCCAGAGTAAGAAGCTGGGGCATTCAGTTACATACTCATAAGGAAATGAACTCTAATAACCAACTGAATAAGCTTGAAAGTAGATTTCCCCCAAGTCAAGCCTCAGATGACAGTGCAGCCCAAGCTGATGTCATAATTGCTGACTTGCAGCATTGTCCTGACTTCTGACCCATAGTAACTTTGACACAATAAATGAGTACTATTTTAAATTGCTAACTTTATGGTCATTTGTGATATAGTAAAAGAAAGTCAGTATTCTTTCTACTCTGAAATTAATGTTATTCTATATATTTTTAATTTTTTAATGTTTATTTATTTTTGAGAGAGAGAAAGAGTATGAATGGAGGAGAAACAGAGAGAGGGAGACACAGAATCTGAAGCAGGTTTCAGGCTCCGAGCTGTAAGCACAGAGCTGATGTAGGGCTTGAACTCATGGACTTTAACTCATGGACTTTAAGATCATGACCTGAGCCAAAGTCGATGCTTAGCCAACTGAGCCACGCAAGTGCCCCGATGATCTTCTATATTTGTGATGAATCTCAGGACTTGTCATATAAGTATGAAGTAAAAGTCAAAATTAGGACTACTGCCTTACCAATGGAAGTCGTTGATATTCTTTATTTCAAAAAAGGCCATGTAGATCTGAGGATGTGATATAAACCTTGTAAATTTCTCACAACTGATTTTGTTGTTTCCAAAGAGACCCAAATAAAGAGTAATTTTAAGTAGATTGTCAGATGAGCTTGGTATTCCAGGGACCATTTACAAACCAGTGTTTGAGTTTCAGAAATTCAGAATCTCTCTTTTTTTTTTTTTTTAAATATTTTATTTATTTCTAGGAGAGAGAGAGAGACACAGCGTGAGCAGGGGAGGGTCAGAGAGAGNTATTTCTAGGAGAGAGAGAGAGACACAGCGTGAGCAGGGGAGGGTCAGAGAGAGAGGGAGTCACAGACTGAAACAGGCTCCAGGCTCTGAGCTGGCAGTCAGCACAGAGCCCGACGCGGGGCTCGAGCCCACGAACCGCGAGATCATGACCTAAGCGAAAGTCGGATGCTTAACCGACTAAGCCACCCAGGTGCCCCCAGAATCTCTCTTAAAATAGTTTATGGGACATGACTAACTTCTAAATGAAGTAAACTGAGAAAATTAGAATCCTCAAAGACTAAAATGTTATGAAACCAAACAATGCTTAAAGTAAAATATATTAAAAATTCCTGAGTGCAGGCTTAAAGATCTTAACAATTAATTGCCAAGATTAAGAACAACAAAAATTCACCTATATATAGTTCAGTCAATATACAAATTCAGGAACATATATCTAGATAGAAAAACAGCATGGGGGAAAATATGCTCTTTCCTTTCCAACATTAGTTTAGTAATGTGAGTAAAATAATGAGAAAGAAAATGTGTGATTCTAAAATTCCCTATCCCGATATGCTGTCATTTATGTTGGTAGCAAGAGATAAATATTCTTACACATTCAAGTGCTAAGAAAACAAACTGGGTAAAATTATTGAAAGATTGGCATTGAACAAGGAAATAATTTAAAGATAAAATTAATTCTAATTAACACTTGTGAAATGTAATGCAAATTTCAAGATCACACCAACAAATCTAAGACAGGATGGTGTATAAAGGAAAACAGAGATTGAGCTAATTTCACTGCCTGCTGTATTAGTTTGCTATTGCCACCATGACAAACCATCACAAACGTAGTGGCATAAAACAGTAAGCATTTATGATCTCACAGTGTTGTAAGTCAGAAAGCAGGCGCTTCTTTGTTTTGGGTCTCACAGGCTGAAGTCCATGTGTCAGCGGGGCTGCATTCTCTCTGGGATCTGGGAGTAATTTGACTTCCCTCATTCAGGCTCTTGGCAGAATTCAGTTCTATGTAGTTCTAAGACCAAGGTCCTGTTTCCTCGCTGGTGTCAGATAAGAGTTATTCTGAGCTTCTAGGGCTTCCTGAATTTCTTAGCTTCCAGATCCCCCTCCTCCAAGTTCAAAGCGAATTATCATGGGATACGTCCCCTCCACTTTAAACCTGTGGCATCCCCTCTTGCCTCATCTTCTCTCCTTCTTCCTAACACATACCTAATTCTTCTTCCTTCCTCCTCCACTTCAAAGGGCTCCTGTGATTACACAGGACCTACTCAGATAATTTCTCTAGTTTAATATTTTATAACATCTGCAAAATCTCTTTACAGGACTACCTAGATTATTGTTTGATTGAATAACCAGGAGACAGGAATCTTTGCGGGGGGAGGATAACTTGAAATTCTGCCTACCAAACCTGGCAATGAAGGCATTCGGAAACACTGTCATATTGTTGGTGGTGATTCATAAATACAACTTCCAATAATATTACTTTAAAACTGTAAAGTAATTATTAAGAAATTTAAAAATGGGATGTATCTCCTCCAAGTCACTGAAGAGAAAAAAGAAAACTTATGTAGCAAAACATATAAAGAAAGAAAAATGGAAGGAAGGAAATGTGTCAAATAAAAGATTGGAAAGAAATAAAATTAAAAATTATATTAATAAAAACAAAATGTGAAATTAAGTGCAAAAACCAATAAAGATATTACATGAAAATATGGAAGATTATTACAACTTGAGAATGTTATTTATACGACCCTTGCAATTGTAAAATGTGGAATCCATGGAAGAGATTGGTTAAGTCAGCTAAATAAAGAACAAATACTTCCACACAGCAAGACACAACAAAGTCAAAAGACAAATAACGAAGTAGAAAACTAGTCATTGCATGGCTTCTATAAATCAAAGAAAACAACACTCAAATGGAGGAATAAGCAAAGGATATGAATTGACAGAAAAACATACAAATGTTTTTTAAACATCTGAACAGATGTTCAACTTTATCATAAGAAAAATTAAAACTAATACCCTGACAGATGGTGACTACACTTATGGTGATCAGTAGTGCACAGAACTATAGAATTACTAAGTTGTATACATGAAATTCATATAATATTATATATTAACTATTTTTAAATAATAAATTTTTAAGAGAAAAAAATACACTGAGATTCTATCTTTAAACAATCAGAGTAGGAAAGTACAATATCTCTGGTAAATATTTTCTAAAGAAAACATTTCTACACTGCTAGTGGAAATTTAGATGATAAGCCTCACTGTAGGGAGATTGGGTGATGTCTCTTTTTTAAAGAAACTCTATTTTAGAGTTTTGGACTCATAGGAACATTGTGAAGACAACTGCTGAGACCTCACACCTAGTTTCTCCTGTTCATACTTTGTTACAATTAATAAACTAACATTGATATATTTTTATTAACTAAAATCCACAATTATTCAGATTTCCCCCCCTAAGATCCCTTGTCTGTTCCAGAGTGCATCCAGGTAACAATTTTACAGTTGGTCATTATGCCTTCTTCGGCTCCTCCTTGCTATGGCATTGTCTTGATTGTTTTTGTTGTATTATGACTGGCAGTTTTGAAGAGTACTGGTCAGATATTTTGCAGAACGTCCCTTAATTAAAATTTGTCTGAAGTTTTTTTTTTTTTTTCATGATTAGTCTTAGTATGTTTTTTTAATGTTTATCATTTTTGAGAGAGAGAGAAAGCTCAAGTGGGGGAAGGGGAGAGAGCAAGGGACAGAGGATCTGAAGTGGGCTCCATGCAGACAGAACCTAGCCTAATGTGGGTCTCATGAACAGGAAGATCATGACCTGAGCTGAAGTTGGATGGTCAACCGACTGAGCCACATGGGTACCTCAGTGTCAATATGTTTTTGAGAGGAAGGCCACAGAAGTAAACTGGCATTCTCACCAAATCATATCAAGGTTATTTACTCAATGTAACTTATAACTTAGAATTTACCACTATTCATTTTTGCCTTAATCACTGATTAAAGTGGTGTTTTGGGGGTTTCTCCACTGGAAAGTTACTCCCTGCCCCACCCTCTCTGCCTTCCATAGTATTCCCCATGAAAGGAAATCACTATACACAGCCCATATTTAAGGAATGGTAAATGATGCTCTATGTCCTTGAAGGTGGAGTATCTACAGAAATTATTTGTAATTTTTTTTCATATGGGAGCTTTGTCTACTCTCCACAGTTTATTTATTTATTTAGTTGCTTATTTATATGAGTATGGACTCAGGGATATTTATTTTATACTTTAAGTTATAATCTGATACTACATTATTCTGTTGCTTAAATTTTTCTAGCTTTGGCCATTGAGAACTCTTTCAGTTGGGTCTTGTGTCCCTTTGACTGATTCCATCTTTGTGGCTTTTATTTTTTGAGTGCTTCTTTTCTAGACCTATAGAATATTTCTAGACCTATAAAATATTCCGGGTTCATTTTGCATGTTTCCTCCCCCATAAAATCAACCATTTCACTACGAAGCCCTGGTTCCATTTACTGGGGAATGGAATAGAAATCAAGATCAGGGTGTCAGGTATACTTATTGCTGCTAAGATATAGATGCTTCTAGGTGCTCTCTGCTGACTAACAGAGCAACAAAATAAATGTGTGCCCTAACCCACATGTATACAAATATCTATCAGTATTTCTATATGTAACTATCCATACCTATAGAAAACTAAACATGAATTCATACTGAAGCATCCATCTCTAATCTATTACCACACAGATCATTATTGCCTTTCACATTGTTTACTGTAACTTATCCCTGAAGTTAAGAAAGTAACTTTTAAATAAAAAACACATCCAGCACTTTCAGTTATACAGACTAATTCATGCATTTACAAAATGACATATGTACAAATACATCCATTGTAACACTGCTTGTAAGTCACGATATGAAAATAATTTAACCATCAATAGATGATCAATTAAATAAATGTATTCCATATGCAGCTTTATATCATGCAATGTAGTCTAATTGGAAAATATTCCCACCTAACCATTTTCAATAAATAAATTAATTAATGGATTAGTGAATAAAAGATGAATAAGAGAAACTGAAGAAAAAGTCATTGAACATTATTTAAAGAATATAGCCACAAAAAAGAAGGGAAATCAAGAGCTAGAAATAAATAAAGTTTACCCTCTATCTGTATGCAATAAATAACTTCAGAAAGACTAAACCCTTAAAATGGGAAAAGAAAACCTTGTGTGACAACATGTTTGTTTAATGATCAAAATACAACATAATTCATAGCACTAATTCTAAAATTACTACATAATCAATAGCATAAACACCATTAATTTATTTTAATGGCAAAAATTGCAAATACAATATCAATATACAAAAGATACTTTTGAAAGACAGTTTTGTAATTTGCAATAACATGACAAATCAATAACTCTAATATTCAATTGAAATAATTTTTTATTTATTAAAAATTTTTAAGTGTTTGTTTTTGAGAGAGCAAGAGACAAAGTGTGAGTGGGGGAAGAGCAGTGAGAGAGGCTGACACAGAATCTGAAGCAGGCTAGATCTAGGTCCTGAACTGTCACTACAGAGCCCAACGCCAGGCTTGAACCCATGAACCGTGAGATCATGACCTGAGCCGAAGTCAGATGCTTAACCAACTGAGCCAAGCATGTGTCCCTGAACTAATTTTTAAAAATGAAATGTTTATTTATTTTTGAGAGAGAGAAAGTGACAGAGAGGGAGAGAGTGAATCCAAATCGGGCTCCAGGCTCTGAGCTATCAGCAGAAAGTCCAATGTGGAGCTCAAACTCACTACCCTTGAGGTCATGACCTGAGCCAAAGTCAGATCCTTATGTAACTGACTGAGCCATCCAGTGCCCCAGTAACTATAATATTCAAAGAAATTTTATAGACTGATATGAAAAGCCAAACAACAGAATAGAAATATAGAGATTATGAACAGGCAATTAACAGAAGAGCAAATTCAAATGGTCAAAAATATCTGAAAAGATTCTCTATCTTCCCAAGTAATCAGGAAACTGCATTAAAAATTACCTGTCCTTTTGTGCCAGTGAATGAATAGAAACTGAAATATTGATAGTTACCCTTTTTCTCTTAAACTTGTATATATTGATTGATCCTCCCCTACATGGAAAATGTATTATTTACATAATCAAACAAGTGAAGGTATTATTAAAAAATGAAAACATGAATAAAATGTGGATATAGGCAATTCAAAGAATGCAAATTGAAAATAAATGCATGAAATATTTGAATTTTACTAGAAATCAAAGTATCGTTAATGAAGGCAATATCTTGCATCACTTAAGAAATTTTCAGTGGAGAAAAATATTGATAATGTTGTATTGTTTTGATTATAAATTGATAAGAGCTTTCTGTAGGAATTTGAAAATATTTAACAAGTATTTAAACATATACATACTTTTTATTGACAACTGAACTTCTAGAAATTTATGCTAAAGAAACAATCTTGAATTTCTGGGGGGTTAGCTATAATATTACTAATAATTATCTCTGAGTTTAAGAACTTTAAAATATTAAAAATACTAAATAGAATTTTTGCTATAAAATACTTTTATCTTATAGCTAATTCCTTACAGAAATTTTAAAGATTTCATAATGTGCACATATTATTTTTCAGTTAACATATATGTATGTATAGGTGAGAAGAGCCAAATAAAACATGAACAAAGGGCCAAGGGTTGTTGCTTTCCTCACAATTTTCTCTATTGTTATTGAAACATATTTTTCTTTTTGAAATGTCTTTTAAATGAAATAAAATGTAATACAGGCTTGATGATTTGTAATTGTTTTTCTTCAGATTTTAGGACTGGATAATCATTTCTATTTAAAAAGTCTGTAGTAAGAATCCAATCCAGAGTGGAAAAATCAATTGTAGGTAATAAAGCTCCAGAGGACAGCCAGGAAGCCACAGGGAAACAATAACAGCTCTGTACTCTGCCAGTTGAGTAGGAATTAGGTCAGTCAGTACATACTTAAATCGATGTGCCATTGGAGCAAAATTATAATTTGTTTGAATCCCATCATTGGGGTCACTGGTGGACCATTTGTAATTCACTTGTACTTCATCACATCTTCTCTCAATCTGGACATCATAATCCCTCATTCCTCTCTCAAATTAGCTCCCTTCTGTTGAAAAAGGCATTTTGTCTTTATGCTTATTTTTCCCTTTCTTTCAATTTCACCAACAGTTAAGCAGACAAATGACTTTAGAGGTACACCAGCTTGCCTAAAGAAAGGAACCATTTCCTCAAGACACAAAAACCAAATGATGTAATTATATCAATTATGAGAAAATTTTCCATTTACCTGGTTACAGAGATGCCTGAATCACATATCAAAGACAGATGTTTGCACTTACACAAATACCCTAAAATATGTTGATGCAGCCGGATTTACTATTAGCATATCCAAGAGAATCTATAAAGCTGTCAGTTGGGTCACTTGTGTCTTTAATGAAAGCAAACCAGCAGAGAGGACAACACACACACACACACACACACACACACACACACACACCCGAAAACAATACAATACAAAGCAAAAACCTAAACATTCTTCAGATGTGCCCTTTCAACCTGAGTAATAAAAACATTTGCTAGCAAATTTCTGCCGTATTAGAGATCATTTCAGGTATTTTTAGGGACACAAGGGCAGTGATATTAGCAATCTGCATACATAAGATGTGGGAACAAAAGACTGTTTTTTCTCCAATTGTGAATAAGCATCTAAAGCAATCTCAAATCCTTACAATATTATGTAAAACTGAGGCAATATCACTTTTTCACAAGGTTGGCAAAGACAGTATGAAAATATTATAGTGTCAATTTCAGTGGGTACTTTTATTATTCTAAGGAAATAAAAAATTACTAAATATATTATGAATTCTGCACTCAAACCTTTCATAGACACATTCATACACACACATGCACACACACATTATAATTGTTTTCTATCAAATAACAATCAAGTATTGTTTATACTTGATTATCCTAAAATAAGATAATAATGCAAAGATATGTTTTCTACAGAAAATTCACACCCTTTGCTTTCCCCAGCTTCTAAATTACAAAACTATAGGCATAAAACCACCTGTTTAATCAGGTATGTTCTTTGGAGTGAAAGAATTAGCAGAAAGAGATAAGCTCCCAAGATATTTCTCAAACCCTTTGGATATAAAAACAGAATCAAACCTGGGAAAACAATCACGTTATTATTTTAAGAAGATTAGAAAATTTTAAAACCTTCATGTAGAGCCAGGGCTAACTGTCTTTTTGAATGACGATGATTTGACAATTCTTATTCTTTTCCTTCTACATGGGGTATCTTTGCCAGGAGGGTTTTCAAACAGAGACAATTGGATGGGGATCCCCAGGGAGACACCAAGCATTCTCTTGGTGGGAAAGCTGAGCTTTGTCCAGGTTTCCAAAAGCTGTATTAAGGGTAGTGACTCGGAAAAAGGCAAAATGTCTAGGTCTTCAGAATTTCATTCACACAGATATTTGTCTAGCCTTTAAGGTTTATAAGACACTTTCATGCATATTTGCTTTTTTAATGCATGTTACTGAACCTCTGAGGGCAGAAAAGAAATATGACTTCAAACATGTGAGGAAACTGAGGCATAGATAAGCTCAGAGGTTTGCGCAAAATCATGAAGCATGAAAATTAGAACACAGATTTCACGTGAGACTCCAAAATCTTTGTTCTTTCCAATAGGTCAAATGATTTTGAATGCTCAGAAATGCTAGATTACCAAGGGTTGCCCAGATTCTCTGAATCAGAATTTCAGAGGATACGTCATAGGGGAATATATTCTTCAGCAAACCCTCAAGTGAGGCATGTGTGCTACCAAGTGTTTTGCTACCTTGTTAAATCATTTGCCCATTTTTGTGGCATCACTTTTTTAAAGTTCATAACAAATATATAGTTTCATGAAACAGAAAATATATTTTCTCTCTATGATAGAGGTTTAAATGGAAGGAATATCATCATTTGCAAATGAGGTTTCTAGGTGTTTCTGAACCCTAATCTCAGAAAAATCCAGGAGTGTTTAAAGAATTGAATGCTATAAGGATGTCTCCTGGGTGGCTCAGTAGGTGAAGCTTCTGACTTTGGCTCAGTCATGATCATGCAGCTTGTGGGTTCAAGCCCCACATCCAGCTCTGTGCTGACAGCTCAGAGCCTGGAGTCTGTTTCAGATTCTGTGTCTCCCTCTCTATCTGCCCCTCCCCTGCTCATGCTCTGTCTCAAAAATAAATAAACATTAAAAAAATTTAAAAGTATTGAGTGTTATAAACTGTGTATGTAACCTTTTTAGGAAAAGTCTGTAAGTGTCTAAATACTATGCCAAGAAAACAAGAACAACAGAAACAACAAAATCAAAGCCAATATTATTTTTTCCAGTGACTAGCAATCATAATCTTTTTTTTTTCTGTATGTATTTTTCAAACCTGGGAGTGTTTCCTTTCCTTCTAGTCCACCTCAGGAAGATATATGAGATCTCTAAAATCTGGCTCAAGATGAAATTATTTTGGGGATAATTAAATATTCAGAGGTATGAAGTTTGAATTTCAAGTACTTGTCTACACCTGTAGACAGTTTGTTGCTTGTTTCATTCTACAAGCATTTATATACCAAGCAAGAAATCAGTAGGGATATAAAGAAAAATATAACTAGTGCATCCTCCAAAAAATCCACAAAATGGGGAGACACATAGGATAACAAAACAGAATGACTTGAAAAAGGTGAGGTCATAGGGCAAGGGCTTGATGATGATTATATGTATGTATGTATGTATTTTGCTGTCCAATCTCCAGCACCTACAGTATTGCCTGGGACAGAAAGGGACTTAAAAAATATTTGCTGTATTAGAAATTTGAAAAATCAATGTTTTTAATCCAATTATCAGGCAGTTACTAAAAGTGATTTTCTGACTTTCCTGTAGGTGTGTATTTGTGACCTGCAGATTTATTGTGCTGCACCATAAATGACCTTCAAAAACTTGGTTTAAACAGTGTCTGATCCTTTTAATTTTAAGGCTTTATCCTCAAGAATCATCATTGGATTCAGTTTCCTTTGCCTCCTCTTTTGTCAATTAGCTCAGATGAACTCTATGGACATCCACAACTAACTTTGAATGAGGTTTTTCAGATGAATGTAACTTCCTCAAATAGTACTTTTTGTATAAAATAAAGAATCAAGATATGACCCAATAATGAGAAACCTATTCAGGAACCAAATATAGGGCTCTTTACCCACCCTTATTGGGAGATATTTTTGTGAGATTGTCCTCACCCTACATGGTGGATGCTGTTGAGCTGCCTGGATCACTCGGGACCGTGGGCCTCATTCTCAAGTAGCTGCTGGGAGTATTGGAAGGTGATGACTTTCCTAGAATTGCTCTTGTACAAGGTCATGGGCCCTCCCCAGGGGTAGCCTTCACCCAAAGACTTATTTATGTTACTCCAGGAAGGACAACTGTAAGGGGTCATCCAAGCCCAGAGTCCTCTGCGGTATCATTTGAGGCCTTTGTTTTGACTGCAGGGAAATTCAATCCTTTCCTATGCCCTCATTCTACACCCTGTTCCCAGGGTGTTCCCAAGAGTTCTCCCCAGTAAACCTGCTCACATATCTCTCATAACCTATATCCCAGATAACCCAACTGTAGATACTTTATATTACAGTATATATGGTATTTGCATAACTACGATCAAGTCACTTAACACCCCTGGGTTTCATTTTTATTCTATCTGCAATATTAAGATACTGAATTGGGTGATCTCCAAGAGCCATCCTGCCTGTAAAGTTGTATGCTTCTACTACCCAATAATGTTATTATGAGATAAATAAGTGATAAATTTTATAGATGTTCAGAAAAAAGAGAAGCAAAATTATTATCAATCTTTTCAAGCAATATTTCGATGATACTTTTCAAAGCTAATTTTCATATCAAGATGACACAATATCTAATTTTTTTCTCCTCCAGAAAGAATGGTCTAAGAATTCTGTTCCTGACTTGTTGAGCTGATATCTAAAGGGGTCTTTTTGACTTGAGCAGGGATTATCTTACTTGGAGCTCAATGACAACATGGGGAAGTAAACATGAAAAAATGAAGCAGAATCAGGATGCTAAAAATCTGAGGCTTCCAAATAGTTAAGAATTTTGTACCAAGTTTTGTAGTGAGAAAGTAGTCACTGCTGCTATAATGCTTCTAAAGCCTCTTCAACCTGTTCCCACCACCGACCAATGATCATCCACTGGACATATGCTGTGTGTCAGGCATTATACTTAGTCCTAATTTACATGAATAACTTGACAAGTTCATTATCTTCTCATTTTTTTGCTGGTGATAAAAATGAACTCAAAGGTCAGAGAGGTTAAACCACAATGTCGCATGACTAGTTACTGCCTGAGCTAGGATTTCAGTCAAATCTGTCACCACAGCTTTTCCTATTTCACTCAGCTACACTGTGTCCTGAAGGGAAGAGTTTCCAGGCCAAGGAAATATACCAAGGGATAAGTATGTGCCAAAGCATAAAGACAGAGTTAATATGTGTCATAAGGGATCAGAAACTGATTCACTTTACTTAAAGAAAAATAGGTAATCAAATATGGTATGATTGTTGTAGCCCAAGAAGTTTCTTTTAGAAAGTTTGGGTTGCTTATACAATGAGGGATCTGCAAGACATTCATCAGAGAAAAGGTGTGAGTCTTTGCAGTGGCACACATGTGTTTGAGGAATGGAAACTCAACATGCAGTATCTGGTCAGTGCCTGGCCCCTAAAGGATATGTGATAAATATGTGTTGAATTGTTGAAGGCATTGATTACCATAGAATCTCTTGTTTTTAGTGCAGGGCCAGAAACCAAATATTCATTCAAACATTATTAGCTGGTCTATGGATGAAAGAATGAATAAAAACATAAATAAAACTTTTAGAATGTTCTTTTTTGCTCCCATTCAGCATTAGCCATGTATGTCCCTCTTATCTTCCAAGGGGAAATTATCTTTCTCATAAATATCCTTCTCCATCCCTTCCTGCACACTCATGAGATCAGGTTGTCCAGACAGATTCACAGTATTCTTGACATTTATTTCCCAATGTTGACCAAAGTTTGTAATTGTATATTTACCAATTATATATTTACTAATCTTTAGTCCTTAAAATTTGATACATGCTGGATTGACTCTGTCTCTTTTATTATCTCTGAAATAAGCATCCGGATGGAGGAATGAATGGATGGGTAAATACTGAATGAGTGGATAGGGAGAAAGAGACAGAAACTGAAAGGAGAGATTAAGAGAAAGAGAGAGAAAAATTCAGGAAAATGGGTAGATATTTCAGTTTTCCTACCATTAGGGGAAATGAAAAAGTAGGAGAGTATCTAAATCTCAGTGCAAACACATACACACACACACACACACACACACACACACATGCAAAAACAAAAAGGATCCAAGGAAATGACAGAAGCTGAACAGGAGTTTAGAAACTTATGCTTCATTTAGAAGGGTTGAGTTAATTTCATTGTTTGACATATAAACAAGATATTTGAACTGGAAATTGTATAGAATTTTGAGTTTATTGAAATCAAGATTGGATAGTAGTTTAATCCAATCTTGATTTCAATAAACTCAAAATAAAAGTAGTTTAGGAGGGAACATACAGGCCTGTTAACAGTTGATCCTATTTAAGGAAAATGTTGAACCTGAGGGAATATGTGTTAATTGGGAAGGAGTTGCAGAAATAAAGAAAAAAAAGAAATAAACCAGCCTAAAGGTGGTCACAGAGCTAGTGGGACTGATAAATTCTAAATCAGGGAAGTCAAGAGTGGTAAAGTTTTAATAAAAACAGCCACCTTTGGTGATGTTCAATGTAGCAGAAGGTTTGTGGAAAAGAGTTGGCTCCCTTATATTCCTCATTAATAATTTGTGTTATTAAACCCAATGTGAAGTCTGAAATGCAAAATGCATTTCTGCTTATACTTCCCTTTTATTCGTATTTCTAGTTGACATGCACAATGAAGGCTTTTTCCCCTTTAGGGTGTCTTTTTTTTCCCTAGAAGTATAGAAGGAATTTATTGGTTCTTTTTATAGGTTTATATAAAATTCAATCTCCAAAATAGATTCTATCTGTTGATACCTAAGAGAAGATGGATTCACCTTATTGTTCCTGGCAAAAACTGGACAAAGGCTTTGCCAATTATGATTTCAAGGCTACAGAGCTCTCACTAAGGAACCTGAGAGGACCATGACCCAAATCCAGATTCTCTCAATGGCTTATTCTCTTTCTCCCTGAATCAGATTCCCACAGGGACTGGGCTTAAGTGTAAGGCATCTGATCTGGAAGTCCATAAAGCAACTTCTACAAATGCAACAAGATATCATAGTTTGCAAAGCTACATTGGAGTTTATGCAGAAGTCATCTTTGTGCATTTGCCTTTTAGAAAATGTGGTCAAATTATAGACAAAGGTACAATGCTTTAATCTAAGGTGAAGTAGAAAAGTCTACTTTTTTTTCTTATTCATGATAAATACTACCAGGGGGAAAAGCCTGAGTACCTCAGTAATAACCACAATGATAAATACTTAGTGGCTTACTTTTTTATTTGCAGAGTTGCCTTTCATTTGGGAATGAAACTAGTTGATATCACTGTACCTGATTTAGTACCACCAGGGAGTTAGAGACTTCTCCATTTAATAATAAAGTGGTTTCTATTTCTAATCCGGTGTAGCATCCTTTTTATTTATTATTTATACAGCTATTCATCATACCATCCATCCTCTGAAGTAACATCATTTTGTATTAAAAAAAAATATTTTTGAAAGAGAGAGTGGGGGAGGGGCAGAAAGAGAGAATCCCAAGTAGACTCTACACCAACAGCACAGACCCTGATGTGGGGCTTGAACCAAAGAATCATGAGATCATGACCTGAGCCAAAGCCAAGAGTCAGATGTTTAAGTGACTGAGTCACTCAGCTGCCCCTGAAGTAACATCATTTTAAATGTCCTAAGGCACAAACAGGACACTAATTCCTTAAAAATCCAATACACAACAGCATGAATACTTGCCCCTACTGCTTTGTCATTTTGTGTTTTCACTTCATATACCTAAAGCGTGTAAGCAGAGGGCAGAGCAGTCATAGCAGCCTTTCATTGGTGAACATTGTCCTCAGTTTCCACTTTGATACTGAGCTACTCAGATATTTCCTTTACACAACCTTTCTTGAATATTGCCTTGATTTGGGGACAGAGTGAGATCTTAAATTAGAAGGAAACTTCCATTAAAATGCCATCTATGGGGCTTCTAGAATTTCTTTTCTTGACTTGATTCTTAAAACACATTCCTTCTGTAACACCTGGTCCCATGATTCCACATCCCTGCATTCCTTAGAGCTTATCAGTTACAAAACAAAACAAAACAAAATTCAGGCTCTGCTTTCAGGGTAACAAATCCTCCAAAGATACCTAAGCCTCATTCATATGCTGAATGGCATGCTAAGGTTTTATAAGGAAGTGGTAGGAGCTTCTTTGGTGCATTTCTAATGGCTGTGAAGCCACTGCAGCTAATAGATGAGAACTGAATAAATCCTCCATTTGTTTAAGCTGATAATACTTTTGCCAGCCTTGTGCAGCAAAAGCTCTGTGTGAAGTTCCTTAGCTAGGATTCCTTGACTCAGCACCCAAGCCACTTCCAATTACCTTGAAGAATGTGGCAATAGTTGAATGCAAAGAGGTATTTTATGTGATCAGACTGTGAACAGCTGATGAAGATTAGGCTCCTAAGTAGACCAAAAGGAAACACTTAATTATCATGCTTAAAGAATTCTCTCTGCAAGGATGGTAATGAGTTAGCATGAGCTGTGAGTCCATCTTGCTTAAAAGTTTTACTGTCTGTGTCTTTTCATATCTCATCCTCACTCTTCTGGCCTTTATTCCTAAGAAGCGAGATACAAACATCCCCTGCCAAGTTCAAAGTATTGCTCCTATACCCTCATGTGAAAAAGAAACATAAAAATTACCCTTCCAGGCCCATGCTGGCCAGTGACACCATCCTCTACTTTCACCACCTCATCTCCTGTCCCATAGTATGGCTCTCCGCTAAGCCCTGGGTCAGTTTTAAACTCACTTAACACCTTGCTTCTGGTTCACCTTTTCTTTGTTCTTACCCTCTGGCTCCTGGATGACTTCCACAGGCCTTTGAACTATGTAGTCAATGGACAGCTCCTTAGTTCCCTTTGTTTTCACTGTACATTCTACCTTAGCTCTACCTGCCACAGGGCACTCTCTACCTGGCTCTTGACACTTTCTGAATTATGCCACCTTTTAAAGCTTTAAATCAAATGCCTAGCCTTCTGGCAATGACCTCTTGCACTTCCAGTTCCCTCTTCCCCTCACTCAAAGCACACTGTTTCTGGATGTTTAACCTCCCTATTTTCTCTCCCTCTATGGCGCCCCTCCTCTCATGTATATATCCCTTTACCTTGCCAACTTAGATCTTTCACTCAATTCATTTATTCATTCAACTAATCCTTGATTTCCTAGTGTTTGCATTACTCTTCCCTCAGTATATAGCAGTAAATAACAAAGACATGAAGCCTGACCTTGTGGAGGGTACATCCAATCATGCTCTTGCTGAACCCTGAATCACTCCATCTCTTCTCTATAACATCTTGCTAGAAAAATTCTGTCCAGAATCACGTTAAATGTTTATTATCTTTGCTTTCACACCCATATTTCTGAGTGCTGCTAACAAATACAAACTGCAGAGCCAGCCGTATGAAGTGATGTCACAGATTTGGTTAAACAAAATAAAGTAAAAACATGTTTTATACAAGTATCATGGGAGATATTAGTAATCAACCTCATTCTGAATCCCCTACATAACTCAATACAGTCCGGTGATAATAAAACCATGACAGCTAGTGTTTCTTGTGGTGGATGCTACGTAAAAAATATGCGTTTGTTAACAAGGCTTCTTTCTGTCTTGTGCCTTTTGTAACTCCATCACCTGGCACCATGCCCAAACACAAAAGCTGCTCAGGTAGGTTTGGCAAATAAATCTGTATCTCACAGATGAGAAAACTGAGGCTGAAAGCTGCTCAGTAACTTGCACAAGGTCATACAGTAACAAGTACAAGACAGCAATGCCAACCTGGGAACTATAGCTCTGGATCTCCCCAACCTCCAGTCTCTCACACCGAATTCATACTCTCTGTGTCACCTCATCACCACTGAGGAAAGCATTAAACCTAGTGAGGGCTGGGGACTTGTCTACTTTGCTTTTTCTTTCAGTAACACTGCCATTTGAAAAAGAGGAAGGAAGGAAGGAAGGAAGAAAGGAAGGAAGGAAGGAAGGAAGGAAGGACAGAAGGAAATTTAAAATTTTTATTTATTTCTAGGAGAGAGAGAGAGAGAGAGACAGGGTGAGCAGGGGAGGGTCAGAGAGACAGGGAGTCACAGACTGAAACAGGCTCCAGGCTCCGAGCTGGCAGTCAGCACAGAGCCTGACGCGGGGCTTGAACACACGAACTGTGAGATCATGACCTAAGTGAAAGTCGGACACTTAACCGACTAAACCACCCAGGCGCCCCTGAAAGAAAGAAAGAAAGAAAGAAAGAAAGAAAGAAAGAAAGAAAGAAAGAAAGAAAGAAAGAAAGAAAAGGAAGGAAGAAAAAGAAAGAAAGAAAGGGAAGAAAGAAAAGGAAGGAAGAAAAGGCACAAAGAAACATACAAAAATACAAAGAAAGAAAAACGAAGGGGCGCCTGGGTGGCTCAGTCAGTTGAATGTCCAACTTTGGCTCAGGTCATGATCTCACTGTTTGTGAGTTCAAGCCCCACATCAGGCTCTGTGCTGACAGCTCAGAGCCTGGAGCCTGCTTCACATTCTGTGTCTCCCTCTCTCTCTGACCCTCCCCCACTCATGCTCTGTCTCTCTTCTCTCTCTCTAACATAAATAAAACATTAAAAAATTTAAAAGAGAAAGAGAAAAAGAAAGAAAGAAAGAATGAAGAAACAAACGAAAGAAAGCAAGCCTTTAGAGAAAGAGGGTGAGGGAGAAATGTCTATCTTCTCTGATTCTGAGGAGTCTTTGTGGCTGAAAATGCTGTTGTCAAAAGTGCCTTCTCAATTTCTTTTGCCACAGTTGAATTTTAGGCAGCTGTACTAAATATAGAAGGCCCAGTATATCTAAATGACCTATTTAATATCATTTCTGCTTTGTGCTTCAGATATTTCTTTAAAAATAAAAAGGTTTGAGTAACTAAATCCCATTTTCATGGTTATAATTGCAGAGGCATCTGAAAGACAAAATGTGTCATTTTCATCATGTTTTTGAACAGATATAGCAAAGCCAGTATGATTTTTGCAAAAGGTAGCAACATGTTCTGAAATGTATGCTACGAGTGTCTTAAAAATGTTAAATACCTACTATAATTCTACTGTTTCCTACTAAAGGTTTTAACATTTTACACATTTAATGTCCAAAGCTAAAGACAAGGAGAGAAGATCCTCAGCCTGACATAAAAACCTCTGTTTGCAAAGACCCTGCTATAAAGGATTTGCTTCTGCAGCTTGAGTGTTAAGATAGTTTACCAGTTTATACAGATTTCCGTTGTGGCTGAGACTATGCATGCAGAGGGGAGAGGGTGATGGGCAGGATATAAAAAGTGAGCCTGCAGATGGAGAGGAAAACCCCATGAGAGAAGATGGCATGAAACAGCATCTTCATATTCCAGAGCAGTATTTGGCTGGGCTGACTGTGTCTTGGAATCACCAGTCGTACAAGCTCTGTCCTAGACAAACTCAATCAGTATCTTTTGGAATGGGACCCAGGCATTACCATAGATTCAAACTCCTGAGGTAATTCCAAAGTCCAACCTTTGAAATGCTGTCCCCGTGTCTTGGTGTCACTAGTGAAGACACAGCTGTCAGAAAGCTGTGGTCACAGCAGCTGCTCTGAACAATGCCAAATGTGTTCCTTCATCCTCTGCATGCTCCCTAGTGAGTGTTTTGCTCCTTTGTACTTTTCTCTATTCCTCTTTAAGGATACAGGTACTTTCTATGCTAGCTTGAGCTTTTTTCATTACTGTTACCTTGTCTCCATCCAAACACTCCATGTGCAAATTATTTTTAACCAAAACTCCTATTTCATTTTACATGTATAGATTTTGTCCACATTTTTAACCAAAAACCTCTGGCACTCTCTGCACTTAAGCGTCATCCCCCAGCACCTGAGGTTCGGATTCTATTACAAAGCCAGCTATTTGGAAGCAAGCATCCATTAGAGCACATCAAATGATAAAAGAAGGCCGAAAGGGCTTCAGATTTCCTTTACATCACCTTATTCTTTAAATCAATTAGAGTCACACTATCACAAGCTGGGTCCTGAAAGCTACCAACACCTGTGAATTTTCTCAGATGCTATCTCTCCTTTAGCTTTTCTCTTCAAGGTTTAGCAGATATATAGATAGACTCTCCTGTCTTGCACTTCTAAAACAACAGGGTTATTTTTGCCTTGTCCAAGATGATTCAATAAAGCCATTATTAGCGTTGTTATACACCCCAGAGAATAAAGGAGGTTGGCTATGTAAGGTCATGGACCTTGCTTTATTAAATTTGAGTTTTATTAAATATATAATACTTGATTTCTTTTCTAGTATAAAATATAACTGTGGGCAAAGAAAAAGCACATTTGCTATAATTTAGTTGTACAATAAATTGGCTGGCTTAATTTAATGATCAATTATTAATGAATTAGTAACAGATAAATAAATTCCATAGATTATCCCTAAGCTTCCTTTTAGCTAATAACAGTAGCTGCTTCTCTCACTGAACATTTAATGGGGACTGCTAACAAGTTGCAAAATTAGCAGATTTAAGTTTCATTACCTTTTGATTTCCCTATCTGCCTTCTAATGAGAGATCTAATAAGCAAAGAAGTGGCCAAGAGGAGGCAGTAAAAAAGAGAAAAAGAAAATAAAAGCAATATGACTAAGAAACACAGAACCAAGTGTAATTCCTTCCCTACTCACTATTTCAGAGCCTCCTCTCTTTATTATAACCCTTTGGTGTATGCCTGAGTTAGAACTAAAGTACAAATACAATGTCATGAACAAAGACAATCATATCTAATACAGTGAGATATCCAGCTGAAATTCAAGAATGATTTAAAGACACATAGCATAGTTCTATCTATTCCTATTTCATTTAGCCATGGTGTTTAAATAAACTTCAAAAGTGGGGCACCTGGGAGACTCAGTAGGTTAAGATCTCAAGCTCAGCTCAGATCTCAAGGATGTGAGTTCAAGCTCCATGCTGGGCATGAAGTCTACTACCTACCTACCTACCTACCTACCTGCCTACCTACCTGCCTGCCTAAATAAATAAATAAATAAATAAATAAATGAGTAAATAAAATATCAAAATTAAGTCTCTTCAAACGAATCTTTCTTCGATGTGATAAAAATAATCAGATTATCAATATACATTCTATTTTTTAAAAAAACCATCTTCTGAGCAAGTTTATCAGCAGTGTGTGAAATTACTATTGTCACTCTGTACTATCTTGCTTTTGTTTCCCTATCTCCACATGATGGGTCACCATACTCACATAATTAACCTGTGACTATTCTGAATGGCTTTCTTGTATTTCCAAATATTGAATCCATCTTCAAATAAAGATTTACCATCTCAGAGAATATTAAAGTCAATGAGTCTTGATATTGGAAAGCAATTTCAAAAGAAAACATGATGTAAGACTATTAAATAAAAATAGCACGACTTGACAATCTTACTTTGTGTATAACTCTGGGTGAATTATGTGCCTCTGAACTAAGGACAGCCCTGAAAGCAGACTTTCCAGTTCCTGGCTCTCCCAGGAATATGTGTTACATGGTTGACCTAGCTATGGAGTTGAAGTGACCAACTGTACGAACCTACCTAAAGACCTTTCCAAATTATTAATTCAAAGTTACTATAAAATGGTGACACTAAATCTAATGTACATCCATATTGCAAGAGTCCCCAAATCTTTAGCTTCTTTGAAATTATTAATGTTTAAAAGCATGTTTCTGAAAAACAAGACCAATTAATCCAATTCAGAAAAAAATTGATGTTAACTTATAAAGGCATAGCATACTTTGGGGGCAATGAGATGCTTGGGTGGCTCAGTAAGTTAAGTGTCCAACTTCAGTTCAGGTCACGGTCTCACAGTTCATGGGTTCAAGCCCCATGTCGGGCTCTGTGCTGACAGCTCAGAGACTGAAGCCTGCTTTGGATTCTGTGTCTCCCTCTCTCTCTGCCCCTCCCCTGCTCTCTCTCTCTCTCTCTCTCTCTCTCAAGAATAAATAAATATAAAAAAAAAACAGTAATTTTCGGAAAGGTATCTTACACTGTAAAAAAAAATTACATATTTGCGAGTCTAAAACCCTAGTCCTCATAAGAATATGATTCAATTTGAATGTTAAAAAGCATAGTCACTCTTCCACTCTGCTATCCTTTTTCCATACTTATTTTTAGAAATAATACTTAAATCAATCAACTAGAAAGCAAGATGATTATTAATTATTTACTTATTTGGAGCCAAACCTTCTTAGTTTTCACTGAAATACTTATTTACAAATGAAAATCAACTCAGAAATCCCAACATATTGACCTAGAACATAAATTGCACATCTTTTTTTTCCTCTTACAAGACTATTTTTAATATGAGTATTAACGTGTTCCTTTCCAAATGGAGGGGAAAAACTGCTCTACAATTAATGCAGTGTTGAGTGCAGTATTTTTCCATTTCTGTTAAAAAGCAACAGAGTGTCCAGCATTCAGAATGGAGAAGTGAGGATGTGATGTTTGATGCAGTCAAGAACACTTCTAACACTATGACAAGACCTTCTTCCTATCTCCTTAGTGGTTCTTTGCACACCCAGCACCCATTTCTCCAGCGTTTTCATGTGCGTGTCCACCCTTTATTATGAGGTAGCCCATGTGCTTCAGGGAGAGCTGATATAACCTCCAGCCCTGATGAAGTTTAGGGAACCCTTTTCCCTTTGTCAGTAATGAAGTCAGTAATGCAGGGCTAAGCCAATCACTTTCATAAAATGCTCTTGGCTAAGGGGATTCGATAAATAATTGGCAGATAACCCAATACGGACAAGTGAAACATAATGAATTATTGCTCAGGGCATTGAAAGAGAGATTTCTTTGCTTCTAATGAACGATTGGAAGAGATCTCTCCTCCTCTAAACTTCAAATACTGACTGAGGCTTAGACCTGCCACAGCCATGCTCTGAGGATGCCGAAGGGGTATGATGGCTGATTCGAGGAACCAGGTCAGAAGTCCCAGGCAAATGAGGCCTAACCTCTATTTCACATCTGAACTTTTTCCTTTAGGTGAAACAATACATATTCCATACTGTGTTAATCTGAATTTTCTTCCTTCCTATTAGTTATAACCCAAAACACTTTGACATGTTCTTCAATCACAACTATTATATCCCAGGTTCCTCTAAACACTAAAAGGCCTGTCTCCTTACAACTGCCTATTTCTGTTCTTTTAACAATTTAATTTTATTTTTCCCAGCAAGTCTTTCCTGCTTTACCTGTAATCAATCTAATTTCAGATATCTAAATTTACAGGGAGGGAATGAGTACAAATACACATGGTATCTATTTTCTGCATATCTAAGTACAAAATATGTTAGCATACTATATGATGTCTAATACACTCAGGAGATTCATAATTTAACAAATAGTCTGGACTCAAAAAGACACCTTATAAAAGAAGCCTTCAATAAGAATCAGTTTCTATAATACCAGTGGTCTTCTAAACAAAATGGTGGTTAATGCAGAAGCTCACATTTAAAAAAAAAAGGTTTAAAAAATCATCTTTTAAACTGGAGATTTGGGACTCAGAGGTCTGGGATGTGTTCAAGATAGGTGAGTATATCTTTGGCAGAGTTGAGAATCAGGAGTGATATTTTTAAAAGAAGCAAAAGAAACTCTGTGTGCTTGCTGTTGTTTTAAATATACTTTGTATATTTGACTTAGAAGTAGGAAATTGAGGAATGGCAAGACCAAAAGGCTACCTGAAACTTTACCTGAATGTAGGTGTTTAATGAAAGAAGATAAGAGATGACGAGGAAAAGCTATTATCTCCACATATCACAGAACAGAAAACAATATAACCCTGAAAATTAGATTTGATTTGAGACAAGATGACTATAGATTTTCTTAATTAACCATGCCAACAGGCTAAAACACACTGCTAGGGATATATAGCTCCAAGAGCCTCAGGTCCTAATAGAAAGTTAGGAAGACTATAGTACTCTTTAAATAGAGTTAAGAAAAATTAAAAAAAAACTAGTAATGTAATTAATAGTAGAAATGTCAGCCATTGACACATCCTGTTGAGGCAATATATTAAATCTTATTTCAAAATTCCTTTACTCATTATATAGAGAGATCATTCCATTTTGACTATTGTTTTAGATAAAAATTGTTCTTTTTAAAAAATTATATTTAAATACAGATACCCAATAGTATCTTGCTGTTACTCATCTATCAGTTATCCTATGAGACGATGTAAAATGCTGGCTTTGATATTAATTAGTCATATGATCTTGGGCAAGTATCTGAACCTTGGTATCACTTAATTTCCCTATCTATGCACTACAGATAATAGTACCTGCTTATAAAGGGCTTATCTACTGTATTGCATTAGACAGCTTTTGCAATGTATTTATGTAATGTCTGACACATAGCGAAAATGAAAGAAAGTTTAACTGTGGACATTACTATTAATGTCTTCTCTCTAAATTGGAAGCAGCCTCTCTCTCAGAAATAAATTTTAAAAAAACATTAAAAATTTTTAAATGAAAAAAGGGTTGCCTGGGTGGGTCAGTCAGTTAAGTGTCCGACTTTGGCTCAGGTTCTTGGGTTTGAGCCCCACATAGTGCTCTGTGCTGGGAGCTAGCTCAGAGCCTGGAGTCTGCTTTGGATTCTGTGTCTCCCTCTCTCTCTGACCCTCCCCAGCTCACGCTGTCTCTCTCTCTCTCTCTCAGAAATAAATTTTTAAAAAATTTTAAAAAATTAAAATAAATTGGCAGCAGCATACAATTTGTAGCTGCTATGGAGAATGTAAGCACATGGAGTCACAAAGAACTGAGTGACTGATCCAGGAAGAAAACATCCCTTCTAAAACAGTATTTCTGGTTCTAGTGTAAAACCCATGGCCACCTTAGGCAGAAAAAAATTCTCTACTCTTTCAATGCTATTTGATATTTCAAAATAAATTAAAAATGAGAATCAAAAGCAAATCAAATCAATTATAAAATTAAATGTGTATTTCCATGTTTTGTCCATGCCCCCTCCTTCAAACTCAAGATATTCTAACATGTTCCCCTAGGACAGTATTTCATAAACCGTGATCTTATACCACTAATATTAGAATCACCCCAGGTGAGGCAATTTATTAAAATGCAAATTATTTTGTTCCCAGCCCAGACTGAAGGAAGAAATGCAGTGGGGAGTGGGGAAAGTTCTGAGAACCTTCAAATTTTGCAGTTGCCAGAGGTAAATTTTTATGTACAGTTAGATGTGCAAAATTGTAATCTAAGACATTGGTTCTCAAAGTATGATTCAGACTAATAGCATTTGTGTCACCTAGGAACTTATTGGATATACAAAATCTCGGGCCCCATTCCAGGCCTACAGAATCAAACCTGGGTGCATATCTTCTAGGTGATTCTGATGCATGCAGAAGTTTGATAACTACTTCTGGAGTCTTGCTATGCAAAGTATGCTCCAAGAAGCAATACTTAGGCATCATCTGGGAACTTGTTAGAAATAAAAAATTTGGGATTACAATACCTTCAACTTTGTTCTTTCCCAAGACTGCTTTAGCTATTTGAGACCTCACCCCAGTTCAAGTAAATAAGATTTTAAAATTTAAGAAGGTGACCAGATTATTTCTATGCACATTAAAATATGAGAAATGCTAGGTTACATCAGTGTTTCACAAACTTCCATGAAAGTAGAAATATAACTTTCTAATGTTCTTCCTTGGAGATTCTGACTCTGAAGGTCTAGAATGATTTTAAGATTTTACATGTATAACATGAATCTTAGGTAATTAATATTATCAGTAAAATTTAGGAAATATGGCTTTGGAGAAAATTTCCTGGATATCACCTAAGTTATAAATAATTGCTCTATATCAGGTTTCTCAACTTTGGCATTATAAACATTTTAGACCAAATAATTCTTTGTTGCAAGGGCTTTTCTGTGCAATATAGGGTGTTTAGCAATGTCCTTGGCCTCTCCCCACTAGATGTCAGTAGCAAGCTCTCCAGTCTTGACAAACATGTCTCAAAACACTGACAAACGTCCCCAGGCGTAATAAATCCCTCCATCTTGCACTGAGAGCCACAAAAAAGAAAGAAAACAAAAAAGCTATCTATTGTTATAACACACGACTTTGAAGCTTAGGAGCTTAATATAATAACCATGTGGTTCTTCTGGAGAGCCAAGAATTCAAGGAAGGATTGGATGAGTGGTTCTTCTGCTCCATGTGGCATCATCCCATGACACTCCTTTTGGTGCCTTCTGTTAGCAGCTGAACTGGAAAATCCATAAATACCCCACATGTGGTCATTAGAGCTCCCTCTATCCATGCGATGTCTCAGCACTTGGCAGGCCAATTCAACGTTCTTTAAAACATGGTAGACAGATTCCCAAGAGAGAAAGCAGATGCTTCCAGGCCTCTTAATGGCTAGGCATGGAATTTTCACAGGATCATTTCCTCTCTGTTTTATAGATAGAAGTGAATCACAAAGGCAGCCCAGATTCAAGAGGAGGCACAAAGAATGTGCTTATTTACAGGAGGAGAGGAGTTGATGACAGTCACTATTTACCACAGTGAATTTCCCAGATACAGTGCACTTTAATAACAAATTGCTATATACCATGATTTTTTTCACACATAACTTAGTATGTTTATCTAAAATATTGAGAATTTAATATAATACTTTCCTTAGCATTTTCTTTTTAAATCTTTAGTTCTAGTGTAATTAACATACAGTGCTATATAATTCAGGTGTACAATATAATAATTCAATAGTTCCATATATTACTCATTGCTTAAGCATACTCATAATCCTCTTCACCTATTTCACCCATCCCCTTGCACTGTGCACTACCCCACTGATAACATCTGTTTGCTCTCTATAGTTAAGAGTCTATTGTTTGTTTTTTCTCTGTCTCTTTTTTCTCCTTTGTTCATTTATTTTTCTTAAATTCCACATGAGTGAAATCATATAGTATTTGTCTTTCTCTGATTGACTTATTTCCTTAGCCTTATACTGTCTAGATCCATCAATGTTGTTGCAGATAGCAAGATTTCATTCCTTTTTATGGCTGAATAATAATCCATTTTATATACATATGAAATATCTTCTTTATCTATTCATCTATTGATGGACATTTAGACCACTTCCATAATATGACTATTGTAAATAATGCTGCAATAAACATAGGGGTGGATGTAACCTTTTGAATTAGTGGTTTTGCATTTTTTTTTGGTAAATACCCAACAGTGTGATTACTGGATCATAGAGTAATTCTATTTTTAATTTTTTGAGGAAACTCTATACTGTCTTCCACAGTGGCTGCCCTGGTTTGCATCCTGTCGACAGTGCACAAGTGTTCCTTTTTTCTCCATATCCTTGTCAACAACTTGTTGCTTCTTTACTTTTTGATATGAGCAATTCTGACAGGTGTGAGGTGATATCTCATTGTGGTTTTGATTTGCATTTCCTTGATGATGAAAGATATGGGGCATCTTTTCATACTATGTTTATACATCCTATTATACTTTTATTTCCCCTCCCTGAAAGATGTACTGTGGAAAGGATTTCTCCTGGCTTTCCTATTGCATTGCCTTCATTCTTGACCCCATCTTCATTTTGAGGAATAAACGTCATGAATTATTATATATTGTAAAGTGTACATAACTAAATTGTAGAGCTTGGTGGGTTTTTATATACTAGTTTAAGAAATCAATTATCAGCACTCCAGAAGCCTCCCAGTCACTACAGCCTCTAAAAGCAACCACTGAATTCTATCACTGTGAATTAGTTTTGCCTACTTTTCAGTTTCATATAAATGGAGTTGTAGAATATCACTCGTTTTGTGTTTGGCTTATTTTGTACAATATTGTGTCTGGAAGATTCATCTGTGTTGTTATTTAGAAAGCTTGACATTTTCACCTCCCCTTGAGTGGTATACCTATCCCCCATTTCTTTTCCTCTCTTTAACCCTTTATTCCTGAGTTATATTAATTTTTTAAAGCTGATTCTACAGCTCTTCTGATAAAAACTCATCATCAGATCCTGGATCTCCACTACTTTCAAAATCTAAGCCTCCACAATCTCATACCAATCTTTTTCAAATCTTATGTTACATACTAACCAGAATACCCAATATCTTATTTAATTGTTGACCTCCACCATGTTTCAACTCAGACTTTTACTGGGGTCTAGACGGAGAAATGGATCACCTCCCAAAGTCTTGTCATTTTTTTGTTTTTCCCTACTCACTTGAGGTGGCTGGGCTTTTGATTATGAGTTTTTAAGCAGTGGAGTAACTATATACTTCATTGACTGGTCAGTTGAAATCTAGTAACATAAGAAAGTTGAAATTATTTCTGGCTAGACAGGAAAAAAAATCCCTTGAGGTAGAAAGTATATCTTCCTAAGATATTACCTCAAATAGAAACAGAAATTCTCAAAATATAAAACTTGATTGATATTTCAAAAACATAATATGGTCAGGAACAGGTAAAATAGAAGAGGCTCAGAGAAACAAATTAACAGAGGTCTATATGAATAGAATTGCATTATCTTGAAGAACTAAACAGCTTCTGCACTTCAAATATGTCAGGAAAAAGAGTGTTGATTGAGTCTAATAAACACAGCATTGGAAGAACTATCTACAAAAGAATTCAAGCCTTCAGAGAAAGCTAAGAATCTAGAAAAAAAATAATTATCACTCACAGAATTGTAATTTTGTTGACCACAAAGTAATAGTAGAAATGAAAGATATCTTTTAAATATTTAAAAGAACATTATTTGTGCTTCCACTTACTCTAGAATTTGGTCTAATCTGTGGTTGTCAATAGGGTATAAACAACATCAGCAGACAATGTGCTCCCATCATTAGAGGCAGAAATCTTGAGTTAGGTTTAAACTTGGTCAATACAGGTAGTTCCCAGCTACTGGTACATTAACTACAAGCATGAGAGTCACTAGGGCACTTTTTACTAGTCCCACCTGCTAACCTACTGAATCACATAAGACATAGTGGCTAAGAATATACATTTTTAAGTAAGTGTCTATCAAGCTTAAGATCTCCTTTAACTCAAGAAAAGTTTGCCTGTGATAACAAAAGGTGTAAGAAAGTGTTCCAATTTTTCCCAATTCAAAGAATTCTTTGGATTTCTAAGCTTAATACGGAAAATATTTGTTTCAATTACCTGAAGCTCTATTCATTTGTTTATTTATTCTATATTCAGTGAGTGGCTACCATGTGTAGTGACATGGAGTTAACACAATGAGTCAGGTCCCTGAACTCAAGAGTACCCAAACTGAAAGGGAAAGCAGATGTGGAACTAATAGATACAGAAAGCAAATTTATAATTACTAATATGTCAAGCCATATAACTGTGATGAGTATAATGAAAGAAACTATGGCTTGATGCAGTGCTGCTAATACGGAGGCCTGATTGAGACTGAAGGTCAGAAACATGCCCCCTAGGAAAAAGGGCATTTAAGATGAGGCAGAAGGATGTGAAGGGATTTTTGAGGCCATGAATGAGTAGAAGGGCATTCCAGGCAGAAGGAATAGCATCAATGAAGACCTTGAGGTAGAAAGAAGAAATTTGTGTTTGTGAGGAATTGAAAGAAGGTCTGTGTGTTTGAAGCAGATGATTGGTCCCAAATGAAACTGATAGTTAGACAGGGGACAGATCATAGTGTGATGGCTAATTTTATGTGTCAACTTGTCAGGGCCACAGTTCCCAGATATGTGGTCAAACATTATTCCGGATGTTTCCATGAAAGTCATTTTGATAAGAGTAATATTTAAGTAGGTTGACTATAATGCAGATTGTCCTTCATAATGTGGGTGGGCCCCGTCCAGCTGCCTGGAGACCTAAACAGAGCAAAAGAATGATCTCCACCAAGCAAGAGGGAATTTTGTCAGCAGACAGCCTTAGGACTTAAACTGCAACATTGGTCCTTCCCTGAATTTCCAGTCTTTCAGCTCATCCTTTAAATTGAGGGCTTACCAGACTTTTTTTTTTTAATATTTTTTATTTATTTCTAGGAGAGAGAGAGAGACAGCGTGAGCAGGGGAGGGTCAAAGAGAGAGGGAGTCACAGACCAAAACAGGCTCCAGGCTCTGAGCTGGCAGTCAGCACAGAGCCCAACGCGGGGCTCGAACCCACGAACCGCGAGATCATGACCCAAGTGAAAGTCGGACGCTTAACCGCCTAAGCCACCCAGGTGCCCCTTACCAGACTTTTATACGTACACGTATATCATATTGGTTCTGTTTCTCCGGAGAAACCTAATAAGACAAATGTAAGAAACTTATAACACATATTTTATTTTGCCAAACATTAGAATGGGAAGCCAGTGCAGAGAAGCAGCTTTAGCAAATATGGATCATCGCATATTTAGTTTTTGTAGATACATTTATAACCTGGTATCTCAATAGACAGACTTCTAGAAAGGGCTACCCAATTCATAGTCTCCCCTTAGTCCCTTTATCTCTTTAATATTCTCTCGCATGATTTTATATCTTTCCTTTATCCCCCTATTATTTCATAAAGTCCAATTTCAAAAGTTCTACAACTGCCTGTTTTAAAGATTTTATGGGAGAATGCACTAAAATAAAGCAGCTTTGAAACAATTTTACTCCACTGCTCCCAGCATACCAACTACATATAGTTCCAAAATCCCAATATTCTTCCTCTAGAATTTGCATACAGAGTGTATATCATTGAATGACAAGAAAAATTCAGTCCAGATCCCCAAGCTAAAACAAACACCAATTTATTTTCCATTCTAGAAATAAATCTCTAAAGAACTTTCTTTGAGTTGGGGTGCATGGTAGGGAGGTCTTCTTGTAATTTATTTTCATAGCTCCCATCCAAGGAAAGTCACCAAACTAAATCAAGTGAAACAAAGGCACCCTGACTGACTCACTAAAGGATGGAAAGATGGTAGAATTTTTCTTGAAGAATTCACACAATTCAGACAGCAATTACAGCTCTCAATTTTCTCACTAAACAATGCCCACATGTCTTTGGTTTTTATTTTTTTAAGTCATGAATGATATTTGAGCTTTCATCAACAAATAACCTACTATGCACATGTCAAGTATAAGGAATTGAATGACTGATAGCATACACTACTCATTCAACAAAAACGTGATGAATGCTAAGCCCTGTTAATGCCTCTGGAAATATAGCAGTAAACAAGGAAACATGAAGCATGGATCTTTCCTCTTCTCTTGACTCCTTTTTTATTCTGGAGGGGTGAAATAGACTATAAAATGATAATTAAGCAAGATAATTTCAGAAACCAATAAGTGCTATGACTATAATCATAAAAAGAAAAAACACTTAACATATATTTTGTGCCAGAAGCAGCAATACAGCACTAAGCATTTTACCACTTGAACTAATTTTACCCTCACAACAACTCTCTGAGACAAGTAATATTATCTGTTTAACAGATTAGGACCCTTAGTCATCAATAGGTTAATGAATTTGGCTGAAACTAGGTAGAGGCAGGACTTGCCTCGAGGCTTCTGACTCTACTGTCTGTGTCTCTCACTTTCATGTTAGATGGGTGACTATAATAGGAAGCCATCAGAGTCCACATAGAAGGAATAGTCAGAAAAGGCTTCCCTGAGGATTGATTTAGCTCTGAGACATGACTAAAGGATTCAGAACATTCCAGAACTCTAAAACCCAATGAATCAAAACATTACAGAACTCAAATGACTTAAACTATAAATAGCAATATGACATCTAAAATAACAAAAATAGATATAGATAAATGAATAATAGAGAGATAAATAGAGAGATAGATAAACACAACAATAGCATTGAACATTCTTAGAATGTTCCCTATTTGCCAAACTGTATTAAGCACATGGTCTGCTTCATCTCACTTAGTCATCCCCACATTCCTATGTGGCAGTGCTACACATCCCCATTTCAATGAGGAAAACATGGGAATTCAGAGATAATACCTTGCTATAAGTCAGCAAGAGACCAGGAATGATTCTGTGTCCATAGTTTACAAACGTTTGGTAATTGTAAAGAGGGATAAATCAGAAACTACAAAATAGAAGAGGAAAGAAGGATGACTTAAGTGAATAGAAAATATATTTTATACACAGAGTTTGTTTTTCCATTCATTAATGGAGATGAACTCTGTGGCTTACTAGAGGATGTCTCAAGCAGAGGAAACATCTTTTTGTGAAAAGAAATGGAGAACAGAACATTTGTTGAGTATCAATAACATACTAGGTAATGTATTTAGTGCTTTCCAGAGCTTGTGGATAACAGATTTTAAACTTTAAGTAATCCAGGCCCCTATTAGAAGCTCAAGGTACTAAGTTGCAATCTATACTAAGAGCTGTCATCTTACTAATGCCTGATGCTATGGGGCTTCCTACAGTTGTCAGCGGTTTCATCTCTGGTTCTATATTTAAGTGCCAAAATTTCTAAACTCTTGCTTTAGCTGGAGCTGCATATGTGTTTTAAATATACCTCTTAATTTAATAAATTACTACAATATCTGTCCTTAAGTGTATGTGAATGAATAAGAGAGCAAGAAAGAATAAGACCAAGAGAGAGAAAAAACAAGAATGAGAGAGCGAGAGTGAGAGAGAGAGGTAAAGAAAATGAATATGAATGGGAAATGAATATGAATGGGTATATCACAAAATTTCTTAGCTGTCACAGATGCTTCAAAGAAGTGGTGCCCATGTATTACCATCCATGAACTTATTAATTCAGAACTTTGTTTGTTTTTAATTTGAACAATAGAAATCAGGTCCCTGGAAGAAACAGAGGGAGTAAGAGGTCCATTAAATCCTTGACCTTCCCAAAGTGGTCTAATGGTCAACAAGGCTTCAGGTTCCATCATGAAACTTATAAGCTTAACACAGTTTCATACTCTAATCATCACTTAGTGATGAAAAAAAGGAGTAATGAAGCCAAACAAGCAACTTAGAATCTGTGTCTGTCTATTAACAAATCCACACAATCAGAAATGAGTAATCTATTACCTTTGACTGTGGTGTTTCTCTAGTTCATAGATATTTTTTCAGTTATCCATCCTTGCAGTTACTCATTTATCCTATCAACAAACATATATTGAGTACCTATTAATTACAGGCTTATGATATTAACCAGAGGGACAGTTACAGGAATCATGAGGCTATAGATCATCAGCAAGGAAGAGGTTTCCCAAAGGTGGGAAAAAATCAGTGCAAAAAATTGAGGGTCAGGGACAGACCCCTCTGGATAAAGCAGACATAGAAGCATAAAGAATTATGAGCTTGGGAAGGAAACCTAGAAGAAATGGTCATAAAATTAGAAGAACAGAAAAGGTATAACTTTTTAATAAGAAAGAAGGGCTCAGCAAGATCAAATTAGATGAAGACTGGATAGACCAGAGGCTTACTCATCCAGGAAGTTATTGGCAAATTTTTACCTGTGACATCTCAGTGCAAGGTTGGAGGTAAAAGCCTGATTACAGAGAACTGACAAGTGAAGGATAGCCATTGAGTGGAAACTGTAATTGGAGATTATCTACTTGAGGAGTCTGACTATGAAGAAAAACAGAAAGGGTGAGCAATAAAAGGATATTCTGAGTCAAAGGAGAATTGCTAGTATAAGATAGAGGTGGTGAACACATTCACAGGCCATGTGGAAGGAAACAGTATAGAAAAATTGAAAATGTAGAAGAGAAAGAACAGAGGGTCAGGAGGCACTCTGATCAAGAGCTCAGAGGCAGAGATATGTAACCTTTGAAGATAAGACACATCTCTTCCTCAGGCACTGAAAAAAGAAAATGAAATTAGATGAAATTCTATATTTTTTTAAATATAAGAAGAAGTTGAAGGAGAGCACATCTAAAAATACTGTTTTTCTAGGAGACAAAGGCAAGGTTCAACTAACTATTGGAAGAGTGAGGTAAAGAATTTGAGGGAGCCGGTGCAGCATGTAGTATCTGCGCTGGACAATGGAAGAGAAGGCTAATCAAAGACATTTAGAATTACTGAGTGGACACAAAAGAGCTACCCATGTTTGGCATTCACTTGATAGTGGCATTTCTTAAAGTCTGTTCCATGGACGACCTGAATTAGATTTTTCTGGAGTCCTTGCTAATAATGCCTATTTGTGGATCCCATTCCAGACCTTACTACGTCTTTTCAAATTGATTCTGGTGCTCACTGAAGTTTGGAACCACTGATCTCGTCAGTTTCTCAAATGCTTTCAATCCTCAGATTCACTTAAGCTCTTAGATTCTTAGGTTTTGACCAGATACACTGAATCTACATCCTCAGCAGAAAGTTCTGATGGCCTCTACTGTCAATGAGAGGCCTGGATGTATCTGATGATCAGTCAAGTTTAAGAACACTGATGTGAAGTTCACTAATATATCATGTAGCATGGAACCAATGAATGCTTGGTAAAGAAAGAAAACTCATGCATATGTATGCTAGGGTTAGGGTGTGACTATGTCAGAGGCAATGGGTGAATAACAGTGCAAGTGGTTAGTGCTGTAGGAAAGGAGATCAGATGCATTTAAGTCATTCTTTATATAATGAAATCATTGTTAGGGGATGATGGGAAACAGATGCCCATATACTGATACAGCTTTTATAGAATGTCTGCATTACCTCTGGCTGAGGTGCGCCAATGGATGCACCTGCCGTCCAAGTCTCACAGAATACTCCACTCAATGGCATGTGTTAACTAAGGGTTTAGCTATGCCTATATGCTCTACGTGGGGGAGATCACAGTGAAAAACAACCCGAGTAAATTGTTTGCAGAAGAGACAGCCACAACACAGTAATGAACTTGCAAAATGATGGTCTCTAGAGCCTTGGTCCATGCCAGAAATCAGAACTGGTAAAAACAAAGCATTATGTTAGTACAGTTTGAGCTCTTTATGAACAAGTTTATAGAATAAAGCAAGGTTGCTGAGGAAATAAGGAGGGAGGGATCAAGGGCTGTCAGATCTTGCTTCCAAATAGGAGCAAATAGGAGACTTTAGAGTCTTCCTTGATTTTAAAAATGGGTCCAGGAAGCCCATTTGTCTAAAATCAGTACGCATCTGTTTTGAAATCTGCTTCTGAATCTTTATTTTTGACTAAGACAACATCCACTTAAGGAACATTACCAGAAGAGACACTGTATATGGAAGTTAACTAATAGATAGCCTTATGTTGGTCAAGGAATATGTTGGTTTAATTTTATGAAATGAATGCCAAATGCCTGCTTCCCTATGATCAACATGCTTCTACAACCATGTGTATTACACGAGACTATCAAGAAAGCACAGAGAAACAATATGTGAAAATGGCATCAAGGATTTGTTATTTGACCATAGTACAATTAAAATAATAACCATGGCTCCTGTTTAGGACATGAATCAAAAACAATACAGACATGAGGACTATATCACTGCTCAACAACCTCTCAGAAAAGGACAATTTGCTTACTGTGAAAGCTGTTTGTGGAAATGTGTGTGTGTGTGTGTGCACGTATATGTGTGTGTATAAAATGTACGCTGCAATAGTCTCAGCAAAATAGACAATGTTTAGCCATTCTAATACATCATTAGAGGAACAACTATTTATTCCTCATTCTGCAATGTTACATTTCTATGATGCTTTATGCTTGATTTGTGAGTATTAAATTCCTGAATCCTTGAGGACCATATAGGTGCAGAAATTATTTTTATCACTATATTTTCTTGCTGATGGACACATATTTTAAATTTACCCTGCAAACCACCTCTTTGCATCCTCCCTGGGTCCATTATCCCATTATGTAAGGCAAAAGTTTGAGGTCATTGTGCTTTATGTCTCTCTTGAATCTATCCATAGTCAGCTGTTGTTAAGCTCCATAAAAATTTTTAGACTACTTTAAGGGAATAACAACACTAATAATGATAGCAACAGCAGTAGCAGACATCTTTTATTGAGCATTTAGTATATGTCAGATAACAACTTGAAGCCTTCACAGTATTAACTCTCACTACAAAATAGTCAAGGGTCAGGTAATCCTCATTTGACAGAGGAAAAAATGAAAAAGTGCATTAGAAAGGATAAAACTTTGATCAATATCATAACTGGAACAAAGAAGAGCCAGTAGGAGAAAGTTGAGAAATCTAGAAAGTAGCAAGCAGAGAGGATCAGGCTTTAGCCTTCAACTACCCGTGATTCATTGCCTCTTCACTGGTGTGTGTGTGTGTGTGTGTTTGTGTACCTAAGTTATATAGATGTATAAGTGAATATATACATGTGTATACATATGCATCATATATATCTATATATGTAAGATCTATCTATGTATACTATATGGCTTCAGGCTTCACTGTTATGGAAAACAAACCCCTGGCAGCTGTATTTATTGCCCCGGCCACCTCTCACTCTGGCAGAAATGGCTAACACAGAGCTCATAGCCATACCACAGATCTAAGACCTATGGTCTGGCCATTCAGCCAGGAAGTTCAACTTCTAAATACTTCTATTTTTAGATGAGACGACACAAAGAGCTACTGTCAATAGAAAGTAAATGGGAGGCAGGGGTGTCACTTCAAAACCAAGGTTTTTAAGAAGCCAGTGTGTCTCTCTATCCCTCTATTTCCCGTTTCACCATTTTGATGCAATAATGATGAGATCCTATGAAATTCAGGGACAAAGGAATGTAAGAGCCTGAGTGTCAAATACACCACACAGGAGAAAGCAACACACCACTATGAACACCATCAACAAAAACAATGAAATGTTTTTTGTATGAGTGAGAAAGAAACTATTGTGTTAGAGGCTCAAATGGAGAGATCTCTTTGTAAACCTTGTCCTTCATTCACTTACACACTCAAGTAAATCCTTTATTCCAACATCTTTACTCATTATTTTCCATCACTTTCACATGCAGGGACCAGAAAACTTTTTCCAAAATGGCCAGACAATATTTTAAGCTTTGATGGCCACAAAAAGTCACTATTGCATATTATACTTTATTTCTTAATGATTATTTTAGAAATGTTTTTTAAAAAGTGTTCACTATACAGAAGCAGGCTGTGAGATGGGTTTTGCATACAGTCCATAGTTTTCCAACCCCTAACTTAGGAATATTTTAACAGACTAAATTTTAAATTACAAATTAGATTATGTCGCATATCCATTCACAAAGTTCTTTGGATCTATTCTTAGATCCACTAGTTTATCATCTATGAAGTTTTCTACTAGATTCCAAACTCTTCCTCAGGCTGGTTATGCTGATCCCTTCCACCCATCCTCCAATCACTCTCCAAAACAGGACCATCCCTTCATTCCCTACTTACAGACATCCTTTGTCCCATGTGTACACCTCCTCTGTACAATACTTATCCATGTTCCTGCCCCAAGTTCAAAGCCAAGTACAAGAGCAGACTGTCAATGACTACTCTATGTCCTTCCTCCTCTATAAGCCTTGACTAGGAAAACTCCAATCCTTCCAGTTTTGTCTTTCTTCTGAGCTCCTGAAAGTGAAATCTCACATCATACCATCTGGGACTTAATCATATTCTTGGGAATCAACTATGCACCAGTATTGTCCCAGGCACTGAGACTGCAATAATACATATGACATGGCCCTTGGCCTTGATAAATTTATGAAGAACTAAACAGACCAGTAAGCAATGACAATACAAGGTTGTAAGTGCTACCAAGGAGAATCAGAGAGCAGCATGGAAAACACATAGTGAATAGTTGTCTCATGGCTTTTTTATTTTGTTTCAAAGGCACATCTTGTTGCTAGCTTGAGGAAAGAAGATTTTGTGTGTGTGTGCTCTTCCCTTGTGCTGAGTGCTGAACATATTTCAGAAGAGCATTCAGTTGATGGAGATACAAGAATTCAGATGAAATCAATGATTAATTTTGGTATATTTATATGAAGGACAGTGTCTAAGATACTCAGGTGTACTAGAAGAAAATAAAACATCATTTATAGTCATACTAGTTCTAGTGTTTTGAAATTACTAACCATAGAAGATTAATTAACATTAGGATCATTAAAATAAAAATAAAAATGGAAAAGTAGTATAGTTCAAGGGAGACCACAATTATTCCAGAAAGACAGGTTAAAGATCGTTATTACAATAGCATATTAAATATGACTCTGAGCTACAAAGTAGCCAGCACAAATATATACAATAAAGATTGAAAGACAGCTAATATTGTCTGATGAAAGAAAGAGAATCATTTAACCCATATAGTTGCATTACTTGGTCAGATATTTATTTTTAAAATAACTATGCCCTGAACTTACTCATTTTATTAAATTTAACTAAAATGTTGTTTAATGACCAATTAGGAATGATACCGAGGAAATTGTTACAAACTTTTCCTGGCAGTAAACTTTGATGAAAATTTATTGCCTGGATTCTTAGACAAGGACAAATAAGTGTTCATATGTAAGAATTTTTTTAAAAAATCAATGCTAGAAGAAGCCTAAGTTTAAAGTACAGGTCTATATGAATTTCTTAAGGAAAAAAGAAAAACGAAACAAAACTTTGCTAAATGCCAAGACTTAACTTTTTGTTGATTTGAATGGACAGAGCAAAAAATGAAACAAATTTGAAATTTGGAGGATTATTTAGGCCATCACACTCCTTGTCCTGAATGTCAATGGACATAGGAAGGTTTCTGGTAGGTTCTGAGTAGCAGTTGTTTAAAGAGTCAGCTCTTTATGGAAAGACTGGAAAACGAGCTTTGTCTCCTGGTTACTGGAAGATGCACCTTTGCTCCAGCAGCCAGATATACCCACGACAAAGTTGGCATTTTGTTAGGAAACCTGAACTCTTGACTCTTATTTTTGATAGTCATATCACTTCCACCTGAAGATGAGTGAGGAAAAGTAGCCAAATTTGCCCTCATAAATACAATTTGCTCAATTTCCTGGTAAACTATTCATATCTGGCCCCAGAAATGTAAGCATTGGCATGATTTGGAAACTCTGAAGGGCAGGTGTTCCCAGTTGGCTACATAAACCACATTGCATTGGCTCTCCCAGGGTGGCATGTAACAGAATCTCCTAGACAATTAGTTTTTGTTTAATATTTTAATTTATTTATTTGAGAGAGAGAGAGAGAGAAAGAGAGAGAGAGAGCACAAGCAGGGGAGAGACAGAGAGAGAGAGTACAAGCAGGGAAAAGAGAGACAGAGACAGAGAGAGAAAGAGAGGGAGACAGAGAAAGAGGGAGACAGAGAAAGAGAATCTCAAACGGGCTCCATATCAGCTCAGAGCCTAACTCAGGCCTCCATCTCAGGACCCTGGGCTCATGACCTGAACCGAAATCAAGAGTTGGCTGCTTAGGCAACTGAGTGGTGCCCATCCTAGAGAGTTTGTTAAAACAGAAGGCTGAGTCCCAGCCCCATAGTTTCTGAGTCAGTCGGTGAGATACAAAGCCCAAAAACTTGCATTTCTCATAGATCATCAGTTAATGTTTCCTTAAGAACAACACCTTGAAAACAAAGTCAGTAATGAAATTCTAAGATTTCTGGACAGCATCTCATACGGAACAGTACTACCATTTTTAAGATAGGCTCACTCCTAGTGGTTAGCTGCAAAACAGCCACAGAAATCTAGTTAAAATGCCCAAATAGAGTTATATGCTAGGATCTATCTGAAAATTGAGGAAAACTGGCCAAAATAATTATTTTCTTTTGGGCATAAACTGTCTTCAGGTTTTCTCTGAAGTTTTTAGTTAGTTGGTAGGCTCAGATGAACTTCTAGACATGGGAATAAATAATAAAATGGAGGCCAAAAAAAGTCCTATCTAAAATCCCTATGTACACTGGTATTGTGACATATAACCAGTCTTTCCAAACTCCCTATGACTGTGTCAAGATTTATTTTGGAGAATATAAGTATCAGAGAATAAAAGTACTTTTTTTTGCATTCATTATAACATGGCTAGTAATTAAGGCTATGGTGCTTGCATTCACAAGGACCAAAGTTTAAATCTTTACTTCAGCACTTGCTAATATGTCAGTTTAAACAATTTTTTTCAATTTTCCAAGCCTCTGTTTTCTGAAAAATGCTAGGAATGCCCCTTAATTTGCAGCGCTCTTGGTAGAATAAAATAACATAATATTTTCAAGAGAATGAGAAAACAAGCTGCAAAGAGGAAGAAAATACTTGCAAAAGACACATTTGAAAAAGGACTGTTATCAAAATATACAAAAAACTCTTAAAACTCAGCAACTGAAAATAGACTGATTTAAAAATGGGCTTAAAAATAAAGGGCAAAGACCTTGATGACACCTCACCAAGGAAGATATGCACATGGTGAATAAGTATGGGATAAGATGTTACACATCATATGTCATTAGGGAAATGCAAAATAAAGCAATTCGATATCACAGTATACATAAATAAGGATGTCTAAAATCTGGAACACTGACCAAAACAAATGCTGGTGATGATACAGAACAACAGAAATTCTAATTCACTGCTGGTGGGAATGCAAAATGGCACAGCCACTTTTGAAGACAGTTTGGCAGTTCCTTATAAATCTTTTTTAAAAATTCTGTTTTAAACACATTTTTAATGTTTATTTCTTTTTGAGAGGGAGAGACAGACAGAGTGAGAGTTGGGGTGGGGGGAGCAGAGAGAGAGGGAGACAAAGAATCTGAGCACAGAGACAGATGCAAGGCTTGAGCTCACAAACCGTGAAATCACGACCTGAGCCAAAGTTGGACGCTTAACTGACTGAACCATCCTGGTGCCCCGCAACCAAAAAAAAGAAAAAAAAAAAATCTTATAGTGTAATCCAGCAATTGCACTCTTTGATATTTACCCAAAGAGTTGAAAACTTATATTGATACAAAATCCTGCACACAAATATTTATAGCAGTTTTGTTCATAATTGTCTGAAACTTGGAAGCAAACAAGATGCCCTTCAGTAGGTGAATGATAAATAAACTGTGATACGTCAGACGACAGAATACTATTCAAGGCTAAAAAGAATGAGCTATCAGACCATGAAAAGACAAGGAGGAACCTTAAATGCATATTATTAAGTGAAAGAAACCAATTTGAAAAGGCCATATATAGTATGTTTCCAACTATATGACGCTCTGGAAAAAGCAAAACTATGGAGATGACAAAAAACAGTGGTTTTCAGAAGCTAGGGTGTGAAGAGGCATGAATATACCAAGCAAAGAGGACTTTTAGGCAATGAAAACACTCTGTATGATACTATAATGATGGCTACATATCATTACATGCTTGTCTGAACCTATAGGATGTACACTAAGAGTGAACCCTAACGTAAACTCTAGTCTTTGGATAATCATGATGTGTCACTATAAGTGCATCCATTATTATAACAAATGTACTACTCTGGTGGGGAATGCTGATAAGAAGGCAGGCTATACATGTATGCAGCAGGGAGCTTAAGGAAATCTCTGTTCCTTTCCCTCACTTTTCCTGTGAACATAAAACTGCTCTAAAAATTTTACCTTAATTTTTTGAAAAAAATGTAGAACACATAAAAGCAGTGTAATGAATGATACACAGTAAATTCTCAATATCTGTATTTTTCTTCTGATTATTACTGCTATTATTGGCAACTAGGTGAGCACAGAATACCATTAATTAGAAACACAAGAATGAAAAGGAAATGGATCAACAGCAGAGATATCAAGGCAGAATAGGACAGCCTCATTAATAATGTGAGGAGCATACATCACAACACGGTTTGTAAAAGCAAGACATTTGAGTATATAAATATTCATCAAAATTAGGTTGCTGAAACATCTTGGAGTTCATGTAGTGGAATACCATATGGTCATTTAAAATAATGATGTAGTTCTAATTCATTTATATGATGATACCATGATGTATTGAGTGGAAAAAAAGAAAGCAGTTCACAAAATAGAGAAAAAGATGCACACAGGAAGAGAGTAAGGACAGGGAAGAATTTTATCAAAATCTATGTTAACACAATGTTAACAGTACTTATCATTGAGCAGTGGAATAATTAACATATTTTACTTTCAAATGTATATATTTTTATGCTATAAAAGAACTATATGAAACAAAACATAAACATAAATGTATTTTATGATTGTAATACATTGGTATTTATATAGAAAAAAGCAATAAAACTAGTTTTATTTCAGAGACTGATACATAAAATCAATTAATATAGCTAATACAAGGAGCTCTGTAAAAAGACCAGGGTGAAAATACGGAGCAATTATTTATGACAACATTTACTGAGAGTTTTTTTTTTTTTGTGTGTGGTGATGGTGGTTTGTTTTTTTTTTTTTACTTTTACAGAGAAGGAAATATGATTATTTTCCATATAAAGCTGCATTTTCTGCTATAAACACATACTACATAATACATTATGTACCTAATAAAATAGTTCTGACTTTGGTCTCTGTGTCTTTTTCTGTCTCCATCTCTCCTTTTCTTTCTGCCTTTTAATCATCATACCCACTATAATGAGATTAATGATACTAAAAAACAAATTTGATGTCACTGTTTTTGCCATATATCAGTTTTATTTCTTTTGCATGTGAAATTATTTTTTTGCAATATGACACATAAGACCGTGTAAATTTAAAGTGGACATGTTGATTTGATGCATTTTTATACTGTGATATCAAAACAGTTGTAGCAATAGTGAGCTCCTTTATCATTTCACATTATTATAATTTGTTTTTTCTTAAGTAGGCTCCAAATACAATGTGGGCCTCAATCACATGACCCAGACATCAAGAGCCACAGACTCCACCAATAGAGCCAGCCAGATGCCCTTCATCTTTTTTTGTAGAGGGAATAATTAATTTTAGTCTCTTGGAAAGATTGAAGATTATAATACAATTATGCTGTCTATATTTAACGTATCATGCATTAGCTCTCCAAGACTTATCTACTAGTTACAAGTTTGTATACTTAAAAATATCTTTTCCAATCTTCTATCTTCATCCCTTGGTAAGTACCATCTTACTCTCTTTTTACTAGTTTGGCTTATTTTAGATTTCACATGTAAGTGGTACTATACAGCATTTATCTTTCTCTGTCTTACTATCTCACTTAGCATGTTTTCAAAGTCCATCCACGTTGTCACAATAGCAGGATTTCCTTCTTTCTCATGATGAATAATACTTCATTTTATATGTATATGTAAAAATTATTATGAAATACACACACACACACACACACACACACACACACCATGTCTTCTTTACCCATTCATCCACTGACACACATCACTTTCTTTAACTGAAATTTTCCATCAGGGCCACATTTCTGCACACGGCATTCAGGACTATCCATACTTTGTCTTCAAAGTATTTTTCTATCTGTTCAATTCTTAATGCAGTCTCTTAAATTTAACTTCTCCTCTACAGATGTCCTTAATTTCTCCACCCTGAATTGTTTTGTTTTGTTTCTGAGTTTCCACAAACTCTGTATGTGTGTGTGTATGCACATCTGGTACAGCTTTTATGTCTGTTTTCCTAATGGCTCCAAGAACAATTACAATGAATACAGTGGGACAAAGAGAAATTAACATTTCATTAACTTAATATCAAACCCATGACAAGGGCTTTCTATGCCTCATTACTTTCAGATCCCCATTAAAATATATGGTGTCATGTGTTAAAAACATGAAATATTTTTTACCCTGGTACACAACTAGGAAGTATAAAAATAGAAATGAACTATGGTTTTTTTTCTTCATCTGGAGTCTTTCATGTTAATGACCATAACACTGACAACTATCCTTGAATGTTCCTTGGATTTGTGTGAGGAAACTTCAAAAATATGGATAGTCAGGTACAACCAATAATTACAGAACCAGGATCTCTTAGACCAAATAAAGGGCAAGAATGTTTGTGTGTGGTTATTGAAACATTTTATTTATTTATTTATTTATTTATTTATTTATTTATTTATGTTGTTGTTGTTGTTTTGTGCTAAGTCACTTTATTGTACAATTTGATTTTTTTAATAGTTTATTGTCAAGTTGGTTTCCATACAACACCCGGTGCTCATACCCACAAGTGCCCTGCCTCATGCCCATCACCCCCCTTCCACTTGCACTCGCCCCCACCCCCATCAGCCCTCAGTTTGTTCTCAGCATTCAAGAGTCTCTTATGGTTTGCATCACTCCCTCTGCCCCAAATATTATCCCCTTCTTCTCCCTCATGGTCCTCCATTAAGTTCCTCCTAATCCACCTATACGTGCAAACATATGGTAGCTGTCCTTTTCTGCCTGACTTATTTTGCTCAGCATAATACCCTCAAGTTCCATCCATGTTGCTCCAAATGGCCAGATTTTATTCTTTATCATTGCCATGTAGTATTCCATTGTGTAGATAAACCATCTTCCTGATCCATTTGTCAGTTGATGGACATTTAGGATCTGTCAATGTTTTGACTATTGTTGAGAGTGCTGCTATGAACATTGGGGTCCATGTGCCCCTATGCATCAGCACTCCTGTATCCCTTGGGTAAACTCCTAGCAGTGCTATTGCTGGGTCATTGGGGAGTTCTATTGTCCATTTTTTGAGGAGCCTCCACACTGTTTTCCAAAGGGGCTGTACCCGTTTACATTCCCACCAACAGTGTAGGAGGTTGCCCGTTTCTCCATATCCTTGCCAGCATCTATAGTCTCCTGATTTGTTCATTTTAGCCACTCTGACCGGTGTGAGGTGGTATGTCAGTGTAGTTTTGATTTGTATTTCCCTGATGATGAGGGACGCTGAGCATCATTTCATGTGTCTGTTGGCCATCTGGATGTCCTCTTTGGAGAAATTCTGTTCATGTCTTCTGCCCATTTCTTCACTGGATTTTTTTTTTTTGGGGTGTGGAGTTTGGTGAGTTCCTTATAGATTTTGGATACTAGCCCTTTATCTGCAACTATCTTTTCTATTGGAACATTTTAAAAGCTCTACTTGACCCATTAGAATTTACCAAGAGTCAGATGATTCCTATCACTTTCATTTTTCCACTGAGGTAAACATATCATTTTTTTTTAATCCATTCCTTTTTTTTTTTCTTTTGGTATTAAGACTTTACACTTTGAATTCCATTTTAGGCTCACAGCAAAATTGAGGAGAAGGGGCAGAGATCTCTCTTAAGCATCCAGGTTCTACAAATGCATAACCATTCCCCCATCACAGTGGTAAATTGTTACAACTGATGGACTCACAGTGACACATCATAACCATCCAAAGTCCATAGTTTACATGAGACTTCACTCTTGATAGTATACATCCTATGAGTTTGGACACAGGTATAATGACATGTATCTATCATTATGGTATTATACAAAGAAAAACCCTCTGTATACCATCTACTCATCCCTCCCATCCCCCAAGAATATATTTTTAAAAGGTTTAAGATTCATTTTGACACCCAGCCTTTTCAAGACTTACCCCTGCTATGCTATTCTGCTATACTTACCCTGGTGTGCTGAGGAGCTCTATATTCTGCTTAGAAATTCAAGATCATTGTCTTTTAAAATTTTTTGTTACCATCTACCCCTGCATCTCATACTTAATACCTGACACATAGTAGGGTCACAAAAAACCTACATAAAACAACATATGACTGCATAAAATAATCTGTAAACTTCAGTAATGGAATATATTATCAATGAAAAGATCCCATTGATTACAGCAAAAATTCTTTTACCCTGGACATGGCATTTTATTATTGGTGAGATAAGAGAAAATTTTTCTTCTAAAGAAATTCTTTTTCCAATTATTTGAACATTTCTTACATGAGAAATTTGGGAAACAAAATAAAATATGTAAAGGCCCTTTGAAGGAGTTGGTACTATCTCTCTGTACTTCACCTTTATAACAAGAGCTAAGAACAGAACATAAACTGCTAGATTTACCATGCTGTGACTACCTTTTTCTCCCTTAAAGTCTTTTTTCCTTTACTGGAGAACAAAAAGTAAACAATAAAATAAATAAATAAGTATAATACACAAAAACCAAAATAATCCTTTCCAAAAGATTTCTATTGAAGCAATAATGTTTAAAAGGTATCAGAAAAGATGCAAAGGGAAGGAAATCTTCAAACTACACTAAATAACTGATCACAGCACAGTTTTATACAATGCTTGGATAATGGCACATTAAAGGGTGAAAAGCTCGAGGTTATCTAAAGGTTAAGATATATTAGGATTCTCTTTTGTTTAAGTATGTGTTTTTTTGCATTATCAGTAAATTGAGAGATTTTTATCACCTGCATAATTCAATGAATTTGAATATTGAAAGTATGTAAGAATAAGAACAATGAAGGAGGAAAAAAGATGTCAAAAGTAGAAAAGTAGAAAATAGTTATACGTGGAACAAGACTATTTTTGGCCTGTGCTATTCTTTAACCATGATCTTGCAAAGGAAAGTAACAGATTCACATTTTATCAAGGCCATTGCTAATTGGATTTATATATACATATAAATGTTAAATTAAATTCTTATGTCTTTTCTTGAATGTTATCTAACTGAATATTATTTAAAACCTGGAGGAACAGGTATATTTTCCTTGTAAGATATGGCAGAGCATAGCCTATAAATCCCAGGCTTTAACTTTTGTTGCTATTTTCAATTATTTTTAAGAAACAGGAGAAAATAGAAAATCATTAATTGTACAGGCAATTAGAATCAGTAAATGGAGTCTAGATTTCTAAACATTGGCTAAATCACAAAAGTGATGGGTTCTTACATAGGAAAAGACTGGGGAACATGGATCTACACTGAAGAGAGACAAATCCAATTGAGGGGTCTCTAAATTAAACCTGAAAAAAAATCATGGGGAGGAATACAGAATGATAAATACAGGAATGCTATGCGTCCAATCATTATGGAGGTCACAAAGTATGTCAACAAGAAAAGGGGACTAATTTAAGACTTTTAAGGGAATCTATACTGGAAGATGGCGTCTTCTATGATTATATATCCATGCTCAAAACTTTGGTAAGAAGTAGAGATTGAAACTGTAGCCAAGAGGAAAATAAATCTCAGCAAATATCAAGGCTTTGCTGAATGGAACTTATTTTTTTAATGATTATGGGATATTTTTTTCTTTCATAGTTTATTGTCAAGTTGGTTTCCATATAACAAACAAACAGTGCTCATCCCAACAAGTGCCCTCCTCCATGTTCATCATCCTCCTTCCCCTCTCCGTCACTCCCATCAGTCCTCAGTTTGTTCTCAGTATTCAAGAGTCTCTCATGGTTTGCCTCTCTCCCTCTCCCCAACTATTTTTTCCCTTTCTCCTCCCCCATGGTCCTCTGTTAAGTTTCTCCCGATCCACTTATAAGTGAAAACATATGGTATCTGTCTTTTTGTGCCTGACTTATTTTGCTCAGCATAACACCCCCGAGGTGATTATGGGATTTTGCTTAGTTCCACTAAAAATGGCTTGTTAGAAATGGAGGTTAACTAGGCGATAAAATAGACTGGATTAAAATTAAAAAACCTAAAGGGTAGTAAATATAATAGCAAAGCTCAATAAAAATAATAGGAGCCAAAAGGTGCTAGATGCAGATGTCTAGTCAGATGGAGTATATTGTTATTCTATGACTGGAACAGAAAACAGATTTAAGAGTAATGGAAGATATAAGTTGACCAGCCATCTGCTAAAGTGTTTCCTTGCTAAAATAAGTATCTAGTAAATCTTTGGCTTGACTTGAGGTCTACTAGAAAAATAATATGAACTTTGAGGTCAGAATTTTGGTCTCTAGATTTGATCTCCAGTTCTTCAAATTAGAAGCTGTGATGTGAGTGAGTTATGCCTGCCAGAGGTGAGGGTGGCATGTGTCTGAACTGTATTTCAAATGCTGGGGTGATTTAAAAAAGAGATCATCCAGATAGCCACCCTGGCCTGTACTCCTATGCAACCAGTCAGTGCAAGTCCACAGACAACCATTTGGGGTGCACTAGGCTATCATGATAAGTAAAAAATATTAAGACGTACAAGTTTCCTACACATAAGAACACAATGCATACTGATTCCATCATTTTCTTTGCAAATCATGACACAGAAGCTGTTCATTGGCAATCCTGGCCAAGACCCCAGTACAAATAAACAAGATGATCTATAAACATTTTCAAAGTAAAGTAGTTAACACCAGATTCCAGTCTGGTAACTACCAGCAAGTTGTTGCAAACTAATTTCTCTGACAATGTGTTTTAAAATCAATTCAGTATAACAAGGTATCTGGGTGGCTCAGTTAATTAAGTGTCTGACTTTAGCTAAGTTCATGATCTCATAATTTAAAGGTTCGAGCCCTTCATCAGCTCTCTGCTGTCAGTTTGGAGCCTGCTTTGGATCTTCTGTCCCCCTCTGTCTCTACCACTCCCTGTCTTGCACTCTCTTTCTCAAAAATAAATAAACATTTAAAAAAAGGTAAAATAAAGTCAATTGATTATTTTTAAAAATGATGTTTTGGAAACAGAGAAATGAAAAAACTGAATATTTACTTGCAAAAGAATGAAATTGGATCTTTACCTTATAATATATATAAAATTCGCTTCCAAACTAACAAAGACCTGAACATAAGATTGAAAACGATGAAATTCTTAGAAGAAAATGTAGGGGAAAACTTCATAACATTAGATTTGGCAAAGATTTCTTAGATATGATACCAAAGCACAGACAACAAAAGTAAGAGACAAATTTGCACATCAAAGAACACAATCAACACAGTGTAAAGGCAACCTATGAAATAGGAGAAAATATTTGCAAACAATACAAGTGCTCAGAGGTTAATATCCAAAATATATAAAGAACCTCTATAATTTAACAAGAACAAAATAACTCAATTTTTAAAATGGGCAAAGGGCCTGAATAGACACTTCCCCAAAGATGACATGCAAATGGCTAAGAGGTATATGGAAAGATGCTCAATATCAGTAATCATTAAGAAAGTGAAAGTCCAAACCACTGTAAGATATACATTTGTACCCATTAGAGCAGTATTGATAAAAAATAAACAGAAAATAACAAGTGTTGGCAAGGAGAAACTGGAGAAATTTGAATGCTTGAACAGTGCTGGTGGACATGTAAAATGGTGAAGGTACTGTAGGGATCAGTGTCATGGTTCCTCAAACAACTAAAAAATAGAATTAGTATATGATCTAGCAATTCCACTTCTAAGTTTCTTCCCAAAACAAGGAGAGTGGGTTCTTGAAGAGATATTTGTACATCATGTCATAGCAGTACTTTCACAAAAGCCAAGAGGTGGAAGCAACTCAAGCACCCACCAAGGAATAAACGGAGAAACAAAATGTGGTGTATATATACAAGGGAATATTATTCAGCATTGAAAAAGATGGAACTTCTGACACAGGCTACAACGTAGATGAACCTCAAGGACATGATAATAAGAGAAATAAAAAAGTTGCAAAAAAGACATATACTGTCTGATCCTACTCATATGAGATATTTATAGTAGACAAATTCATAGGAATGGAAAGTAGGATGGTGGATGCCAGGAGAAGGAAGAAGGAGAAATAGGGAGTTGTTTTGTGGATGCATAGCTTTAATTTTGCAAAATGAAAAAGTTATGGAGATTGTTCACACAACATAGAAAATATACCTAACAATACTGAACTACACACTTAGAAATGATTAAGTTGGTAAATTTTAGGGGCACCTAGGTAGCTCAGTCAGTTAAGCATCTGACTTCGGCTCAGGCCATGATCTCACAGTTTGTGGGTTCGAGCCCCACGTCAGGCTCTGTGCTGACAGCTCAGAGCCTAGAGCTTGCTTTGGATTCTGTGTCTTCTTCTCTCTCTGCCCTTCCCCTGTTCATAATCTTTCTGTCTCTCAAAAATAAATAAACATTAAAAATATATATTTTTTATAAATAGTTTATTGTCAAGTTGGTTTCCAACAACACCCAGGGCTCATCCCAAGTGCCCTTCTCCATGCCCATCACACCCTCCTCCCCCCCACACCCATAAGTCCTCAGGTTGTTCTCAGCATTCAAGAGTTTCTTAACGTTTGCTTCCCTCCCTCTCCACCATTATTTCCCCCCTTATTCTCCCCCACGGTCCTTTGTTAAGTTCCTCCTAATCCTCCTATACGTGCAAACATATGGTATTTGTCCTTCTCTGCCTGACTTATTTCGCTCAGCATAACACCCTCAAGGTCCATCCATGTTGCTACACATGGCCAGATTTCATTCTTTCTCATTGCCATGTAGTAGTCCATGGTATAGATAAACCACATCTTCTTGATCCATTCGTCCGTTGATGGACACTTAGACTCTTTCCATGTTTTGGCTATTGTTGAGAGTGCTGCTATGAACATTGGGGTCCATGTGCTCCTATGCATCAGCACTCCTGCGTCCCTTGGGTAAACTCCTAGCAGTGCTATTGCTGGGTCATAGGGGAATTCTATTGTTCATTTTTTGAGGAACCTCCACACTGTTTTCCAGAGGGGATGCACCCGTTTACATTCCCACCAACAGTGTAGGAGGGTGCCCGTTTCTCCACATCTTCTTTTTCGCCACTCTGACCAACATGAGGTGGTATCTCAGTGTGGTTTTGATTTGTATTTTCCTGATGAGGAGGGATGCTGAGCAACGTTTCATGTGTCTGTTGGCCATCTGGATGTCTTCTTTGGAGAAATGTCTGTTCATGTCTTCTGCCCATTTCTTCACTGGATTGTTTGTTTTTTGGGTGTGGAGTTTGTTGAGTCCCTTATAGATTTTGGATTTTAACCCATTTTCTGATATGTCATTTGCAACTATCTTTTCCCATTCGATTGGTTTCCTATTAGTTTTATGGATTGTTTCCTTTGCCGTGCAAATGGTTTTAATCTTGATGAGGTCCCAATAGTTCATTTTTGCTCTTGATTCCCTTGCTTTGGGGGATGTGTCAAGTAAGAATATGCTGCAGTAGAGGTCAAGGAGGTTGTTTCCTGCTTTCTCCTCTAGGGTCTTGATGGTTGCCTGACTCACGTTCAGGACCTTTATCCATTTGGAATTTATTTTTGTGTATGGTGTGAGAAAATGATCTAGTTTCAATCTTCTGCATGTTGCTATCCAGTTCTCCCAGCACCATCTGTTAAAGAGTCTGTCTTTTTTTCCACTGGATATTCTTTCCTGCTTTGTCAAAGATTAGTTGGCTGTATACTTTTGGGTCCAGTTCTGAGTTCTCAATTCTATTCCATTGGTCTATGTGTCTGTTTTTGTGCCAATACCACACTGTCTTGATGATGACAGCTTTGTAGTAGAGGCTAAAGCCTGGGATGGTGATGTCTCCCGTTTTGCTTTTCCTCTTCAATATTACTTTGGCTATTCTGGGTCTCTTGTGGTTCCATACAAATTTTAGGATAGTTTGTTCTAGTTTTGAGTAGTATGCTGGTGCAATTTTGACTGGGATTGCATTGAATGTGTAGATTGCTTTGGGTAGTAATGACATTTTAACTATATTTACTCTTCTAACCCATGAGCATGGAATGTTTGTATATTTCTTTGTGTCTTCTTCAATTTCTTTCATAAGTTTTCTATAGTTTTCATCATACAGATCTCTTGTATCCTTGGTTAGGTTTTTTCCTAGGTATTTTATGTTTTTTTGAGCAATTGTAAATGGGATCAGTTTCTTGCTTTCTCTTTCTGTTGCTTCATTGTTGGTGTATAAAAATGCAACCGATTTCTGTACGTTGATTTTGTACCCTGCAACTTGGCTGAATTCTTGGATCAGTTTTAGTAGGCTTCTGGTGGAGTCTGCCAGGTTTTCTATGTAAAGTATCATGTCGTCTGCAAAAAGTGAAAGGTTGACTTCTTCTTTGCCAATTCTGATGCCTTTGATTTCCTTTTGTTGTCTGATGGCTGATGCTAGGACTTCCAGCACTGTGTTAAACAACAGTGGTGGGAGTGGGCATCCCTGTCATGTTCCTGATCTCAGGGGGAAAGCTCTCAGTTTTTCCCCATTGAGGTTGATGTTAGTTGAGGGCTTCTCATAGATGGCATTTATGATGTTTAAGTAAGTTCCTTCTATCCCGAATTTCTCAAGGGTCTTTATTAAGAATGGATGCTGGGGGCGCCTGGGTGGCTTAGTCGGTTAAGCGTCCGACTTTCGCTTAGGTCATGATCTCGCGGTTTGTGGGTTTGAGCCCCGCGTCGGGCTCTGTGCTGACTGCCAGCTCAGAGCCTGG
>NW_024080856.1:902982-998866 GCF_003009895.1 Hyaena hyaena
TTTTTTTTTTTTTTTACTTCCTATAGCATGATAGATATTTCTCCATCTCCTTACTTTCAATCTGAGGTTGTCCTCCTGTCTAAAATGAGTTTCTTGTAGACAGCAAATAGATGCATTTTGGTTTTTCATCCTTTAGCTACCCTATGTCTTTTGATTGGGGCATTTAGTCCATTTACATTCAGTGTTGCCTTTGAAATATATGGGTTTAGAGTCATTGTGTTGTTTGTGGGATTCATGCTTGTGGCGTGTCCCTAGCATCTTGCATTCCTTGCAACGTTTCCCTCAGAGAGTCCCCCTGAGGATTTCTTGTAGAGCTGGCTTAGTGGTGACAAATTCTTTCAATTTCTGTTTATTTGGAAAGACTTTTATCTCTCACATTCTGATGACAGACTTGCTGGATAGAGGATTCTTGGCTGTATATTTTTTCTGTTCATCACATTGAAGATCTCCTGCCATTCCTTTCTGGACTGCCAAGTTACAGTAGATAGGTCTGTCACCACTCTGATAGGTTTCCCCATGTATGTTAGGACACTTTTCTCCCTAGCTGCTTTCGGAATTCTCTCTTTGTTCTTATATTTTGCCAGCTTTGCTATGATATGTCATGCAGAAGATAGATAAGTTACGTCTGAGGGGAGTTCTCTGTGCCTCTTGAATTTCAACGTCTACTTCACTCCCCAGGTTGGGGAAGTTCTCTGCTACAACTTGTTCCAGGACTCCTTCAGCACCTTTCCCTCTCTCTTCCTTTTCTGGGATTCCTATGATACGGATATTGTTCCGTTTGATTGTATCGCTGAACTCTCGAACTCTTCTTTCATGTTCCTGGATCAGTTTATCTCTTTTTTTTCTCAGTTTCTTCTTTTTCTATAATTGTGTCTTCTAAATCACTTATTCTCCTTTCTGCCTCTTCAATCCATGCATTGGACGCCTCCAGTTTATTATGTATCTCATTTATCACATTTTTTAATTTGTCATAACTATTTTTAAGCTCCACGGTGTTTGTAGCCATAGTTTCTTTGATGTCTTCCATGCATTTTTCAAGCCCAGGGATTAATTTTATGATTATTGTTCTAAATTCTTCTTCAGTTATGTTGTTTATATCTGTTCTGAGCAGTTCTTTAGCTGTCAATTCTTCCTGGAATTTCTTTGGAGGAGAGCTCTTTCATTTCATCATTTTGGTTAGCTTTCTATTTCTTGTTAGTTTTAAAAGCTTGTTATGCTCTCTGCACCTGTGAGAGCTACTGTACCAAAGAAGGCTCTTTGACTGTCCAGGGCCTATCCGTTCAGAAAATGTTCTTTGAATGGTATCTCTTGGTCTCTATTGTTGAGACCTTGGTTATTTTATTTTCCTACTCGTAGTGGTATTTGGGACTCTCCACCATGTGTACTTTGGTTTGTTTCTTGAGGCAGCTGCTAGAAGGTTTTCTCAGTGGACTCTGTCTCCTTTTCCTCCCAGAATCCTGGATTCTGTAAGGGTTCCTATGGTTTTAGGCCTTCACTGTGTGAGATATGGGGGCGATTGCAATGTAAAGAGTTCCCTACTTCTCTGCCATCTTGCCCCCCAATCTAAAAAATATTTTTAAAGATGGTAAGTTTTATATTATGTGTTTTCTTTCCACAATTAAACATTAAGACATTGATTTTTTTTTTACTACCTAGATTACCTTTTAAAATAATTAATGTTTATTTTTGAGAGACAGGGGGCACAAGCATGGGAGGGGGCAGAGAATGGGGAACAGAAGATATGAAGCACACTTCAAGCTGACATGAGACAGCCTGATGCTGTGCTGGAACTCACGAATTGTGAGATCATGAACTGAGCCAAAGTCAGACACTTCACTAACTGAGCCCCTCAGGCGCCACCTAGATCACCATTTTAAAACTATTTTCTGTGAATGTCCAGAGATTTTAATTTATAGCAGGTAAAAAACAAAACAAAAACAAAACAAAGCAACAGGAGAAAAGGAATTCCAAAAGTCAATTAAGTTTGAAAATTGCCTGTTAAACAAATTAAAGATTTTGTACTCAGGACTTCACAGAGCTATTAATATGCTAATGTGTAGTGAATCTCTGAATGGGGAATAAGGTATGACAGATTTTGCACACTTTCATTTGTTGTGTAAAGTAAAAAACATAGGTAAATGGTGTTTTTCATAGGGTTACTTAGCTATTTCTGCGCTAAGTGAACCTAATCCCTAGCTAGACCTATTCTCCTCTAATATGACACAGCTAAGCACATGTAAAAAGTTTAACATGAGACTTACAGTTCTTACTCGGTACTGGATATATTACAACCCCCAAGCAACTCTACTATACCTGAAAAATAAAGACTATATCCAGGATTTCTATCTGTATAGTCACAGTTTGCCTATGTATTAGGGGTTGTAATATTAACAAGCTTAATTAAATATTACAGATGCTTCTACTTGCTCATGCCCTGTGTTTAATATTTTTGTGAACGTTGTTGTGGACTGGGGGAGAAGGAGAGATGAATATGACACTTCCTCCATTGACTTCAGATACTAAGTTCCTCTGTGCATAATGAAGTTTGAACTGCATACTGAAATACTAGAGTGCCAAGATATTTTGTTTTTCGAACAATGGTGTATGTCAACTATACTTAAATTAAAAACAAAGAGGCATACTATGTATTTTGTTGTTGTTTGTTTTGTGTTTGCATCCCATCCTGAAACAAAGCACAACACATTTATTTGGGTTCAACAGAAGAGGTAGATATCCATTTCAAAGTTAAGGAAAAAACCCCACCTATGTTAGACAACTTTAAAGACATGTCCATCTGCAACTTTTGTACATCTGTATGGGATTCTCAAGGATGATTTTGCAATCTGCAATTACTGCCTTTTAGGCTAACTTTTGAACCTAACCATTATACTCATTTTATATGCATGAACTAAACCTAAAGACGTAGAAGAAAAGAATGAGAGCTGGGGCTGCAGGTGCACAAGGGGTAAGCACTGAGTTCTTTTCATTATAAATCTTACATGTAGATACAGGAATGTGATGGGCCTAACAGAAGAGCAAGATCCCTGGGCAATTTAAAATTCAAAGTGCAGAAAAAAAGGCAAAATCTAACTATACAATGTAAAACAAATAATATGTACTAAATCAGGATGAGAATGACAGAACTAAGGCAATGAAGAAGGGTGAGAAGGTTTCTAAATCCATTTTTATCTTGGTCTTAATGCCCAATACCTCAGAGGTGTTGTCTTCATAGTAATTTCAGTTAACTACTAAACGTCCTTAGACATTCTGTCTAGATTTTCTGATGCCATGATATGACTCTGGCCTCAATAAAACATAGAAAAACTATTCTCTAAGAAGCTTAGCTTCATATTAGCTGAAAGATATTCTTAACCAAAATGTTAAATTCATTAAAGAGTCATCTGCTAATAAGGAAGGCAATTAATCAGCAAACCTGAGCAAAAGCAAGAAAGAGATTGAGTAAAAATGCAAGCTACGTTAACATTTAACATGGGACTATATATTTTGAACAAGATTAAAAGAAGTTATTTCTGGGAGGCAAAGGACATTATATTGGAATGAAAAAGTATATTTTAAAAGTACTCTCATTTGTGATAGGATTTAATCAAACTTGAGGACTTAAGTAATAGTGAATTATAGTTAACAATAAGAAAGTATCACTCTTGGGTCCTAAGAGCATATATACATTAAGACAAGTGTTTAATAGGTAGTGGTATTAAAAACATATGATATGTCTACAGTCTCAAGATTAGAAACAAAAATGTTATTATTTCCCTCTTTTCCTCCTTCCTTCCATTCCTCTTTCCTTCCATTTATTTTAATAAACACAAGATATCAACTGGATATCTACATGAGTCAGATACTACTTTTCCATCATGAAATGCCAGGGCAAAAGACATAGCAAGATGACTTAAACATAATTACTATATCTTCCAACAGCTCATTTTCAGGTAGAAGAAATAAAACCAGTGGGTAAGATAAGTAAAATGGCATGTGTCATTTTAGAAAAAGAGGAAAAGTGCAATAGTTGTTCAGAGGGAAGAAATTTTACTTTCACCTCGATATTTCAATCTCAATAATCCCTGACGGCAATACATTTGGGGGCATATTTTAACAAAGTCTCCAGAAATTTAAGTAGCCTGCTCAATGCTCTGCAAAAAAACAACAGAAAATTGGGATCAGAATTCTGGGAATCTATCATAAGAATCCACCAAAGAATTGGTTGAATTCTGAATGGTGGAGATTAAAAGATAAGGGGGAAAAGAATGGAATAAGCAAAGAGAGAGGTTCAGAAAACTTGGGGTATATGTAGAGAAAGAAGAGAGATAAGATCACTCTTGCTTGAACTTTGATTTCACTGAATTCCATTAGTTGAAAAATTAGGGACAAAAGTAAAGCTTAATCAAAAGGTTAGTTTCTGTTCTTCTATAGGTAATAGTCACAGAACTTTGAATGGTATGAATGAAGATAATCCATTAAGTGAGAGGTGTAAAATGGAAAACTGGATTAATTGGCTATTTTAACAGTTGAGGAAAGAAGATGAATAAAGATAGAGAGTTTGCAGCGCATGGGTGTTTCAGATGGTTGAGCGATTGACTCTGGATTTCGACTCAGGTCATGATCTCACAGTTCGTGAGTTTGAGCCCTGCACTGGGCTCCATGCTGACAGTGCAGAGCCTGCTTGGGATTCTTTATCTATCTCTCACTCTCTACCCTTTCCCCACTTGCATGTGTGCCTTTCAAAACACATAAATAAACTTAAAAAAAAAAAAAAAGACAGATTGAGGAAAAAAGGATAATGTGTGACCAAAAGAGAATTAACTCCAAGCCCTGACCAATAAAGTAGCTCAAAGAAACAAGGAAGAGACATGCATGTGGAAACAACTGCCAGGTTTCCAGTTTGGGGTTCCTGGAAAGGTTGTTTTTAATTATTTATCTCATTTTTCTAGGAATCATTAAAAATTACTTCATATCTAGTAACTCTTGAAAAGAGGGGTACATTATTTAGTTTTTGCAGGTCAATTTACAGGTGAATTGTATTTGCTTTCTTCTCTGAAAGAATAAAGATGAAGGGATAAACCTGCACAATCGTAACATGAAATGTTCCATTTTGTGGATTTCTTTTTTTTTTTTTTACCTAATTTACAAATGCAAATCTGTCTCTCTTTAAGTTTTTCATGGCACATAGTATACTCTTAGTGAAGTCAAAGTCAAAATTAGGAATCACAGTGAAAAGGTTGTATCTAATAATACAAGTATAAGTTCTTTCAAATATAAGTATAAGGATGGATGGATGGATGGATGGATAGATAGACACAGGCAGACAGACAGATTAGCTGACCATGAAGATACCACCTCTACTTTTAATGGTTTCGTGCTGACTTCTCTAGCTTTTTATGATGTTTTTTGGTAAAACATAAAATTTCAAGTTGCTTCAAATTATTAATGCACGACACGCACACACAAAAATTTTAAAAAATTTTCAAGTTGATTCAAGTTGTTATTCTTCATTAAATTATTTGCATATTTGTTCACTATATTGTGTTAAATACTAAACTCTTCACACACCTAGTGAAGCCCAATAATGTTTGTTTCACTGAGACACTACAACAATGCCAACCAATTAAAAAAATTAACTCAGAATGTAAAATTGCTGAAGATTAATAAAATCGTGGCAATCTCTGAATACTCTGCTAACTTGAGAGATGAAAGGCTCTGATATTTGCATAGAATAGGATTGCTAAGAGCAGCTGTTGGCTGCATTACAGAGTTGTCTCTAGCTGAATATGGGAAAGTTATCATTTTCATTCATGTTCTCAAGAGTTTAAATACATGTTTCAAAAGCAAAACTGAAAACAACAATTTAGAACCAAGTTTAACTCACACTTTTCTTGGTTTCTCTCATTCTTTTCCTTTTCCTCTGTCCTCAGTGGAGTTCACTGGGAACAGATCACTTATGTTCTTGACACTATGTTGGGATACTTCACGTATCATTACTCCTATTGAGAAATCTCTATGTAAGCTATTATTGTCATCATCAATTTACTGAAAAAGAAGTTGTGGCTTAGACTATGTAACAAAATTGGGTGAATGCCTACCAAAATTTCAAACTCCTCTTTCCACAGTGTAAAGTTGTCCTGGGAAGCAGCGACACAACCAGGAGTTATATTTAACCATACCTTTCCATCGAGTCATGATCATGTGACTAGTTTTCACCCAGGAAGGTGGAGCTAGAGCTTTTCAAAAGCAAAACCTTGTCCCCTACCTCATTCCCTATTTATCACCTGAATGTAGCAAACTCTGAGAATTTAGGGGGACTGCAGAACGACTAGACATAAAGAATAAAGACCAAGGACTCCACATGGAACATCAGCTAGAAACAAACTTATTATATTGAGATATGGAAATTTCAGAATGTTTATGATATAAAAAGCATTGTTCTAACTAATATAGGGTTTAAGTATATTTTCTAAAGTCAAACAGCAAGTAGGAATGGCAGCTGGGATTAAATCTAACAGGTCTGAAGTCACAGGGTACAAAATCAATGTACAGAAATTGGTTGCATTTTTATACACCAACAGAAAGAGAAATCAAGAAACTGATCCCATTCACAATAGCACCAAAAACCATAAAACAAACCATAAAATACCGAGGAACAAACCTAACCAAACATGTAAAAGATCTGTATGCTGAAAACTATAGAAAACTTATGAAGGAAACTGAAGAAGACACAAAGAAATGGACAAACATTCCATGCTCATGGATTGGAAGAATAAATATTGTTAAAATGTCAATACTACCCAAAGCAATCTACACATTCAATGCAATGCCTATTAAAATTGCACTGGCATTCTTCTCAAAGCTAGAACAAATTATCCTAAAATTTGTATGGAACCACAAAAGACCCCGAATAGCCAAAGTACTACTGAAGAAGGAAACCAAAAGGAAGGCATCACAATCCCAGACTTTAGCCTCTACTACAAGGCTATAATCATCAAGACATTATGGTATTGGCACAAAAACAGACACATAGACCAATGGAATAGAATAGAGAACCCAAAATTGGACCCACAAATGTATGGACAATTAATCTTTGACAAAGCAGGAAAGAGTATTCAATGGAAAAAAGACAGCCTCTTTAGCAGATGGTGCTGGGAGGACTGGACAGCAACATGCAGAAGAATGAAACTAGACCACTTTCTCACACCATACACAAAAATAAACTCAATGGATAAAGGACCTAAATGTGAGACAGGAAACTACCAACACCCTAGAGGAGAAAGCAGGAAACAATCTCCTTGACCTCAGCCATAACAATTTCTTACTTGACACATCTTCAAAGGTGAGGGAATCAAAAGCAAAAATGAACTATTGGGACATCATCAAGATTAAAGATGCATGGCAAAGAAAACAATCCACAAAACTAATAGGCAACCGACAGAATGGGAAAAGATAGTTGCAAATGGCATATCAGATAAAGAGCTAGTATCCAAAATCTATAAGGAACTCACCAAACTACACACCAGAAAAACAAATAATACAGTGAAGAAATAGGCAGAGGACATGAACAGACACTTCTCCAAAGAAGACATCCAGATGGCCAACAGACACATGAAACGATGCTCAGCATCCCTCATCATCATGTAAATACAAATCAAAACCACACTGAGATACCACCTCATGCTGGTCAGAGTGGCGAAAAAGAAGATGTGGAGAAACGGGCACCCTCCTACACTGTTGGTGGGAATGTAAACGGGTGCATCCCCTCTGGAAAACAGTGTAGAGGTTCTTCAAAAAAATGAACAATAGAACTCCCCTATGATCCAGGAACAGCACTGCTAGGAACTTACCCAAGGGATACAGGAGTGCTGATGCATAGGAGCACATGGACCCCAATGTTCATAGCACTTTCAACAATCTCCAAATCATGGAAACAACCTAAATGTCCATCAATGGACGAATGGACCAAGAAGATGTGGTTTATCTATACGATGGAATACTACATGGCAATGAGAAAGAATGAAATCTGGCCATTTGTAGCAATGTGGATGGAACCAAGGGCGTTATGCTGAGAGAAATAAGTCAGGCAGAGAAGGACAGATACCATATGTTTTCACTTATATGTGGGATAGGAGAAACTTTACAGAGAGCCATAGGGGAGGGGAAGGGGAAAAACAGTTAAGGAGAGAGACTCTTAAAGACTCATAAGAGACTCTTAAATGCTGAGAACAAACCAAGGATTGATGGGGGTGGGGGAGAGGGGGGAAAATGGGTGATTGGCATGGAGGAGGGCACTTGTTGGGATGAGCACTGGGTATTATATGGAAACCAACTTTACAATAAACTATATTAAAAAATCTAAAATGTCTGACTCTAAGACACTAAATTTTAAGTACATCCATATCAAATAATTCTTCCCAAATCACTGTTTTATCACTATTATTCCTATTATTTTAGTCATTTTCATTATTTAAAGAATAAATGTGTGACTCTTAGCTATTCAATTTTACCCAGGCCTAATGAGTCAAAATCATCTTCTGTTAATCCCTATTTCTCATTCTATATATGAATAAATCTACAGTTTTCACCACCTATGAATACTGTGTTTTTCCATCACTAAGATCTTCATGAGATTTCTGCTACTTAGCAATCTTCTCTAGATTCTAGTCACCCTGTGAAATGGAGATTAAACACCATCTTCTCAATGTTGCTTACCTGGCTGCCTCAATAATCATATTTTTCTTGTTTCAGATATTAAACCACATATGATTTTGTACTGGGCACAGGGTTTAGAGCAGGAAACAAAACTGAAAAATATGTAACTCTTATGATCTTATGTTTTAGAGGACAGAGACAATCAAACACAAAATAAATAAATGAATGAACAGCAATTGGGACAAAGAATAACAAAGAGGTATAGGTTTTCAAGTCAGCTGATTAAAGGAAGATCTGTTTCCGTCCAGGGGAAGAAACCAGACTTCCATGGGTTAGTGAAATTTGAACCAAGTAATGAAAAAAATGACTTGGAAAACACCAGAGCAAATGCTGAGGTAATTTGGGGAGCATATCTAGGCAGAAGAAACAGGATGTGTTTACAAGTTTGGAGCATCATGGCATGTTTAAGGAATACAAAGGGCCAGTATGACTGGGACAAAAAAATAAGCAATGAAAAGAGAGGCACAGGACACTATGTTGAGCCAAAAAGGAGTCAGATCATTTAACATCTTGAGAATATGTTGAGAATTTTGGTTTTCATCCAGTGAGATATGGTAAACCACTGGGAAGTTTTAGGAAAGAATTACATTGCAATGCATAGTATGGGATCACTATGGCCACCATATGAAGAAAGAAAAGCAGCTGCCATCCACTGTAATGGTCCAGTATAATGTGAGGTATTCCATTGATCTGGACCAGGGTAGTGACAGTAGAAATAAAGAGAAGTGGCTAAATCCAAGAATACTGTGAGCAATAAGGGCAAGAGAATTTAATCCTTAATTTGAATGTAGTTGGCTATCTTTGTGAAGTACTTAATCTCTCTTTTGGGAGGCATAATACAGGAGGTAGGAAGCCAAACCAACTCATAATGTTAAGATACTGGCTATGTCACCTCTAGCTCTGTCACTCCAAACAAATGACTATAATTGAGTAGTTTCACCTGGAAGACAGTTTTGAGGATAACATTTTATGAGTGTGTATGTGTATGTTGTATAGTTATTGTGGTTGATATTATTATTATTATTATTATAGCATAGATAATTTATTCTCCTCTAGTAAACAACTATTTTTTAAAGGTGGGAATGACACAGAGCATAGTACCTGTATCTATTAGAGAATCAATATATGCCTATTAAAAATCCACAGTTTATTGCATATATCATTTTTTTAAAAAACTCACTGTAACCGTACCAGTGGGTGTAATCCTTCAAAAGAAGTATCGGTTTTCAAGTAGAACTCCAAATGTTTATTATCATGCTACCAAATACTTAGAACTTTTTGTTCTTTCCCAAAATATAACATCATAAACTAAATTTATATCCCTTAACACAATGCCCAATGATGCATTTATCTGGGGATAAATATGCAATGTTATGTTATATAATGTGTGTAGAAGACTGTATATGGAAGTTCATGGATGTCCTGGGGATTGTGAGCTGCAAAAGATGTGAGCATGTTCTCAAAGCTTTTAGCAAGAAGAAACAGGCTGGATTAGTTACTGGAAATAAACACAGATTAATGAAATTGCTATCATCTAAGACCACAATGTCATAGAAACATGACTGGAAAATCATCTAGTTCATTTCTTTATCTTCAGAAGGACTGTAGAAAATGTTTAAGGGATAGGCTGATGTGAATATTGCTATTTTATTTAAGATTTTTGAGTGTCCACCATATCACACTTCTAAATTTACCCCTAAATTTAACTCTCATTTTTTTTTTACTTAAGAAAAAAGTAGAGCCCTATCATTTCAAGCCCCAGAGGGCATTCTCATATGTTCCTCTGGCAAATCTTTTGGGAGTTTAACAATTCATGTCTTACTGCCATTGTATTATTTTGAAAATCCTATGCCGAAAGAATGCATGTGGAAATGGAAAGCACTGACAATTTCAAATGCCAGCATGGAAGCCCTTTTCCAACATAAGTGCTGAAAGACACGCATATTTCTAGTAAGAATGTATTCTAAACCTACTTCTGCAGCTGGGGAGTAAGTGCAGTGGGAACACTGCATGCTGTTATCACTTCATTGCTGATGTATTATTTTCCTAGGGGAAGTTGAAGAGGGAATGCTTTAAACTGTGAAGCTTTCCTGACTGTACATAATCCTCACCCAAAAACATGTGATGCACTTGGCATTTACTTGGTGCTGGTGTTTAGGGAGGAGGTGGTGTTCTTATTTTCTAAATCAGAGTTCTCAACAAGTCGTATCCTGTATATCATGACCCACATGAGAAAGACCAAACAACTAAGACTGGTGTGCAGAGCGCTTGCCTTTCGTTCATTTAACAGGTACATAATGGCAAATCTAAGATCCTGACCTTGCCTACTTAGGGAATATGATCCAGTGGTAGGGACAGACAATCATATCACTGCATAAATCACAGGAATCTTATAACTTTAATATGTTGTAAAATTAGAAATCCATGGTGCTATGACACCTATAGTTATGGGTTGAATAGAGCTCCCCTAATAAATATATGGTGTGATACTAAACTTCACTTCTTCAAAATGTAACATTATTTGGAGATAGGATCTTAACAGAGGTCATCAAGTTAAAATGAGGTCATTAGGAAAGGCCCTACTCTAATATGACTGGTGTCCTAATAGAAAGGAAAAATTTGGACACAGACAGACACATATACAGGGACAATGATACACACATATAGGGAAAAGACTTATGTCTACAAACCACAGACAGGGGCCTGGAACAGATCCTTCCTCATAGCCTTAGAAGGAACCCTGTCAACACCCCAGTTTTGGACTTAGCACCTCCAGAACTGTGAGATAATGCATCTCTGTTGTTTAAGCCACCCAGTCTGCGGTCCTTTGTTATGGGAGTGAAAAAGGATGGGTGCAGAGGATCACAAGAGGAGATATCAGTTCAGCTGAGAGCTGAGCATGAACAAGGCACAAATAAAGAGGTTTTCCAAGCAGTCCAGGCACAGGGAACAGCATGTCACAAGACGTGCTTTAGCAAATATGAAACTGAAAGATCACTGACATATGTGGAGATGAATGACCCGAAGGAAGTGAAAGACAAGATAAGGCTGGAAACGGATGTGGAAGTCAGATCACAAAGGGCAATGTAGGCTTCATTAAAGATATTCTTTATCTTTAAAGATCTTTAGATGATCACCTCCCAGTTTATAAGATAGGCTACCTTTATCATTTACTTCTTCCAAATACCTGTAAAACTTCCCTGCAGTGGACCTGTTTTTTCTATGCTCAGTCCCTTGTGAACAATATTGCTATGCATGAAGACAAGATGAGCCTTGTTAGTGTCATTTCCCTGGCTTCCTTCATATCTAATGCATTACTATCTGACAAGCATCTATCAATCAGATTTGATGCTGTGACAATTTGCCTCACAATCAAACCAGGTGAGGAAGAAGGCTCCACAAAGAATCCATGAGTGGAGAAAACATATATGATGCTCAGGGCATGATAGCAGTTTTAAAAAGTGGCATCAATGCTGGCAAAATCACAGCTACAGCACAGTGATGTTCCTGCAAGTTTTGAAACTTTAATAACAAAGAGATCCTGCTTAGGTCTATTTACTTGGGGGTAGTTTGGGTCATTGTTCCCGGAAAATTGGCCTCCACAGTGATAACAACCCCCCTATTTATTTAATATAACGTTTCCACTTAAATAGCTAAAATCTGCTTTATATAATTAAGAATACTAATAACTGATTTGCTGCCCTAATCATCCCTGAGATGGAGAAAGTGGTTGCCAATCATGCCTTTACAGAGTCCTATGTCACTGGTTCCTAAAGTTTAGTCCTCAGACCAGCAACACCTGGGGATGAGTTAGAAACACACATTTTCAATCTCTGCCCCAAACCTACTGAGTCAGAAATGCTAGGGATGGGGCCAAGTGATACGTGTTTTAACAAGTCCTTTAGGTGATTCTGAAACAGACTATAGTTTGAAAACCATTGTCCCATATATACCTCTATTTTTATACTTTAACAGATTAAAAAAATTTTTTATAGTTTATTTATTTTTGAGACAGAGAGAGACAGAGCATGAGTGGGGGAGGGGCAGAGAGAGAGAGGGAAACACAGAATCTGAAACAGGCTCCAGGCCCTGAGCTGCCAGCACAGAACCCGACGCGAGGCTCTAACCCACAAACCGCGAGATCATGATCTGAGCCAAAGTCGGACGCTTAACTGACTGAGCTACCCAGGTGCCCCTATATTAAACCTTTAAAAAGGTTTTCCTCCCTATCAGTTTGTGAGCTCCTTGGGGAAACTACTACACCTTACTCATACTTAGATCCTCAGTGTTTAGATTGAACTGGCACAATAATTTGATGATTGGCAAAGAAATATCTCTACTCTCCTATTCTCTTTGTCACACTGGGCTAATCACTGCCCAAGAACTCTTATCTATCATGCCTGTGTCTAAGGGGGATGATGAACAATAGATCTTCTCAGTGACAATATATACACATAACAATATTACAGGAATCAAAAATGTTATGTAAAATGAATCTAACTTACAGCTTGACCTAAGTTCTACCTACCTTCACGGCTATCTGGTACTACCTTATTCAATTTTCAAAGCTCAGATGACATCATTCTACAGCTCACTCGATGTAATTTTCAGGGCTTCCCAGTTTCCCACATCCAATTATCTGTGGGGTTTTTTTTTCCTTCTTTTTTGGAGAGGGAAGGTGTGGGTCAACCTGGAAATTTCAGGACTCATGTGAATAATTCTTCAGCTAAGGAACCCCACAATGGAAACATTGAATTGAAGCTGTTACTTTCAAGTGGCTACCTCAGTTCTTTATTATGCTAGAGGATTAGGGAGGCAGAGTTGGAGTCATAGTATTGATTGGAATGAGTAGCATTTTTGGGCTGAGATAAAATGTATTTCTATGAAATGGATGCCCTGAGATAAAGAATAGAAGCCAGCAGAAAATCTGTGGTGCTCCTGGACATCAACCTCAGGAGAGAAAGACTTCCAAGAAATAACCAGGAACCAGCTGACATGTTAATGCAAGGCAAAGGGAAAGTAGAATTGGTCCTGGCAGAGGCGCGGTGTGGGTAAGGTCCTGTATGATTATATGAGCAGTTTCAAAATCCTCTGAATACATATATACTTCTAGACAAAATAAAACTTAGGTGTTCATATTCATGCACATACAAAAATATAGGTAATTTTTCTTTATTGTTCTCATTTTTTCTGCCTTTATTTAATATGGGTAATGTAAGAGTAATCAAATGGGAGATTTGTCCATTACATGCTGAATATCAAGACAAGATGAGATCCTACCGAGGAGAGGCCAGTCACTTTCCCTAGGGAATGTTATTCCATAACATGACTTCTGAATAAACTCTCTATGTATAACCACGTATTTCCTCACACTGAAGAAAGTAAAATAAATGTTTACTGTTATACAGGATACTGGATCATGTTAACAAGAATATATTTGAATGATGTGAGTAACAACAATAATGAAACAATCACCCAAATACTAATGGGAACTTAATTTCACATTTATAAAATATCAGACATTGTGCTAAGTGTTTTCTATAAAAAGGGAGTGTTTGTGTATTCTGAGAAACAAAAGGGAAGGAATATAGGAGGCATTCCTGGGCTGGCACAGAAGATTCTACGAATAAGATTCATGAGGACCCACCATGAAAGGGGGTGATCCGTTCTGATCTTACCTTTTCAGAGGCTGCTTATTCTACTCTGTCTTGAATGTTATGACATAGGCAAATATCCTTTCAAAAAATTCATGATTTTCCTTAAACTAGCAAGAATCAATCTCTATTATTTGCAACCAAAGAGCTCTTAACTAACCACAAAATGGCATTCTGCAAAAGCACATGCAGGGATGTGTGAAAAACTGTTGATCTTAAATCTAAATAGGGTTAGAGAAAGTGAAGCCATCATCACAATATGATTAGAAATAGTGTGTCACAGGCTGCGTACAAAACTAACAAGTTTCAAAATTGAATGCTTACTGCATGTGGCTAATACAAATTACACTTATTAGAGTTGGTATTTCTATTTGGGCAATAATTAAGAAAATAAAAGCTGCTATAATATTTTTCCTTAGTGTGCTAACAAAGAAATATTTGATGGACTGGAAACAAAATCACTTTGTTAAAGTTCCATTACCAATAAAATAGTGAATATTAAAATACAAAGAGCCAGGTATGTGTTATTAAAATACTAGTCTATCTTTTATCACTTCATTCAAGGTACTCCATTCAGCTGGGAAAAGCTTACCTTATTTGATAACTAAAATATAATAAAACACAAAGCTTACCATGACTTACAAGACATTCCATTTAAACACAAATAGTCAAATTTTATTCATTTCCTAAATCCAGATAAATGTCCAGGCAACATAAGCAATGCTGACAATGGTGACTTTTGCACTGCACAGTGACTGATTCAAGCAGAATCATTTTCTCTGATGGATGTCAGTGCCATTGAGTGACATCTGTTTGTTAATAAGCAGCTGCCCTGGAATTGGCTTAGAAAATTCAGGAATTCAGTGTACATGGTCTAGTGGTTAGAATAGCAGGCTGAGAGTGCACATTTCTGGGCAAGAATCCCAGCTCTGGTACTGTCACTTCAGGCTACCTTGGAATGAAATTCAATCTATATGGCACTAAAACAATCTCCTAATTTGGGTGGAGGCAGTGGCTGGGGAGGGGAGAGGGCCTCATACCAATTTGTCGGTTAAGAGAAAACATCTCCTGTTAACTATCGGATTATTCATTCATCAGCCAATGTGGGGGACAGTTCTAGTGCTGAAATACATCAATGGCTATTATCCAAAATGCTCTTTTGGGCTACTGGCTAAATTGGATACATAATTCCTCTGTCCTGAAAAAATATTACAATATTACAGGCATAAGCATAGAAAGAGTAATTCATCTATGGCACTACTAGAAATTCAATAAAAAATATTTCCCTAGTTAAACCCAGTGAAAAATCCTTTCCTCAAAAGAATGAAGTTCGTAATTTAAATACTGGCTCCAGTGTATTGCCTTCAGTGCAGAGCGACTATTAAGTACAAAATTACACAAGACCTAACTGCCTCAGTTTCTCTAAATCTAAAATTGGTACTGCTAATCCTCAGCCAAATCAGTGAACTGTCCAGATAACATATTATAAATAATAGTAAGATAAGAAAATTTAACATTCATACTGATAAAAATCAACTTTCCCTCTTTGACATTAGAGTAAAAATATATTTCCAAGTATTGGGGAATTTAAAACTACTTTAAAAGCAAAAGTAAATTTGCAATCACTGAGAAAATTCATTGAGAATGAAAAATTAATTGGCGATGCCAAATATATAATACAAATGTTGGTATTAGCTTGTAATTTTGGAAAGCCAGATGGCTCAAATGAAATTTTAAATATTTAAATAGAGCTTTAAAGAGTTTACCACTAATATATGTTTTTAAGTAAATGTTTTTAAGTAAAATTTCCTGAAGAGACTTGTGGTAACCAATATTTTTTTCCCTAATGTCATGATCACAAGTATTTAAAGGCCTTGTATTCTCACAAGCTGTGTAGATGCTTAGTTTACTAAGTATGCTATATTAAAATTGTTCAATATATACTGCAGGCAACTTTCTTCTTTTCTGGTGTATCTTGAGTCCATTAGTATAGAAAATAATATGGAATTTTCAACCAAAAATATAAACCAATTATGGTTCAACTAAAAAATAAACATTAAAATATATTCATATACTCAAAGGGTGAAGTAAATGAACCTTAGTAAATAAAACATTTGATTCTAAATTATTCAGAGAGTTTATTTTTTTTCTAATTTTTTCTTCTTTATTATACATAGTACCACCAGGGAGCCAGAGACTGGCCTTTTACGACCAAATCCAGCTTATGATTGATTGTTCTGTATAGTATACTTAATTATGGGATCACTGAAGATATCTAAGCAAGAAATGCAGTTGCTGGCATGTGCCGTGGGGTGGCTCCTCAGATAGCAGAGTTGGGGGTGGTGAGGAAGGTGGGAAGAATAGAAACAGAAACCTGGAAAATGCTACCTCAGTATCTTAAGAGTGAAAATATAAATCAAAAGTGGGTATCAGTTATGTTTACTTCCTGAATGCATTCCCCATCTCTAACAGCATCCTGAAATGTGCATGGGAAAATGTATAGTGTTGGTGGAGCAATAAATACAGATGTCTATCTTCTTACTATGGGAACAGTTTGACTCCCAGAGACTCTTTTCTTTTCTTTTTTTCAGCTTGTTCTCATATTACGCAGCTATCCCACTGTGATGGGCAAGGGATCCTCTCTCCTAGATTTTGCCTTTGAGTCAAGTGTTAAAAGGACTGAAGATACCTTTGAATTTATTCATGTCAATAACAGGGCCAATGATGAGTGGGAGACTATTACTAACACATTCAGGTTCTTATTAGCTACTTCCTGCTGATTCCAATACATTTCTTTATATTTAAATGAGTGACAGTTTTGTTCTTAGTAACCTAAGAATTCTGTCTGATTTCTATGGCAACATCAGTGGAAGACAATATGGTCTAGCAACTAATGGGACTTGAAAGGGAGAGGGGAAGATATGATTCTGTTAATGATGATGCAGGAGACAGAATTAGGGATGCAATGTGAGACATGGCTTAGGGTGTGGGTGATAACCAATTGTAGAAATGCGGCTTTGAGAAAAAGTCTTGACATTCTTTGTTACTCACTTCCACAAATGTCCAGAGGTATAATAAGACTAATTTGAATCTCATTTGAGATTTTGTTTTCTGATGAACAACAAAGTGACATAATCTGAGAAGTAGCCATTAGAAGACTTAGCACAGGGGCCATAAGGAAGCCATCTTACAGGGAAGCTGTTAAGATGATTTCTGCAATGAAAGAGAAGTTATATGACACGATTTAGTCTCTTGTTTCAAAAATTCTATAAACAACTTTAAAAGGGATCAAAGGAACTTTTTAAAGTATGAAGTATGACTTGGGCATGACCTCAACTAAATAATTCCATATAATGACATTCTTTCTTTGAAGGTAATAAGATATTCCTATCTCAAGCTCTTTGAACATTGCTGTTCCTTCTGCCAAGAATGATTCCTCCCAAACCTTCATGACTCAGTACCTCACTTCATTCATCTTATTGTTCAAGCATCAACTCCTCAGAGAGGCTTTCCCAACCATTCTATTTAAAATAACATCCAAGGGCCACTCCTTTCACTCCCTCCCATTACTCTGCTTTACTTTCTCATTGATGATTATCTCTGTTCACTGGTATAAACATCATAAGGACATGGACTATTAACCACTGATTATTCAAAAACTGTCACAGCAGAGAGCAGAGAGTATACACTCACTAAATATCTGTCAATGAATGAATGAATCTGTCCTTTTTGAGTTCTTTCCTTGTTCAAGAGAAAGGAAGAACTTGCCTGTCCTAGACCTACACAATAAGCTTTTTGAGAGGCAAGCTAAGTAGTCTCATATTTGCATACTTAGTACAGTATAGTCTAGAGCAGCAACAGTTTGAAGAAGAGGAAGATGAGAAAGAAAAGAGAAAGGCTAGGGGTGAGAAAGGTGGAGGAAGTATAAGAATTGGAACAAGAAAAATGAGAGTAAGAGGACAGGAGGTGAATGTGAAAAACAGACTCCCACGTATGCTGTCCTCGACCCCTCCCAACTCTGACAGCTATTGTCTCATCTCTATTATGCTACTCCCCTATTAAGTTCTTTACTCACTTTGTTCAATTTCTCTGTCCCCATTCTTTCTTACACCTACTCTATTCAGGTTTTGGCCTCACCATTCCACCAAAACTTCCCTTTCAAAGCCATTAATGGCCTCCATTGACAAAACCTAATGGTCAATTCTTAGATCTCATCTACTCCCCTATTAAGTTCTTTACTCACTTTGTTCAATTTCTCTGTCCCCATTCTTTCTTACACCTACTCTATTCAGGTTTTGGCCTCACCATTCCACCAAAACTTCCCTTTCAAAGCCATTAATGGCCTCCATTGACAAAACCTAATGGTCAATTCTTAGATCTCATCTAATTTGATTTTCTATTCACCTTCCCTGCTTCTTGAAACACTTTTTTAACTTGGTGTCTAGAACACAATATACAATACTAGCTTTTTTCTAGCTCTTCAGGCACTTCTTAGTTCATCTTTCTGGAATCATGTCCAATTATAGACTTCTTTTTTTTTTTTAATATTTTTATTTATTTCTATGAGAGAGAGAGAGACAGCGTGAGCAGGGGAGGGTCAGAGAGAGAGAGATACAGACTCTGAAATAGGCTCCAGGCTCTGAGCTGGCAGTCAGCACAGAGCCCGACGCGGGGCTCGAACCCACGAACCGCGAGATCATGACCTAAGCGAAAGTCGGACGCTTAACCGACTAAGCCACCCAGGCGCCCCGAATCATGTCCAATTATGGACTTCTAAATATTACATTGGGTCAGTCCTTCTGTGTCTTCTCTGCTAAAGTGATTACATCCCATCTCACAGCATTACATACCATTTATATCGCTCATGAATCTTAAAGATTATATCTCTATCGTGGACCTCTCAAATGCTTGCTCAATTTTTCCGCTTGGGTATACTGTATTTTAAACATCAAAAGAACAAAATAGGGCTCTTGATTTCCACTCTACTCCTCAAATTCCTCCTCAGTACTAGATCTGCCTCAGAAATCTAACCAAGTATTTGTCACCCCTCACTCCCCTTCACCCTGTTTCAAGCCATCTAGGTCCCTATTATAAGGTAAGCACCAAAAAGAAAAGGAATTTAACGAAATTCACTGTTGTATAAAATAACTCTGAGCATTTCAATGCAGTAATGCAGTAATGCCCATGTACATGATATTCTCAGTATGTGCAATAGCTGCATTGCAATATGAAAGTATTTGTGAACTTTATCATTTACAAAGTCATCAGAACTGTTCTTACTACAATGGTTCACTGTCTACGTTTATAATCCAATAAAATTCTGAATTTCAGTTAGAGGGTCATAAAAATAAAGATGCATGAGAAAAATGAAAGACTGTTTTTGTTGAGAGAGAGAGGCAAACCAAGAAACAGACTCTTAACTATATAGAACAAACTGATGGCTAGTAAGGGGGAGGTGGCTGGGGAGATGGATGATACAGGTTATAGGGATTAAGGAGTGCACTTGTTGCAATGAGCAGCAGGTGATGTATGCAGGTGCTGAATCACTATATTGTACACCTGAAAATAATCCAACACTGTAGGTAACTAATTGGAATTTAAATAAAAACTTAAAAACCTAAAAAATTGATTTCATTTCATTTAAAATACTTTCTGTTTTTCACTGTTACATCTCCAACACTATATTGTTATTTGTTATTATCTGCTTATCACTCTTTTTTCTTATAAATAGTTTATAGTCAAGTTGGTTTCCAACAACACCCAGTGCTCATCCCCACAAGTGCCCTCCTCCATGCCCATCACCCTCCTTCCCTCCACACCCATAAGTCCTCAGGTTGTTCTCAGCATTCGAGTCTCTCATGGTTTGCCTCCCTCCCTCCACCCCCCCAACATTTTTCCCCTTCTTCTCCCCCACGTTCTCCGTTAAGTTCCTCCTAATCCTCCTATACATGCAAACATATGGTATCTGTCCTCTGCCTGACTTATTTCGCTCCGCATAACACCCTCTAGTTCCATCCATTTTGCAACACATGGCCAGATTTCATTCTTTCTCATTGCCATGTAGTATTCCATTGTATAGATAAACCACATCTTCTTGATCCATTCGTCCAATGATGGACACTTAGACTCTTTCCATGTTTTGGCTATTGTGGAGAGTGCTGCTATGAACATTGGGGTCCATGTGCTCCTATGCATCAGCATTTCTGTATCCCTTGGGTAAATTCCTAGCAGTGCTATTGCTGGGTCATTGGGGAGTTCTATTGTTCACTTTTGGAGGAACCTCCACACTGTTTTCCAGAGGGGCTGCACCAGTTTACATTCCCACCAACAGTGTAGGAGGGTGCCGTTTCTCCACATCTTCTTTTTCGCCACTCTGACCAACATGAGGTGGTATCTCAGTGTGGTTTTGATTTGTATTTCCCTGATGAGGAGGGATGCTAAGCATCGTTTTATGTGTCTGTTGGCCACCTTGATGTCCTCTTTGGAGAATTGTCTGTTCATATTTTCTGTCCATTTCTTCACTGGATTGTTTGTTTTTCGGGTGTGGAGTTTGGTGAGTTCCTTATAGATTTTGGATATTAACCCTTTATCTGATATGTCATTTTATCTGCTTATCTCTTAAGAATATACAAGAAAAGTCTAGACCTGTTTTGTTTATCCCTGGCATCCGGAATTGTGCTTGGAAACCACTACACCCTCAATTAATATTTATTGAATAAATGAAAACAATAAAAGTAATAAGAAAGGAAGAATTATTATTAGAAATAGTGGTACTATCATTAAGGTAAAAATCTTTATAGCTGCTAATGTTTATAAAGTATTTAGTCTGTGATGGGTACCATGGTAAGCAATTTTATGCATTGGATTATTTCATTTATTTCACACAAAAGCTTTTTAAGGAAAGAACGAGTAATATTTCTGTTTTATATACAGGAAATGGAATCTTTGTGAGGATAAGCAACCACACATTTCTATAATGGGCAGAGCTAGATTTTACCTCTAGGTATAACTAACTTTCTAAAGTGCTCTTAACCTTAGTGAGACAGGGATATTCAAGTGTTCTATGGACATTTGTGAAGAAGATAAAAAATGGAAAGAGGAAAAAAAGAGAGAATGAAGGAAGCATGAGCTCCGGATACTGAATATTTGCCCACCTCCTGGTGGTAATCTCTGTCTTTCTCAAAACAACAACAACAACAACAACAACAACAAAAAACTACAATGAAGCTTGATCTTTCTCCCAGATTGATCCCATTTACATGGGAGGGAAATAAGAAAAGTGAAGTCAGTATGACCCTTATTCTCTTCTCTGGTGAATGTACTCAGACCTTGATTTCTGCAAAAGCTAAGGCAAGCTTATCTTGAACCAGATAGTATGGGAAACACATTTCTCTGGAAATTTAATGGTTTATTGTCTGTTTCTGTTACATATAGTTATTCTCAATTTAGAAAATAAACAAATGATCAAATCTCATTTTTGGTCTCCCAACTCAACAAAACCAACTTGCCTTTAATTTTCTGGATCCAAACATATAGCAATTGTCTCTCTATTTTAACTGTATTCTCTCTCTCTCTTTCTCTCTCTCTCTCCTCCTCTCTGTCTCTCTGTCTCTCTGTCTCTCTGTCTCTCTCTCTCTCTCACACACACACACACACACACACCCCTATGAAAATTCACTTCATGTGTTGAATGCTTAGGGCAAACTCTTGAATCAGAATGAATTTAGGTTTCATTTAAGAATTTAATTAGATTAGGTCTTGTTTTAACAAAATCATTAGGTATTGACAAAACAAAATACTAATAGTGCAATCTTAAAACTATGTTAACATTGTGTAAGTTTTCTAATCTATCATAAACTCACAGCTAAACCAACCTTAGGAAATTGGGGAATGCAGGTTTCTTTACCAGACTGCCACAACAGCTTGTCTCCAGTGTTACACAAGGTGGGATGAAACGGTCTCTGGAGAGGTGAAATTTACAAAAGGATTTGAATGAAAAGGGCAAGTAGATTTATGGATTTTAGATGCCAGCATTTCACTACATAAACAAATGTTTATTTAGTATTTAATATTTCCATGGGACTGTGTTACAAGTTCTGGCCAGCATCAGGACTGGAGGAAATGCACAAGGATTTTCAGTTCCCCTTCACCATTTTTAATATCTGTAGCTGCCCATATGGAGTTCATAATCTTTCATGTCACTATAGTGACAAAATGTAGTATTTCCACAGATATATGTGTAAGTGCAAAGAACAGTAGACAGGGATGGAGATGAGAAGAAAATAATACACCATTAGAACTTTACAAAGTCAGGTATATGACAGTCAACTGAGCTTGGGAGGGGACATTCCAGGCAAAAGATACTAGTTGAATAAAAGCCTGGAGAGATGCAAGGTTTGGTGTTTCGGGTCTAGCTTGGAAAATAAAGGACAATGGAAACTAACCAAGCGGTTAAATAGAAACTGAGAAAAGGGGAAATAGATTAAAAGCAGAAAGAAGAGTCCACAATCCTCTTTTTCAATATTAGTCTATGTTTTGAACTTTGCTTCATAACAGAATAATTACTGACATCTGCATCTCAGTTCTATACTTTACATGGTTATAATTATTCAAATCTTGGAAAAGTGGATATATGTGTTAAAAACTCCTCTTTCACACAGTTAGTATTTCCCAACCAAACTAGTGGCAGGCTCTCTAAAGCTAGCTTTACAGAAATGTTTCTATCTCCCACATAGTGTTTGAAAAGTGTTCTTAGGCTCTCTGACTGACAAACACAGCCAGAAGCTTCTCATCCCTATCCCAGCATACAATGGGTCCCCGTCCTTTTCCTTCTCAACAAGTTTTATTTCTCCTGGGCTTCAACACAGAATGTTCACCTACCTTATTATTAAACTCATGCCCCTGCAGGGAAGAACTTGGGAATAAGGCCTGTCGACTGCCATCTCTACATTTCAAAGGAAGTTTGTTTATTCCCATTATCAAAAACTCACAGCCACAGAGGTTGGCTTGGAGAAATTCTGGAATGTAAAAGAATGAAATTACATTTCTTTTTCTAAACTGCTCAGCACACATGAGAAAAAGCCATTCTTATCATGAAAAATACTCCTCTTGACCCTCGATCATTAGAATGAGTACTCAGACTTAGTGAAATTTTCCAGTAGTGGTGATAATCCACACACCAACTCTCATTTTTTTATATCTTAAGTCATGGTGTAAGATAAAACTAATTGGATCACCTGACGATTGAAATCTGGCTCTTAATGAATCCTGTCATAGATGTAAAGCTTGGAAAATTGCATTTCCTATCTTTTTAGAAAGCCAGTGTTTTGGGGGAATATTCTACAAGTATTTAAAGTCATAAGGGTTTCTTTTGAGAATATCTTTAAAGAAAAAATACTTTTATTTCAGAAATTTAACAGAACTGCTTCAACTAGAATATTTTACATTGCTATGAATTCTTTTTCCTTCAAATGTGCAAGGAAAGACATTGCAGGGACTGGAAAGAAAATCTACTACATTGCATCTGGTAATACCCATTTGTCATCAGCTCCAATTATCACTGTTTGGATATTAGGATCTGATGTTATCTTAGATGTCTATCATAATGCCAGAAAAACCTGTCTGGTATTATTACCAATCAACAGCCAAAGAATGGGCACAGAGTGGAATATTAGGATGCTTTCCACCAGATTCTGAGCTTGGAGAGCAAATCTGAAGGTCTAAGTGGAGTTGGAAATGGTATGCCCTGTTGTTGGTATCCCAAAGAGATGGTTTTTCCTCTCTTGGTACCTAAATCTTTAGAGTACCCTTTCTTCCTGTTTCAAGCTTAGTTCAGCTCCTTGGGTTGTTCTTTTCTTCTTTTTCTTTCTTATGCCTCATAAACTTCCAAACAATCCTTCATTTTTCCCTTAACCACCCATAGTTAATGTTGCTTACATGTTTCTTCTTCTTTTTTTGATAATTCTCAAACATTTTTGACCAAATGATTTAAATATTTAATAAGGTTACACAAATAAAACCCCAACAACAAAATAACTTCTAAAATAACCAGAAATTCTATTGTCATGCCTCATGGTACCAGTTCTGCCCTTCTTGAGCCTAAGACAAGGTCATGATATAAAGATGTACATACCCCTTTCACTGTGAATGAATTCAGGCATTTTATATATAGAAAGCTGACTTTAAGGCTAAAGTTGTATTTTGTATACACTCAATTATAAACAAGTTTTTATGTGTTCACATAACAGATATGAGGATGACTTCCTCCCTTTAAAAGGGATGGATACAAGCCAGGTAACAAATAATAATTATCAGCCAAAAACCAGTCAAACTGGGAATGAGACAGCTCTGCAGAAGTGTTGTTATATTATCGATTCAAGTTGCTACCAAAGCCATTACTCTAATATAGATGCGGTAACCTAAGGCTGAGTGAATTTGTTCAGAGAAAATAAGCCACTGTTAAACCTTAATTCACACTATAAGAAAATGGAAACTTTTCTTTGTTCAATAACACTGAGGAAGAACCTTGGAAAACTATAACCCAAAGAAAATTTGTACAGAAGTTTATATTCAGAGACCCTCATCTCCTGATTATTCCCTGCCCCATGACTTCCTTGCTCATTCTTAGCACCCTGTGATTTTTTACTTTACTCCAGGAATCTTATCACTAATGTATATCCTCCAACCAGCATCTTCTGTCAGCTCTTTTGTCTTTTTAACAAGAGATTTTATTTAGAAGTTTAAAATAATTTGCAACTTAGACTTACCATTTGGTTGAGTGCCTTTTACTGATTTAGCAGAACACATCAAATAATAGTGAAATATATTAAATCTGATCCAGTTCTTTAAAAAGACAATTACATGGTTAACACATATATTTTCATTACAAAATGTGCTTGTTCTATCTTTTTCCTTTCCAATTTAGATTTAGTATGCCCAACTATAACTCCTATTCTGTTCTTTAAAAATATAGTGGGAGGAGTGACATCAGCAACATGGCTGAATAAGACATCCCTTGCTGTATCTCCCTTCAGTAACAATTGGAATCCATCCACAGATAAAAGTCCTTTGTAGGAGCTGCAGGATTGAACACCATACACCGAGGAATCCAAGAGGAGTACTGTCTACCAATGCATTAGGTAACAGGCATACAGACCTTGGACATGGAGCATGCAGTGGCCTATGAACTTGATCCTCTTGTCCAGGGTTCATAAGTCTTTGGAGAGTATTGTTTTAATCAATCACCCATGGACAAGTAAGGTTTCCAGTGGAGGAGTCCCAGCAAATAACTGGAACCAAAAAAAGTGAATTGGATTCATTGGAGAAGGTTAAGAAGAAGAGTCTGACTTGCATCACTTCTCCTCCAAGGAGGGACAATTCAGTGCAAGATGAGATCTTCTCAGTACATGATTTCTTCCAGGAAGGTTAAATGAGAGCATGGGACTTGTCTTCCTCAGCTATGTTGGACATTACCAAAGAGATTCAGTTCTATCTCACACCATCAGATTATGGAGTCATGAGTCATGGGGTGTAGGAACAGGTGGAGAGAAAGCACACAGAACTTTCAGAACAAAGAGAGATAGATCCCACTAACTGCAATGTAGATTTCATCAAGAAATCCATCCATGACCTGCTGAGTACACTTTGTCCATAGATCACCTCAGCCTGCCCACAGGCATCCCCAGTGTTGTGTACACCTCATCCACACACACTCCCAAACTATGACTGGCTCTCTATGCATGGGCCAAAAGGTAGCAAGCATGAGTTTTGGCAGACATCCAGTGAAAATACATAGAAAGCCAACATGAATCTATGAACTAGGGAAAAAACCCAGAAACCTGAATTTTAGCCCCACCTCCTGAGATGGTACATTGCAGGATCAAGAAAAGACACACAAACTGGGGCACCTGGGTGGCTAAGTTGGTTGAGCATCCAACTTCGGCTCAGGTCATGATCTCGCAGTTCCTGGGTTCAAGACCCAGGTCAGGCTCTGTGCTGACAGCTCAGAGCTTGGAGCCTGCTTCAGATTCTGTCTGTCTCTCTCTCTCTCTGCCCCTCTCCCACTCATGCTTGCTCTCTCTCTCTCCTCTTAAGCATGCAAGCTTAAGAATCCTACTACAACAGGAAACAAAAACATAAAGCATAGATATCCATAGAAAGACTGAGAAAGCCTCAGACTCCCTATTGAAATGAAGGAAGGCATTTCTCTCCTGAAATCAGTTAGTAATGACTTGAGAGGTGACTGCTACTGCAAATTCAAAGACAGCAACACAATACTTCAAATATAGAACATCAAGGAAACAAGACATCACCAAAGAATCACAATAATCTTTCAGTAATAATCCCAAATAACTGGAGATCCCAAACTTATTCAATAAAGAATTCAAAATAGCTGTTTTGAGGAAACTCAATTAGCTAAAAGAAAACAGCATACAAACAAAATGACATGTTTAACAAACAGATAAAAATCATAAGAAAGAGTCAAATAGAAACTCTGGAGCTAAAGAATACAATGAATGAAACAAGAAACACAATGGGGAGCATCAATACCAGAATGGATTAAGCAAAAGAAAGAATCTACAGATTAGAAGATAGGAACTTTGAAGTTATTCAGTCTGAAGGGAACAAAGAAAAAAAGAATAAAAAAGAGTGAAGAAAGCCTATGTGATCTATCAAATATCATCAAAAGAAACATTTTATTCATTATCAGGGTTTCAAGGGGGAAAAGATGGAGAAGAGGGCAGAAAGCTTGTTTTAAGAAATTAATGCCTGAGAACTTTGCAGATCTTGGGAGAGATTTAAATACCCAAGTTTATGAAGCTCATATGTCACCAAACAAACTCAATTTAAAGAGGTCTTCTCCAAGGCACATATAAAAATTAAGGGAACTTTCATAAAGCAATCAGCAGATTTCTCAGAAGAAATCTTAAAGGACAGGAAAGAGTAGGATTATATACACAAAACAATGACAGAAAAATAATAAGAAGAAAGTAAACCAAGAAAGCTCTATCTAGCAAAATTTTCTGTCAGAAATAAAGAAAAGATAAAGATTTACCCAGATAACCAAAAGCAGAGGAAGTTCATCATCATTAAACTTTCCTCACACACACAAAAAAAAATGCTGAAAGGAATTCTCAACCAAAACTGAATGGCAGCTGATTAATAACAAGAAAAAATGAAAATATACAACAAACTGGTAAAGATAAGGATACATCAAATTCTGAACATTCAAACACTGTTATGTGGTGTGTGAACCACTTAACTCTACTATAAAGGTTTAAAAAAGGTATTAAAAGGCTATAGTTACAATAATAGGCTGATGAATACATAATATAAAAAGAGACAAATTGTGACATTAAAAACCTAAAAGGGTCAGAGAATAAGAGAGTAGAGTTTTTGCATCAAATCAAAGTTAAGGTATCACCTATAGACTGTTATATCTATAAGATGTTTTATGTAAGCCTTGTAAGAGTCACAAGCAAAAAGCAACCATAAATAAACAAAAGATAACAAAAAGAAAATCAAAACATACCACTAAGAAAAATCATTGATTCCTAATCAGCAAGAGAGGGAGAAAGGGAAAAAGAAAAAAGAAACTATAAAATAGCCAGAACACAATTAATAAAACTGCATTAGCAGTCCTTGCTTATCAATAATTACTCTCAATGTAAATAGATGAAATTATTAAGTCAAAAGTCAGAGTGGCTGAATTCAAAAAACAAACAAATGAACAAAAATAAGCAAACAAAACAAAGAAACAAACAAAACCCAATATATGTGGTCTACAATAAACACTTCAGCTTGAAGGATATACATAGTTTCAAAGTGAAGGGATAGAAAAAGATATTCCATACAAGTAAAAAACAAAGGAAAGCAAGGGTTACAGTATTTTATCACACAAGATATACTTTAAGGCAAAAACCATAATGCTATGCCTCAAAGGCTATCTACTATTAAAGTGGGAACATTTATTTGGAAGACTGAGATCCTGAAATTTGGAATGGGGCAGTGTAGAAAACCTCAAAAGAGGTAGGAACATTAAGTCCCTGTATTCTGATGAGTATTTTTCACTTCAGAAGTGGCCTTTTCATTCCCATATGAGAGGATTAACTGAGTGTGGGGGAAAACAACAAACAAAAACACAAAAGAAAAAACAGAAAGCCCTAAAACCTAAATAAGAGACAAAAGAAGGCTATCAAAAGGGCACCTGGGTGGCTTACTTTAGTATCCAGCTCTTGGTTTTGGCTCAGGTGATGATCTCACGGTTTGTGAGTTTTAACCCCTGATGGTACACTGGTGGCAGAGCCTACTTGGGATTCTCTCTTTCTCTCATTCCCTCCCCTGGCCATGTTCTCTCTCTTCCTCTCAAAATAAACAGATAAACTTAAAAAAGGAAAGTCATCAGATAATGATAGTCAATTCATCAAGAGACTATGATAGTATATTTATACGTCCAGTATCTAAGCACCTAAATATATTAAACAAATACTAACAGATTTGAAGACAGAAATAAACATCAATACAATAATAATGGGGGACTTCAGTAACACACTTTTACCAATGGATAGGTCATCCATACAGAAAATCAATATGGAAACACTGAACTTCTACTTTAGGCCAAATGAACCTAACAGACATATATAGGACATTTCTGCCACAGCAGCAGAATACACATTTTTGTCCAGTTCACAGAAAACATTTTCTAGCATAGATCCTATGATAGGTCACAAAACAAGTCTTAGAAAATTGAGGAAGATCAAAATCATACCAGGTGTCGTTTATAACCATAACAGTATAAAACTATAAATCGATAACAGGAGGAAAATTGGAAGTTACACAACACATGAAAATTAAACCACACACTCCAGAACAACCAAAAGGTCAAAAAAGAAATAAAAAAATACTTTGAAACAAATGAAAATGGAAGCACAACATATCAAAACTTATGGAATATAGAAAAATAGCTCTAAGGGGGAAATCCATATCAATGCATTACTACATTAAGTAAACAACAACAGCAGCAACAAACACAAGAAGCAAAGAAACAAACAAATGAGCCCCAAGTTAAGCAAAAAGAAGGGAAATAAGAAAAATTAGAGCAGAAATAAATGAAATAGCAGAAAACATTGACAAAAGTAAGAGCTATTTTTTTAAAAAATAAACAAAATTGAAAAATCTTAGCTAGACAGCTAAGAAAACAAATTTAGCTAAACAACTAAGTAGAAGAATCAAATAAATAATATCATAAATGAAAGAGGAGACATTACAATTGATACCACTGATATAATAAAGATCTTTAAAAACTACTGTGGATAATAACATACCAACAAATTGGATGACACAGAAGTAGATAAATGTCTGGAAACATACAACCTACCAAGACTGAATCACAAAGAAATAGACACTCTGACAGACCAATAATTAGTAAGAAGACTGAATAAGTAATCAAAATCTCCCAAAAAAGAAAAGCCTAGTACCAGATGGTTTCCCTGGTGACTTCTACCAAGAATTTAATGAAAAACTAATGCAAATTCTTCTAAAATATTAAAGAAGATGGAAAATTTTCAAATTTAATTTATGAGGCCAGCATTATTCTGATACCAAAGCAAAAGACAAGATAATTGCAGGCCAGTATCTTGCACTTTCACTTAGAAGAGGAATAAGTGCTAGGGATCTAATGTACAGCATGGTGATTATAATTCACAACACTGTATCACACTCCTGAAGCTTGCTGAGACTAAATCTTATATGTCCTTACCACAAAACAAAATGGTCATGATATGAGGCAATAGGTGTTAACTAGCCCTACAGTGGTAATTATTTTGCAATGTATAATTGTTTCAAATCATCACATTGCATACCTTAAACTTTCACAATGTTGTATGTCAATTATATCTGAATAAAGCTAGGAAACATATAGTGGGAGCCCAATAAATAAATGATGCAAACCCTCAAGAAGAATGCAATCTGTGAGTCTAATGTAAGCCATTCCAATTTCTACTTCCTATCTTAGTTCTTCACTGGCTACTGTTGAACAAAACACTCATAAGAAGAGACTGATAGGAAAATTAACATTAGTTACTCAAAAGTGTGGAGAGTGAAATGTGTACTAAGTGCATTACCACATACTAAGATTTTAGAAGATAACCCTCATGATCCCGATATAAGACAAAGTATTAACAATGTTTGCACCAAAAAATTTTGTACCCTCTAGCATTAAGAGTTTGAAAACAACAAACTTCTATATAATTAGTCATCACTCATCAACATTTCTGTAGTTAAAATTCTGACAACTTTACCTTTCCCAGGAAATTCACCTTCTTTGATAAAAAATACACCAGATTTGTGTTTGTATTATTGTTTTTTTAAAAATTTTTAAAATTTAAATGCAAAGGATCACTAACACCCTAAGAAAAAGAAACCTTTTTTGAAAGTGGACATTTTTAGTTATTTGTTTATTTTTAGGCACTTCTAATATGTGCATCATATTTTTCTCTTAAGACCTGTATCATCATCATAACTTTTCTTTTAATAGTTTCTCTTGAGTGTAAAAATCTATGTTGTAACTATATACTAGTTTCTTAAAGGATCGCCCTGATAGTATGATGTATAAAGAATGATGACATCCCATTGATATCTATCTAAAAAGGAGTTTACTTGACAGTTACTGTCAACTCTAAAATATTAATGTAATCAAATAATGTCACCTAATGATTATTAGCAATATGTTTAAAGTGTTTGTTAATTAAGATATCCAGCCAAAAGAGTAACAAAAAATGTGAAAAAATCAGGTATAGGCACATTTGGAGCTACTCAAGGTCAAAGTATTTAAAAATCCTAATGTAGCTTGTGTTTAGGATAGCTACTGACCCTTCAGTTTGCCTACGAGCGCTAATATAACTGATGCAAGGCTTTGTAGAATTTCCTATAATCTCTTAAAAGATTTAACAGCAGGGATCCACTTGCCAAATAAAAAGAAAACAGATCCCACTGTGCAGGTCTCAAAGAGGCTACATGTACACACATCAAGTTGTTAAAAATACAAAATTATTTAGGAAGGAGCTGAAGTCCAGTAAATAGATATTTTGAAGCAACCAACTATAAATCTAAGGTTTCTTGGACTAGAATATCTATTTTTTAGAACTATCCATTTGACTAATTTCAGTGCTCACATCCTTGCCACCATTTTGATGAATGCATTTTTCTGCATGGATTCTGTTTAAACTTCCCTTCCCCCTTACTTACCTATTCCAATGGAATGAAACCCTGTGAAGCCTCTGGAAAAGGCAACCAAAAAGATAATATATTGTGGAGTGTGACTTTCCCCAACTTTTGGTTAGAGCACTGACATTCCATTGTGAAATGTTTCTTCCCTACTGTGTATGGCCTTAATGGGACTCATAATCAAGGTTCCCACAACCAAAACATATGCACACCCAAAAAGCATTTGAACTCTGTATAGTTCCTTCTAGTTTTATAAGCTAACTGATATTCTTCAATCTCTCTCTTCTTGATATCTTTCAAAACCTATGAGATTCAAACGAGAGTCTCTTCCAATGAACATTTTTGTAATGAGTGAGAACAGAAAGCTTCACTTGAAGGCTGAATGCAGCGTTACCAAGTAGGGAGAATAAATCAAGCCTTCTGCTTCTTAAGTTCACTGAGTATAATATGCAAAATCACGGTTATTTTCCAAAGTAAACTACCCCAGAACAAAAATGTTCCTTTCCCCTACCCAAATGATCAAGAAATTTTATTGCCCAATACATTCCTCAACACAAAAGTTTAGCTAAGTTCCTTTTCACTACATCTTTAACCCCGGTACCACAATTCCATGTCTTTTCTTTCCTAAGTATGTGCAACATATGGTAATCTTATCAAGTAGGTGAGAAAAGGAGAAGTTCACTTTGTCTTCAGATCCTTTCATATTCCTCCATGATGCTCAGGTGTAATGAAGGTAAGTAGAAGAGGTGAGAAGGAATTACTGAGATGTCTTTTCCAGTGTCTATTCCTTCACGCAGGAAAACCACTCTGTCATCATCTATTTCCAGTCCCACATCAACAATGACAGTCTATTATTTCCTGGAAGAAACCCATCCTTTGCAATCAGGATGATATGCATTTGAGGGCTGCCTGAACCAGGAAAGAGTAGTTTTCTCAATAAATATGTGAAGACTTTACAACTCAAATGAGCAGTATGCTAACTCCTGGTCAGTTACTATAGGACTTAGGACCAGAACCAGAAGTTCCTGGCTGAAAAGCCAGAGCGTTTTCTGCCATAGTTTCCATGTTGTGTGGAAGAACATTTTACATCATGGTAATTTAAGATTTATAAATTTTTTTTCAAAGCAATGTTATTTTTCTTATACCATTTAAAATTTAACATACCATTAAATAATTTTCTTTTGGGTTTTTAATATGACTCTCTATTCCTAAAATGTCATTGATTACCCCATTTAGGTCAACCTTGTCTACTAACTCCTAAGTACTTTGAGGCTTAGCAAAACATCTGTCTTCTTCCAGAGTCCTCACTTTCAGCATGCCCCAACAAGGCTCTTTTCATGGCTCTACTTATGTATTTATAATCTTAGAAAGCAAAGACTATTATTATTTTTTGTTTTGTGCTTTTTACTACTATAATTATTTATAACTATTACCTGAAACAGTATCTGACACAAAGAAAATACCCAGACATGCATTGTATGAATGTAAGATGAATCAGCAGATTTTTTATGCCATATCTTTCCTTCTATAAAGACGGTTTAGTACAACAGATTAATAATAAGCCTAGAAAGCCAAAACTGGAAAAACTTCTAACACTTTCATGGTACCAACTACAGCCCTGAAATCATCATCTTTTCCATTATTAACAATTTTTAAATTCAGTGTGCCTTTATTGAGCCTTATCTATGTTGGTCATTGTCTGAGTATAGAGTGTTGAAAGACAAATACAACATAATGTCTATCCTAATACCCTTACATTATAATGGGGAAGGATAATTAGACAAATTACAATAACATACAACCAATTCCATGACAGAGTTATGCCAGAGGTGTTATAGAACTCACAGAAGAGACACTCTCAATTATATGGTTAAAGGTAAAAGCCAGACAACTGAAGTAAAGCCTGTCAAGATCAGGTAGAAGATAATTTTTAATTTTTAATTATTATTATTGAAATTATGCTGGACAACCTACAGAATGAGTGGGAGGTCAGGGAATCAAAGTCAGAGAATGAATCATAACAAAGGATGACTGAGCTGTTAGGTTCAAAGCCAACAAAAGGGTGCTACAGAACCAAATTAGCTGGGGCAATGTTGCCACTACCCGTGGAACAGGGAGTTGGAGACTATGCTTCTGCTGATTCATGCTGGACACCACTCCCCACCTAGGAACATGGTATCACTGCTGTTGTTGCAAACAACACAGATTTTTCCATTGCTCCTGCTCCTTTGTGGCCCGGCTCTTGATTTATCTATGGTAGCATGTCTGATTAGCCAAGACTGGGTTACATGGTTGTCATTGGCTTCATGGGAGGCTGGGAGCATGAGTACCTGGCCCTTTTAGATCTAAAGCAATATGCAGACTTGCTTTCTCCTCAAGACTTGTGCAGATGGCCATTCTCCATGACTTTATTCAGGGAGGTATATTTAAAATGGAGTGCTGTTAAAATAGACAAATGTATACACAGCAATCAAGAATAGGATCATGCAGGAAGATTAAGTCAGGGATAGCTTTTCCCAAGGTGTTAAGTTTTAAAAAAATAAACTGGAGTTAGCTGGCAGTCCAGGCAGAAGCACAGCATTTGCATCGAGCAGACTCATGATTGCCACGGAAGGCTGATTATGTGGCGGGGTAAAGAGTGTACCTATGGAGGCTTGTGGCAGGAATAGAAGTGGGGCAGGGATACTATAGGACTGAGACTCATTATTAAAGCAGACACTAGATCCGAAAGAAGCTATATGCCATGGGGAAAGGGATACCACAGACAGATAATGAAATAGCTTTCTTATTATTTTAGAAAGATTATGCTTTAATGAAAGCTGAATGAATACTATTGGAGGGGCTAAAGTGGAGGCATGGATAGCTATCACTATGAATGAAGGTGAATCATATGGGGCCCAGAACTAAAGGGTAATGATGGTGTGGCTAAGGGGTCACCTCTGAGATGTTCTAATAAATGGAGTATGGGTTAAAATTTAAAACATTGTGCTAACCACTGAGACTCCAAAAAATTAAATAAAATAAAAATAGAAAACCTCCTCTTCAGGAATTTACTGTTCAGTTTTAAAGACAACTGAAGATAAATGATATGATGAGAGTCCTTGTGATTTTGTATTTTGAAATTTAACCTTTAAATGTTTAAAACCTGTATTTAAACTAAGACTACTGAACACTTCAGTCAGGAAATACTGCAGCTAAATATTAAAATGTCTCGGAATTTTCCATGGCATAGACAAAGGAAAGAAAGAAAGAAAGAACGAAAGAAAGAAAGAAAGAAAGAAAGAAAGAAAAGAAAAGAAAAGAAAAGAAACCCCTGAAATTCAACCTAGAAGGAGGCACTGGGAATTACAGACTGTTGGAGGCCAGCTCTGGCAGGTCCAGGGGTCCCTGAAGGATGGATGGTGTCGGCGAGGGAGAGAGTGAGAGAGCCCCGAGATCCTTTCTGATCACCAGACAGGCATCTCCGTCCTGTCGGTTTTGGTGTCTTTATTTATAGGTCAAAAGTTAACATGGCATCAGGAAATGGAATGTTTACAATGGATAGCTCTTTGTGATAAGGTGTTTTTGGAAAATGTACAGAAACAGGTTTTACAGAAGTCTTCTTGCAGAACTGCCCCAATTATAGTGAGGTTGAGTAACTAAGAAAATAACAAGGTGTTCACATTTTAATAACACTAAGATTAAGTCACAGGTTTGTAGATACTCTTATCCATCCTAATCACAGCTGCCAGGGTAAGGGAAGGTGTTTGTGGAAAGTAGGCCTTAGGGAAGGGGCTGCTATACACCATCAGTTAGCAAAGGTGTATGTACTAACTTATCTTCTGCCCTTATCTGTTCCTTTTCTCTAAGTTACGCTCTTTGTCTCCAGGCAAGACTTGATTTTCCAGTTATATGCTTTATGGCACCAGAGAGCCAACCATACCTTTAAAGAGTTTAGCTTATTTCCTATACATAGAATAACCTCTTCCAGTGCATTTACCTCTGTGTCTAGTTTTATGATTTCTTGAATAGCTAGGGCATGAGAGACATTTTTGGTTAGTTGATTTACATGTTGAGCTGTATGAACATCTTGGACTAATGCAACGGTAGAAACAGAATTGTACATGTCTTTTATGAGTAAGGGTCATTAGCCTGTTCATAGCTCAAGGGAAAGTATGGAGGGAAACAGGACCTTCTGGAGACACAATGTCTGTTCCCATAATCAAAAGAAGAAGTTCCCACAATAAGTTCCTTCACAAGGTGCAATCATCATACCAGGGCCGGAATAAGGGGACAAGTCACTCCCGATATTGATCAACAAGGTACCCTAGGGGTCGGTGCTCAAGCAGAGATAATTGAGTGGGGGTGGATATCGGTCGTCATCTGATTGGCAAGAGACCGTGCAAACTTGCTTTAACCTCACCAGGAGTTTTCTCGACTAGTGGGCTCAGAATGGCTCCCAACAATAGACTTGTTGCAACACTGCTTTAAGTTTTGTGGGGGGATCATAAGACAGAAGAATGTAGTGTGAGCCACCAGTCAAAAAATTATGTATCATAAATTATATGCCATAAGTGCTTCTTTGGCAGGCTTTGTTTTTCAAAAGGACAAAGGAAGAAATGCAATTTCTCCTTCTTTCTCTCCTTCCCTTAAGTGTTTACTGAAAGCTTTCTATATGTCAAATACTACAGTAAATGATAGGGTCACAAAGCAAAGTCCTTGACCTCGTAGAGGTTATGGTAGGATGGGGAAGATTAACAATTTACATGCAATGAAAGATGATGTTGCATTTCTGAAGGAGAGAGAGCAGAGTCCTCTAATAAGCAAATCCAACTAGTTCTGAGATCTTAAAAGACTGAGAGCTGTATAATGGTTATAATAGTCAATTAAGTCTCAATCATTCTAGAAAATTATTCTAGGAAAGAATATTATAGGTTTAAATAAAGTACGAAATAAGAATAAATTCTACAGTTTATCTGAAGAAGAATGGTAATTTCTATTAAGACCAATTAAGGGGCGCCTGGGTGGTTCAGTCAGTTGGGCGTTCGACTTCGGCTCAGGTCATGGTCTCACGTCTCCTGGGTTAGAGCCCCACAACCGGCTCTGTGCTGACAGCTAGCTCAGAGCCTGGAGCCTGCTTCGGATTCTATATCTCCCTCTCTCTCTGATCCTCCCCTGCTCGTGCTGTCTTTCTCTGTCTCTCAGAAATAAATTAAACATTTTTTAAAAAGACCAATTGAAATATCTGTTTAATTAAGTGATTGGCGTGAAATACCAAAAGGATAGTTCAACTGTTGTTTCAGGTTTGAAAAGTTGACATCTATCATGATACCATGGCAGTAGCAAATCATTACTATTTGTGTCATATTGCAAAGGAATGGTCATAAGACCCTCCTGAAAACTGTCTGGCAAAGTTGAATCGTATATGGTGTCCTTCCTCTCATAATCCCTGAACTGAACTTGCTTCAAAAATCTGACATATATTAAATCTGTATATACTCTCATAAGTATTTACTTTCACCTTCACTTAGAGGCTTCTGTGTCTCTAATTTAAGCTATTTAGGTCATTATGTAGACTTGAATTTTTAAAGCACACTGAAAAGGAATAATCTGTCATTCCTTGTGATATTAAGCAATAAATTGCTTTTGTTGCTGTTGCATGTGCATCCATTCAAATACACAGGGCAATTTGTGCAAACATAACTGTTCTACAAAAATCTCATCATCTGAGAAAATCATGTCACATTCCTCTCTAAAAGTTCAACAAGGAGCAGCATCCATGCATATTTAACTTTCCCATGACTATATGAGAAAAGAATTACTGAGATTTTCCTTGACAGAATAGAGAAGGTGTGTGCGTAGGCTTCCATGTTCCAAACAAATTACATGGCCTCCTGTTGAAGGATGGCTTCCTTGCACAGACATCATTGCTTGACTCGCACTGTCAGAGTATGATAAAGGAGAGCTCACCCATGTTCTTAACTATGCACATGGTAGATACATCTCAGGCTGTAGTTCGACAAGTAAGCTCTGCTTCAGGATTTAAGTCTAAAGTAAATTCTGGAACAGAAGTATTCTGAAAGGGTGAAACTCTTAAAGACATTTATAAAAAGAGAATCATAATCTTCGAAGTCAAATTATTAATAATGGAAGTAACTCCTTCAAGTCTACTAGCAGTACATAGAAACATCAATGAGCTTATGCTCTCTCTCACTCTCATCTCTCTCTCTATCTCTCTCATTTTCACACATACACACACTACACACATAGGACAATTTGAATAGTAAACTTCTTTTACTTCCTAATGATTCTTAAGCATTTTTTAATGTTTATTTATTTATTTTGAGAGAGACAAACACAGCAGAAGTGGAGGTGGAGCAGAGAGAGAGAGAGAGAGAGAGAGAGAGAGAGAGAATCCCAAGCAGACTCCAGGCTGTCAGCCTGTAACCCAATGAGGGGTTCAAACCCATGAAACCATGAGATCATAACCCAACCCAAAACCAAAAGTTGGACACTTAACCAACTGAGCCACTCAGGCTCCACTTTTTCTTATGCTTCTTGTATAATGAAAGCATATTAGCAAAAATAGCAACTCAGTGATTATATGCACATATAACTTATATCACATTATATAATTATATATATATTACATATATATAACCTCGTAGTTATAACTGAAGGCAAATGTCATCCATAACTTGCATTATTTTCAAATTTTTAAAACTCAAACAATAACTCGACTAATTTATAGAGAACTGGTGTGATGAACTAATAATAATCCGGTATTGTTGGGTGTTAGGTGATTGCCTATATATGATCTTATTTATTTTACTAACTTTATGAAGCAGGTATTAATCTCATTCTCTACATGAGGAATCTGAGAGCTGAAAAGTTAAATCATGTACCAAAAGTTTTACAGCATGAAAGTTACAGTACCTGTTAATCTACATCTTCCTGATTCCACAGTGCTTGCTGATCTCTGTGCCATGCCACCCCTCCTACACACGCATGTGGACCTGTATCTTTGAAGACCAGGTTCCACAGTCATCAGACAACAGAAAAAGTAGACATTTCAAATTACTCTTGGGGTACGTGGGTGGCTCAGTAAGTTAACCTTCTGACTCTTGATTTCGGCTCAGGTCACGATTTCATGATTTGTGAGACTGGGATTTTCTCTCTCTCTCTCCCTCTCTCTGTCCCTTCCCTGCTTGCTCACTCACTCACTCACTCTCTCTCTCAAACTAAATAAATCTAAAAAAATTACCCCTAAAAATTTTCTTAGCATGTATTCTTCTTTTTTTTTTTTTTTTTTTCGTAGGGGGCACCTGGGTTGCTTAGTTGGTTGAGTGTCCCACTCTTGATTTCAGCTCAGGTCATGATCTCCGGGTTGGTGAGATCGAGACTCGCAATGGGCTCTGTGCTGACAGTGTGTAGCCCTTAGCATGTATTCTTCTAAGAAATTCCAATAAAGGACATTTTTCTACTCCTTTCTGTTTCTCAATTAGACTATATTGGTGTTTCTTTGAATATCACAGGAGGCATTTGGATTACTTTAGAGACTGTAGCATATGAATATGTATCCCTATCTATTGAAGTCACATTTCGGGTAGTAAGATGCTCATATTAAGAGGCCACAGAAGTGAACACAGCTGAAAAAGCAATGGAATCATGTTTCCCTCCTCAAATTTTCTCTAAGCAATGTACACACTGGCGAGTAAAGGTACTATGTGCCACTTAAATTGCAATTCTTCCTCCTTGTCTGTTTTTTTTTTTTCTTTAGGGATAGAGCAGGGGTGTTTGTTAAGCACATGAGTGAATTCACTTAAATTAATTGCACAAATGCTATGGTTTCAATTAAGTTTATTTTAAGTACATAATGAATATCATAATACTTATAGGAAGAGAACCAATCTGCAGATATTACTCAATGTTTTCCTGCAATTCTGCAGTGAGCTTTTTAGTCACTCTCATCCCCAATTCAAAGGCTCTCTGAATGAAGGATCTCATCCGAAATGGCTGCTGATGATACAATCTTTATTTCTGAGTTGGGTTATTTCAGTGTATGTTTAGCTAAAGTTATGAGCTGGGAGTTCATACCATATTACCATAAAGGCTTTTCCTTTTTGCAGTGTCATTATACAGCAGACTCTGATATTATATTTTCAGTTTTCACCAAGTGACATTAGGAATAAACAACCATGTGAAACTCACCACTGACCTGTCTATAAAATACAGTTCTTTATAAAAGATCCAGAGCAAATATTTGTCTTGTTCCTGTCCTTTACTGGACAATCAACATGATTTTGACCTTATGAACACTGTAAATTTTGTAACAAAATGGGTAGTGTTCTTTGCTTTGTCCAGCACAAAAGATCAGCATTAAATTTGAGACCCACTTGCAGCAATTATGTAGAATAAGATGGTATCTGAACTTTATCTCTGAGCTTTATCTTACTACTTTACCCATATTTTCTCTTTCTCTTGTCTTCTCTATTGGCTTTTATGTTCATATTTTAGTTATTGCTCTAAATTGGCTTCTAGCATTTGGGTCAAAGCAGAAGTCAAAGAAACAAAGAAAGAAATAAAAACAGTTATCAAAACTGATTAGGTATTTCTTTGGAGATTCAGGAAGTCAATTATTAATGACTCCTACAAATCATGGCATGCCTGACACAAGAACTCAGTTAAGATTTCTTTCTTAATCAGAAAACTTCTACCTGAATTATATATACTAAGTATATTTCCCTTGGAAACACAGCGCTGGGACTGCAGTAGTGAATGAGGCAGACATGATCCCCTCTTAGAGTCTAGGGGACAAGACAGAAAACATCCATGACAACAAATTATACTACCATATAACAAGTGCTGTGGGAGAAGACACTAGAAATACAAGACCAAGCAAATAGAATCAAGGTAGTTTGGGGTATGTTTATATTAACCTAAAAATGGCATTTAAGATGAGACCTGTCAATGATCATAAGTTATCTAGTCTAAGGTATTAACAATAAGAATATTTCAGTTGGAAGGAAAAGTAATGCTTCTAGCAAATTATTCAAATTAAATCTAATGATAAGGGACTGAGTTAAAAACATGGGATTTACACAAGCCTTGGCCTCCTTCTTTCAGTAGCCATGTGCAGATATACCATCTATATACCAACACATTACATTTCTGGGTATATCTGTAGTCTGAAAGTCAAATATTTAAAACCAGGTCTTAAAGATTTATGACATATTTCCTCATGAAAAGGGCCTCTGTTTCTATCACCTTGTTTGTTTGTTTGTTTGTCTTTATGATTAGTTAACTACTCCAGTCAATAACAATTTAGATTAGATCAAATGCTTACAACCAGAACCAAGGACCTAACATTAGCATGAAAAACTTTACAGGAAAATCAAAGCATGTGTTTTTTAAAATATATGTTTACTACATCCAATATTTCTATTAGGGGAAGTCTAAATATTTATTGCCAAAATTTCTATGCGTAAGAATTTTATCTCATTTTTCAAAATCTGCCCAATGAAAACCAGCTGGCCAAACATTTGAACCCATTTTGAGCTAAATACACATAAAGGAATCTACACCAAGGACTACTTAATTGAACCATCTGTCTCAAAATAATCTAAAGTTCCAAAGATTATTTGTCTAAATACAGTCTACTGTCTAGATAATTTATTCAGTTTTATTTTGGACAAGTAGTTCAGAGCTATCACTGTCATTTCTCTTCAAAGCAAAGGGCCACTATGACTAGGGTCTCTAGTTCTAAATAATTCTGTGCATTTTGGAGAGGGGCATAGAGGCAGGGAATGTGTGGAGAGGCACATTTAGCAACACTGTCTTAGGCTTCTGTATGCAGGCTGCAATCCACACTTATTCATGACACAGAAGTAAGATACCAAATTTAGTGCATAGTCTCTTATCCCCACTTCTGCTACTAATACTTCCAAGGACTTCAGTTTCACACTTTTGAAAATATTCTCTTCAAAAATGGCAAAGTGTTATAAATGAAGGTTTTACAGATTTACTTAACAGGCAGTAGGGAATGTGAGAGTAAGGGTATGGTGATTATGTAGAGTGTCTGTTTAACAACGATTGAGAAGAAAATTACAAGCCACAGGTGTATGCAGAGGGTCATCTTGACCATAGCAATCTCTTCCTACCTGCCTCTTTGGAAATCTGCGTGAAGGATTCCACACCTTTCTCTCCATAACTTCCTTCAGATGCAAGGGTAGACACATAATTCCAGCCTAGGGCCTTTACAATGTCCACCATAGCCTGAGCTTGGAAGGAATCAGGTGGGACCACACGAGAGAAGAAGTCGTAGCGCCTGTCATCACTTAACTCAGGTGCCGTTGATGCATAACTGATCTGGGGGATCTGGAAAGAAAAGAAAGCACCACATGAGAGAGCACACCACCAGGATGTGAGAGATTCATTTATACTTATGACCAGTGACTCACAATATATGGCTTGAGCTCCCAAAGAGGATGCACCCTATAACTGTAAACCCTAAATGCAGCCAACCACCTTCTGACAGCATAAAAGGGTGTACTTTTGTGCTTTGGCCTTTTGTTTTCTCCTCTTTAGAAGAGGGAAAGAGGATGGCATGGGAATCACATGAATCACGGTGGTTAGGAAAGCAAACTTTGTAAACATTCTAACAAACATTTAGATCATGCTTTACTTCTTATACACTATTAGACACCATCACCACCACCACAACAGAAAAACAATCGCCTAACTGGACTTTGTATAGAGATTGGTTTAATTGACAAAGTTCATGAATATTGGTGGGTGCCATCAGATGTCTAATGTTGTTTGAGTACTGATCACTTATGAGGAAATATCTATGCAAGCTTCATACATTATTCCATGCATTCTTCACAAAAATGTTATTAAGTAGTTAAGTAACACCCTTAGAACCAGGCAGGAGGTTCCTTGCCACAAGGCCTTCGCTTCAGTGGTCCCTGCTCTTTGGAGGGCCTTAATTCAAATTGTCTAAGCTCCTCTTTGGGTGATGATAGAAGGTTGGAATTCCTGCCTGCGTGGAGCCCATGTAGCTGTCAGGTCCCACTTAAACAATCCTCTGGCCCTCTACCTTACATAGGATTAACCAGATCACAAGGAGCCCTAGAACTTATACTTGTAAGGATCATCCTAGGGTCCCATAGCAGGACTCTGTTTCCAGGATGGTAGCCTAACACACAGATTGCTCCCCTTATCTGGTATAGTATTTTTTCTTAGGATCACATGAGATTAGGCTACCTAAGTAGGCCTGACACTCTGATTTTAGCTCAGTTAAATTACATACACATAAAGAGGCCCTAATAAAAAATGTTTGGGGTTCCAGATACCCAAGAGGAAGCTCTGAAATAGCCATTAGTTAGGACCCTGTGTTAGGTCCTAACCTCAAGACCTCTCACTAACTACTTTTATAAGCTCTGCCCCCTCATTCTTCTAACACTAGCATGCAATAGGCTATGATTGGTACCATCAGTCCACATATAAAAATGAGCAACTTCGCCAAATTCTGCCTGCGTGCTTTACCAGGACTCACCCTTGTTATTTATCATACGTATTTCTCAAGTAGCTAAAGGCCAGTTTTGATCTTTGCTCAAGCCAAGCCCAACAGTCAGTTCTGCTCCAAAGATGTCAAAGCTACACTCAAGCTGATTGTTTGAGCCCTCAAAAAATTCTACTCAATGTTAATCTGTTCCTAAACCCATTTCTATTGTTTAAAGCTGGTTACCACCTCTGAAAGCTCATTCCTCTACCAGTCTTGTTGGTGTGCATTACTGTTAAGTCAGATGGCCTTGGCAGTAGATGACCCATCATGCAGCCCATCCTTGATGCACTTTATCTCTATGACCACTGGGGGCACTGTCACTATGCAAAGCCTCAAATCAGTGTGAGAAAGCCTCAGTCCCCTGATGAGGAGCTACACTTGATAAAGGGGTAGTGAGGTGTAATGGAAATAAAATGGGCTTTAATATTGACAAGATCTGGAATCAAAGCCTGATGTTTCTCTTCACGAGTGTTTACTTTGGTGAAGTTTACCTCTATGAGGTATCATTAATAAGTTTATTTTGAGGTATAAGAATAATGATTATGCATTGCTCACCATGATGCCCAGGACAGACTGGTTAATTAATACATGGGGGCAACGATAATCCAAGCAGAGAACAGTGTGCTTCCTCACTAAGTTTACCCATTCCCCTCATTTGACTTCCCAAGTTCTCTGTGACACATTATCACATTCCCCTCATTGTCTTAAGGGAAGAACATAGTTTTAATCATTCCTATCATCACTTTAGAAATAATCTTTACTATTTATCCAACTCTTTCTTACCACCAGTTATGTTCTAAAAGTTTATATGCATGAACTTATCAAACCATCAGTAAGTATTCTTTACCATGTTATACTATTATTACCTCATTTTACGTGAGAGGAAATTGAAACTTGGAAGTAGAATCATATGACCTTGTCTCAAGTCACAAAGTTGTAAGAGAGAGAGCAGCACCCACACCCGAGAATGCCCAGTGTGAACTTATGAACTCTTAACTACAATACTTTGCTGAATCACTGGTAAAACAATTTAATAAGAATGAAACAAGGAAGGGAAGTATATTACTGGAGTTCAGGCCAATTTCTGTCCACAGAGCTGATTACAGAGCCAATGAAAGTTTTTAAGTGATCATTCTTAGACTGTTATTCAAACATTTTACATAAATCCCTTGTTGAAGCTTATACAAATATCTCAGTAGAATGAGCTATCTGTTTCATTTATAGTTCCAAGCTTATAAATTTTAGGTAAAGAAATATCAACTGAATAAGGGCTCTGGACAGAAAAAAAAAAGGAAGGGATTAAGAGACGGACAAAGAGAGGGAGAGAGGTGGGATGGGAGGGAGAGATTTTTTCATATAACAAATAAAAAGGAAAGAAGCCAAGCATGTCAATACATTTCCATCAGTTTCAACTTGTGGAAATGTAAAAGCTTCATGCTGTTGAAGCTGCCAAAATCCATTTCTACGTTTGAAACAGTGCTAATGAAGATACATCCAGTCTTTTACTTGGATTTGCATTTATGTAGCTGCTGTAAAATATCAGAATTGTGGAGCGCTCCCAAATCCAGTGCATTTTCTAAACTGTGCCCAAATATAGTAATGAAAATCCTGGTGAAACATACTGCTCCCTTCACTACATGCACCCTTTGAAAGTGGTCACTCCCAGTGGTCCAGCTCTTCATTATAAATAAGATGTATCTCCCAGTTTAACTCATATGGCCCTTTAGGATCATGTGCACATCTTATATACAGTGTACTTATTTCTACATTATTCACATGCTAGAATAAGGAATGAAAGAACAAATGGATTTCATTTCTGTGATAAAAATATAGCTGCATAAGGACATGCCTCCTCAAAGTAAGAGAAGAAGGACTGCAAGAATTTATGTAACCTATGAAATATGATGCTATGCACTTATTTAAGTATTATGTTGCATATTTAGTTACTCATTTTCAAAATAGTGTTTAAACGCATAAAGTAATTATTTTGAAGTTTGTGTTATAACTGGTACCTACAACTGGCCAAATTATATTAGTCATCTTCAGTTTTTGACCTCCACAGTCTCCTTGAGACCTTAGTGATTTTCTGTAACTGAAACCCTCCCTTCTTGCCAGTCTCCTATGGAAATGCAGAATTGATCTCTTGATGAAGAAAATTCCGGTAATAACACTTTGGCTATAGGAAAGTACATATTTCATCTCTTCTAGAGACTTTTTTCTCTGATTAAAATGAAAGGGGGGGGCACCTGGGTGGCTCAGTTGGTTAAGCATCAGACTATTGATTTCAGCTCAGGTCATGATCTCACAGTTCATGAGTTCAAGCCCCACATCTGGCTCCAAGCTCAGAGCACAGAGCCTGCTTGGGGGTTCTCTCCCTCTTTCTCTCTCTGCCCCTCCCCTGCTTGCATGTTCACTCATTCTGTCTCTGTCTCTCTCTCTTTCTCTCTCTCTCTCAAAATAAGTAAATAAACTTTAAAAAAAAACCCTCTAAAAAACCTAAATAACTTTTAATCTGTGCCAGAAGACTAAATTTTTCATCTTATCTCATCATTCTCTGCTTGTCATAAAAACCTGCCTATCACATAAACATGGTTTTTATTAATGATGTGCCCCAAATAGGAATGAAAACATCTCCAGTCTATTTCAGTTGTTTAGAATGAGTTTGTGCTTTTTCTTCAGAAAACAAAAAAGAAGAAATAACTTTAATATCTTCATCTCTGTTTACATTTTGTCACTTTCTGATTTTTGTGTGTGTACTGAGGTACACACACACATATTACTAACTATGAAAATGCAGGTCTTAATCTCTACTTCCCTCCCCTGACCCTTTCATTTGTCTTTCTCTCTCTTTTCAGTTGTAGAATATTCTGCTCATCTAAACCTAACATTTATTATTAAATGTTTAAACATTTTCCAAGTTTTTGCTATTAGAATAAAAAAGAAGAATCCTCAGAGCTAATTCAATTCTGTGTCGATATCCATGAGTATTTTGTTAGAACACTGTTCAAGCCCCTACCCCCCACCAGTGTGACAGAAATACTTAAGGTTCACATTTAAATATTTCCCTGTATTTAAATTACTTGGAACCATTATAGAAGGTAGACTAGCATGCTATAGCAATTTCCCTCAAATGGTTAACTACTTGCCCCAGCACCATATATTAAATAGTCATTCGTTACTGATGAGAAAGACCACCTCTTGTCACATCTTAATATTTTTAGGTTTATTTACTTATTTTGAGGGAGAGAGAAAGACAGACAGAAAGACAGACAGAGGCAGAGAGAGACAGTGGGAGCAAGAGAGGGGCAGAGAGAGGGAGAGAGAGAGGATACTAAGTAGGCTCCACGCTGTCAGAATAGAGCCGAACGGCAGGGCTTGATCTCACAAACCGTGAGATCATGATCTGAGCTTAAATCAAGAGTCAGATATTTAACCAACTGAACCATCTGGGTACTCCACAGATCTTTAAATACCCTTGGATCTTTGTGGAATATTCTCTCCTTGCTCCATTTTTCTATCTTCCACGTCTAAGGACAGCGTTTTAGTGTTTTAGTTCTTATAAGCTTAGAGTGTTTAGGGCTACATTATTTGAAATGTATCCTCTCTTCTTTTTTTTTTTTTTTTTTTAATATTTTTTTATTTATTTCTAGGAGAGAGAGACAGCGTGAACAGGGGAGGGTCAGAGAGAGGTGGAGTCACAGACTGAAACAGGCTCCAGGCTCTGAGCTGGCTGTCAGCACAGAGCCCGACGCGGGGCTCGAACCCACGAACCGCGAGATCATGACCCAAGCGAAAGTCGGACGCTTAACCGACTAAGCCACCCAGGCGCCCCTGTATCCTCTCTTCTTAACTGTTCTTTTATAAATGACCATGGGCAATCACACATGTTTAGTTTTCCAGCTGAAATTTTAGCATGTTTTATTCAAGTTCATAATAAAGTTCCATTAAGATTTTGATGAGAATTGCATTATATTTATAAATTAATGTGGGAAGAATAGATATATTTACAATATTTTATTTTCCCTTATGGGAAAATAACTATTTTCATCCATTCTGTTGTTCATTGTTTTCTATTAGTAAAATTTTATGGCTGTCTCCATGTAGGCCTTGCACACTGTTAACTTTATTTCTAGATAATTAGTATTAACTTTATTTCTAGATAATTGTTATCTTTATTGTATTATGAATGATACAACATTTTCATTTTGTTTTCTATTTATTCCTGGTACATAGGAATCTGTTAATTTTGTATATTTACTTTGTGACTTACACCCTTGTTAAAATTCTTATTAGTTTTAATAGCTTTCAGTTTATTTTCTTGGGGTTTTCAGGTAAGGAAGTCATATTATAAAAATTCACTTAGTTTTATTTTCTAATTACATCAGCTAGAATATCCAGGAAAATAGAAATAATAGAGTGAAAATAGCTTTCCTTTTTCAAATATCTCAACAGTGAGTATTTAAAGTCAAGTAGAATTTATTCTTTTTTTAAAAAATATTTTATTTATTTTTTATTTATTTCTAGGAGAGAGAGAGAGAGACAGCGTGAGCAGAGATACAGACTCTGAAATAGGCTCCAGGCTCTGAGCTGGCAGTCAGCACAGAGCCCGACGCAGGGCTTGAACCCACGAGAGATCATGACCTAAGCGAAAGTCGGACACTTAACTGACTAAGCCACCCAGGCGCCCCAACTAGAATTTATTCTTATTTCTTATCTTGAAAAATGTCAAAGGAAGAATTAAGATTATCAGTTAAAATCTTATTTTGCCAACATACAGTCTTCAGCTAGAAGAAGTGTCTTCAAGTAGTTGAAAAAGTATACCTCTCCACCAAGTCTTTTTTTTTTTAAAGAAAATCTCAGTTTCTCCAATTGTTTCTTCCAAGTATGAATCAATATGACAATAATTACAAGATGGAAATTCATTTCAAATAATCAAGTTTTTGAACAGTTCTCACACCAAAAAGTCATCATTTCAAAGTTATGTAGAAGCCAACTTTCTTGATCCTTTTTAAACATCAAAAAGCAAAGAAAATAAAAACATCAATAAAACCATCATTCTTCAAGTTATCAGATGTGACATTTCCCAAACCTATATATTACTCTTAAAATAGAAAAAGGAAACAACACCAAACAAACGTTTAAGACCCCAAGAATTACAATAAATCTAAAAGAAGTAAGGCCAGGAGAAAACTAATTTCAAGAATTTTGGGGGTACCTGGGAGGCTCAGTTGGTTGAGCATTCAAATATTAATTTTGGCTCAGATCATGGTCCCAGGGTCGTGAGATTGAGCCTTGCATTGGGCTCTGTATTGAACTTGGAACCTGCTGAAGATTCTCTGTCTCCCTCTGACCCTCCTCCCCACTCACTTGATCTCTCTCTCGTTCTAAAAAAAAAAAAAAAAAAGGACATTTAAATAACTTACATTCTCTGCACCTTCTAAAAACATTCAAGTTGTTAACGTTTGTACCTCACAATACAAGAGATTGTGGTAATGGATTTGTTTGGTGACTGAAAGAATAATCAAGTTCATTTACATCCAGTTCTTGAAATGCAGTGATCACTAGAGGTGCACAAGGCTCTGTCCTAACCTTCAATGTTCACTCTAGAAAGCTGGAGTTCATAGGAAGGTCACTGACGGGTTCTGAAATGCTGAGTTTTCCTTTGGAAACAAGTGTCTCAACTTTCTGTACACTGTTACCTCTTTTCCTGATCTCCTTTCCTGGAGAGCACTTATGGCCATGAAGAGCAAGGACGTTGTTCATCATTTATCACCAGTGGATAGTATTTTGAATGAATAAACTAGCAAATGAATGAATAGAATAAACTTAAGAGAACAGAATCCCTCATCTACCTAGTTGATGTGGCAAGAGGGACTCACAGAAGTTGGGAGTTATCCCTGCCTTTGTTGGACCTATGACTGGCAACTTTAAGCATGGAAGCAAACATTTTCTTTTGCCCTTTTTATTTATCCTTGGCGCATGAGTCCCTAGGAGTTCCTTCCTCATCATTGAAATGTAGAACAAGCTGACATTGGTTGGGGGTTCAAAGGTAAATGGACCTAGGGAGTCATTTCGACTGTTCATTCTGTTTTTTCTCTTAGGCCTGAGACTTGGCAATTCCGAGCACCTCCGGGCAGCGCCTGGAGTTCAGTCTAACTCTGCAAAACATACTTAAATTTATCATTTTAAACAGGGTCATTCTGCCCTGCTGTCTCTTTAGCTCTTCTCCCTTATACAACCAGACTTGGATGTCAGATGCAAGAAGCAATTAGTGTTTGGCATCCCACGTCCTCGGTTCCAGTTAAATGCCTTTACTTTATGTTAACATTGCCATTATCAAATCAAAATAGGAGGAAAAAGAAGGAATATATTAAACAAAGCTAGAGAAAATAATTCCATGTCATTTCTAATAGAAAATCAAATGAGTGTGTGATGCACTTTTGCTTTCCAAGTGTTGACAAGATTGAACTCTACTAAATTTAATTTTATCCCATAATTACTACAAAGTCAAACACTTCTAGGCAAAGGGATCCCTTGGGCTTGGAAAAAGCACCCCTCTAAGAATCACCATGGTGTCAACATCTGTCAAAATAGCTGAAGACCCAAGTCCAGATTTGGATGCGACTACATTAATATAAATATTTTTAAAACCCAAATTGTCATCACTACTCCAACACAAACTCAATTCTCTTCAAAATACATCCCTCAACATTTATAAAATGAAGGAACCATTTCACTTATTTAGAAAAATATGGAAGACCTGCAATTGACTCGATGCATTTTGAACTTTCTCTTCTTTATATTCTAAGGACAGTGCTTGTGACAAGGTCAGTCACCTGGGAACTTCTTATTTTTGTAAAAGTGAATGAGGCTTATGGTTCCATGTTCCTGGGAAATGTGCACTGTTAGGGAAGGCAATACAAAATGTACTAACGCTTGTTCTAGAGGGCAGTTTCCACAAAAATTGTAACAGGCAATTTTTGAAAGTATCATGTGCAATTAAGATAATGCTTCAGTGTACCTGTTGAGATATTAATGAACTCCCAGTGGGGCATTATTAAGTTCACAGTTAGCAGCAATTTCACTCTTAGTTCTTAGTAAGCTTTATTGATATGGATCCCCAAAAAGGGAAAATGACTGAAAAGCCCTTTCAGGTTCATTCTTTGAAACATCATTCTTTTCAGTTTATAAGTACCTCTTCCCTCGATAATATCTCAATACTTATTAGGATGGTTGAACTTTAATACAAATTTTTGGAGTATTTATTTATTTCAAAGCACCTAGTAATGATTAATAACTCTCAATCTAAAATCTAGAGTTTCACTCAACTTTAAATTACTCATGACAGAGATTATCATTAAGTATTACAATTCTTTTTCTTTCATCTTTCATTTCTTTAATTGCATAACACCAAACACCTTCAACATTCTGTGAGTGGTAATAACCATCTTCTTGAGAGCCAATAGTTCTATGTGTGGATTGTAAATCAAATTTGTCTAATACATGTTTCAGAAGATTTATCTGTTATTGATTTTATTGCTTTTGCTTTATTAAATCTCTCTATATGGTTTACTTTTAGATGTGTGATACTTTACATTTATAACCTTGTGGATTTTTGCAACAACTTTTAACAGGTAAAAATGTAACTGTCATGAATATTCATTGTTTTGCCTTCCTCACCTCCAAGTTTCTAGAGTTGATGTAAAGATAATTACATTTCAGGATCCAGATGTTGGCACATGTGGCCAAACAGAACACAGGACTTCTGAGCCACAAAGTTGACTCAAGGAAAACAACACGACCTCACCAGACCAATGTGAATAAATGAGCAGCACTATCAAGGCTAAGTGGGGCAACTTAGTATCTTACACATCCCATAGTTAGCAAATGTTAGGAATTGTTAGGAGATGTCCTTGGAACTTCTCTATGTCACTTGCACCTCATCGATTCACATTTCTCATGAACCATAAGAAATCAAGAAAAAGCTGGGACTTTTTATAAGGTTAATAAATAGCAGCCAAAACAGCAATAACACATGTTATTGTTAGACCAGATAGGCAAACTCTCCAGGGTTAGTCATATGAGCCCAAGCTACATCACAGAGTAAAGGTGAAACACCTATAAAATGAAAATTTTACCTGTCATAGTGGCACACAATGCTGTTTTGTCCAGTGCTATTTGCTTAAATAAGCATCCTGCTTAAAAGTGTGTCTGGCAGGAAATCATCAAAACCTTGGAGGAAAAAGCAGGAAACAACTTCCTTGACTTTAGCCATAGCAATTTCTTACTCAACACATCCAAAGGTGAGGGAATCAAAAGCAAAAATGAACTATTGGGACCTCATCAAGATAAAAAGTTTCTGCACGGCAAAGAAAACTACCAACAAAACTAATAGGCAACCGACAGAATGGGAAAAGATAGTTGCAAATGACATATAGGATAAAGGGCTAGTATCCAAAATCTATAAGGAACTCACCAAACTACACACCCCAAAAGCAAATAATCCAGTGAAGAAATAGGCAGAAGACATAACAGACACTGCTCCAAAGAAGAAATCCAGATACCCAACAGACACGTGAAACAATGCTCAGTGTCCCTCGTCATCAAGGAAATACAAATCAAAACCACCTCATGCCAGTCAGAGTGGCTAAAATGAACAAATCAGGAGACTATAGATGATGGCGAGGATGTGGAGAAACGGGCACCCTCCTACACTGTTGGTGGGAATGTAAACTGGTGCAGCCACTCTGGAAAACAGTGTGGATGTTCCTCAAAAAATGAACAATAGAACTCCCCTATGACCCAGCAATAACACTGCTAGGAATTTACTCAAGGGATACAGGAGTGCTGATACATTGTACCCCAATGTTCAGAGCAACACTTTCAACAATAGCCTGGGTGGCTTAGTCGGTTAAGCGTCCGACTTTCGCTTAGGTCATGATCTCGCGGTTCGTGGGTTCGAGCCCTGCGTCGGGCTCTGTGCTGACAGCCAGCTCAGAGCCTGGAGCCTGTTTCAGTCTGTGACTCCCTCTCTCTCTGGCCCTCCCCTGCTCGCGCTGTCTCTCGCTCTGTCCTAGAAATAAATAAAACATTAAAAAAAAAAAAACCAACAATAGCCAAATCATGAAACAGCTTAAATGTCTATCAACTGATGAATGGATCAAGAAGATGTGGTTTATATATACAAATGAAATACTACATGGCAATGAGAAAGAATGAAATCTGGCCATTTCCAGCAACATGGTTGGAATTTGAGAGTATTACAGGAAGTGAAGTAAGTCAGGCAGAGAAAGACAGATACTATAATTTTCACTCATCTGTAGATCAGGAGAAACTTAACAGAAGACCATGGGGGAAGGGAAGGGGAAAAATAGTTACAGAGAGGGAGGGAGGCAAACCATAAGAGATTCTTAAAATCTGAGAAGAAACTAAGGGCTGATGGGTGTAGAGGAGAGGGGAAAATAGGTGATAGGCATGGAGGAGGGCACTTGTTGGGATGAGCACTGGGTGTTACATGGAAACCAACTTTACAATAAACTATATTTTAAAAAATTAAGAAAGAAAAGAAAAACAAGCAAAAAAAGTATGTCTGGGGATATATGTGTATGTGGCATATAGCTCTCTGAGGACTTCTGTAGATTGGAGAAATATCTCTACCCATATCTCCAAAGCTTTCAGTGACAAAATACAATGGAGACCTCCCTGCTACCCCTGACATGGCACGACAGAAATCTCTGGCATACACTTTATTAGAGAAGTAGAAGAAAATGGAGAGGAGGTGATTTTTATAATCTTTCGGGGTCCTTCCTGATCCTACACATCCATGAGTTATCTCTGGCCAGTACTCCTACAATCATATATGAAGAAGGGAAAACAAAAGGTAACCAGAATAAGTGTTTCTTTAACATTTCCCATATTTTAGGCATGATCCTAGATCTCTTTCAGGCCATAAGGGCCAGAGTCTCATGACTAGAGTTTGTTTACCAAACTCTAAAGGCTGACTTTTGAGGTACTCCACTAGCAACATAAATGTCAAATCTCTATAGAACAGGACTCTTAGACCTTGTCACTATTGATTTCTGGGATCAGATAAGCTTTTGTCGTGGTAAGGAGATGGACTATCCTATTCTGTGTAGGATGGTTAGTAGCAACCCTGACCATTGTCACAAGGTGCCAGTAGCACATCCTGAGGTTGTCACAGTAAAAAATGAATGCAGACAATACAAGTGATCCTTGTCTGTATGTGGAGTTGGGGAATGGTGGTGGTTGATGGGGAGTGCAAAACTGCTTTGTCTGAACCAGTTGATCCTTATCTGTGGAAAAGGACAATTTCAGTCATCACACTGTGGTCATAAAATAAAAATGAAGAGATCGTTAATGTCTTGTAAACTCAGCTTCACATATTTTCCCTTTTACTTGCCAATCTGTTCCCATTACCAAAGCTCCACATGTTTCCCAGTCACCTTCAATTTCTGGTCTCTCAGTAGAACTCACAGATACAAGCTACTGAAATACTCAGTCCTTTACATGGACACAGCCAACAACTTCTTAAAGTGGGGAAGAAAATAAAATGAAATCCGAATTCATTTTTTCTCTGAGAACCACTGCCCCCTTTGTAAGTGTGTTATAATCCAATAATCTTGATTAGAGGGATGCTTGAAAATAGAGTATTACAGGGTCACCTGGGTGGCTCAGTCAGTTAGGTGTCCGACTTTGGCTCAGATCATGATCTCACAGTTGGTTAGTTCAAGCCCCATGTCGGGCACTGTGCTGATAGCTCAGAGCCTGGAGACTGCTTTGGATTCTGTGTGTGTGTGTGTGTGTGTGTGTGTGTGTGTGTGTGCCCCTTCCCCGCTCATGATCTGTCTCTTTCTCTCAAAAATAAATAATAAGCATTTAAAAATTTTTAAAAAGTGAAAGTGGAGTATGACAGTTAATTAAATATTGTAGTGAACTATGTGCCATGGTCTATATGAATTCTAGTTCTCAGAAAGTCAGGGCACAATAAATTACGCTAAACAGAAATGCTACTGAACAGGATAGAATCTTTCTTTGCTAACGGATTCAGAAGGCACTTTCAGGGTCTGGCAGGGCTCTAGGTACATTCTCTTTGTAGGAGACTATAGGTGTAGATGTTCCAGAAGGTGAAATTAAATCTGGGCTGATCTGGGGCACCTGAGTGGCTCAGTTGGTTAAGCGTCCAATTTTGGCTTGGGTCATGATCTTGCAGTCTGTGAGTTCAGGCCACGCATTGGGCTCTGTGCTATCAGCTCAGAGCCTGGAGTCTGCTTCGGATTCTGTGTCTCCCTTGCGCTCTGCCCTTCCCCATTCATGCTCTGCCTCTCTCTGTCTCAGAAATGAATAAAAATGTTAAAAAAAATTTTTAATCTGGGCTGATCCTCTGATTCCCTGAAAGAGGCTTGCTTACTTGACAAAAATTCCTTACTTACTTTTAATTCCCTTCTACAAGGAAGGGAAAACTATACTATTTATTTTACCTTCTATATGGTTCATATTTTGAGTAAACAAGCATTTAGCAACTATTTGTTAATGCAGATAGGATAATTTGTAAGATGTAAGATTCCTGTTGTATAAATACATACTATTTAATTGAGGTAATACTATGCCAGTACTATAGGACCAGAATTTTTTTTCCAATTTGTAAATTTAGGAACTGTAGATATAAGAATTAATGAGATAGGCCAGCTTTAAGAGTATGATGATCCAATATATAAAGAAATATGCCTTTCTTATAGTCTTATATGATTATTGTTCACCAGAAACCACTCTGGAGGGGAAAACTGGTTTTAATGACATACTGAAAGGTCACTAAGGAGAATACAACTATTTAATTTGGAAATTTAGAGGAGATATGATTAAGATGTGTTGTTTAAGCTAATTGGAGGACAGGAGCCAGATATCCCCCAGCAAAGGAGCAACAGAAGCCTTTTCTGAGGATGGGGGGAATGGTGAAAACACTGCGTTCAGTGACTAAGGCATGGGGTGCTTGTGGAGAAAACAGAGGAATGTGTATGGCTGGAGGATAGAATCCCTAATTCCACTAGCTTTAGAGATGGAGAAAGGATAGGGGTAAATGATGAAAGAAAACTAATACTTATCTAAAAATATTTTGCTTCTTCTATTTTAACAATAACACTTTAACACTAATAAAATATACAGACCCTTTTAACACCCATTACTGCACTCTCAGAAGAACAGTAGGCAATACAAAAGGAGAAATCCACAGGCACCTGGGTGGCTCAGTTGGTGGAGCATCTGACTTCAGCTCAGGTCCCGATCTCATGGTTCCTGAGCTTGAACCTCGCCATCGGGCTCTGTGCTGACAGCTCAGAGCCTGGAGACTGCTTCAGATTTTGTGTCTTCCTTTCTCTCTGCCTTTCCACTCCTCGCTCTCTCTCTCTCTTTCAAATATAAGTAAATGTTAAAAAAAAAAAAAAAAGAAAGGAGAAATCCCAAGAATTACTAAGTCCCAGGTACCTGCAGTGTAATAACTCGGAGACTCTTTTACTCAACAATGATTCAGTTAGAGAAAGTGTCACTGATTCTTCACAAGGTCTCCATGACAAAAGTTTTTCATGTTTTCATCTGGCATCTGAAGTGGGCTATTCCGTTTTTCTGGGAAATAAGGAATTTGGTCAATTTGTTAACAGGTAGCTCTCTTGCACATAAATATCAACAGTTGATAAAAGCAGCAAAGCTAAACATTTGTCTTTTTTTTTTTTTTTCCTTCCCAGTCCTTCTTCCTCATTCCTGCATGGGCATGTAAGAATAGAAAAAGGAAAACAAATGGCAAAGATTTTGGAAGGGTAAAGTCTCCCAGCCAGAGGTCCCAAATGTTGGTGAAGTTCATCTGGGGTTAACAGATCTTGATATAATTGTAAATGCATTCATGTCTTTCACTGACTCAGACGTCTCTATCTAGAAAGATAATTACTGTATCCATCACTATTTTAGCTTCAGTCTTGACCAAAACTACTCCTTGGTCAAGCATATGGATGCTATAATACCTCCTGTAAAATTTGTAAGATATTTTTCAAGCTAAAATGGCCTGGTAAGTTCCCTTCACCGCACGTTGTTGGAAATATTGATTTGTGCTAGAATTTGCCATTTTTAATATTCTTTCCCTATACCCTGCAACTTGTGCTATCACATCACCTGCCACCATATCATCATCCAATTACCATAATTGCGTATTTTTTACATGTAATTATATTTTAGGTTGACTGCTTCCTGTGGAGATTGAGGGGGAGAGAGAATATCATCAATAGCAGCACCACAGCTGGATTTTAATGAGGTTGCTTTAGGAAAGATTTTGAGATGAAGCTGATAACCCCTTCCATGATTCCATGATGCATAGATTCCTACTGGATGCAAATCTTGGCTGGATGTGGGCATCTTGTGTTCTTCCTGATCTTGTCCTTTAGATGCCAGGTTGCAAATGGCTAAGGATACAATACTAGTGCTAATGGAGTCAGATCTCTACTTAAAAAAAAAAAAAAAAAAAAAAAAAAAAAAAAAAAAAAAAAAAAAAAAAAAAAAAAAAAAAAAAAAAAAAAAAAACCCAGACAGGGAATGTAATTTAGAGTCACATTGTCACAATGTTACTGAGAAATTGTTAGAATCACATCTTTGGACTAGTTCCTACAGTGATGTTTCAAAAATCCATACTGTTCTAAGTATTAAGCCTCACTGTATATTACATTTCAAAATGAGGAAGACTAATTTTGGCTTTTATGTAATGCCAATTATGAACTGGTTTGGTTCCAAAAATAGAAAACTCAAAATAACAGTTGCTCAAAAATATCTTTATTTCTTTCTCATATAAAGTAAGTTGATAGGTAAACAGTCCAGAGCTGGCATGACAGTCCCACTGTCATCAGGGAATCAGGGTCTTTGTATTTCTCTGCTCTAACATCCTACCGTGTCAATTCTATCATTAAGATCACTTATGGTTCCAGGGGCGCCTGGGTGGCTTAGTCGGTTAAGCGTCCGACTTTCTCTTGGGTCATGATCTCGCGGTTCTTGGGTTCGAGCCCCGCGTCGGGCTCTGTGCTGACTGCCAGCTCGGAGCCTGGAGCCTGTTTCAGAGTCTGTGTCTCCCTCTCTCTCTGACCCTCCCCTGCTCACGCTGTCTCTCTCTCTCTCCTAGAAATAAATAAAACATTAAAAAAAAAAAAAAAAGATCACTTATGGTTCCAAATGCTATCAAAGCTCCAACAATGGTAAGACTCACTTCAGGCAGCAATATGGGAGAATGTGGAAAAAGACAAAGGGGCACATTTTCCAGTGGTATTAAGTCCTTTTTTTAAAAAAAATGTTTATTTATTTTTGCGAGAGAATGCAAGTTGGGGAGGAGAGACAGAGGGGGAGATGGAGGATCTGAAGTATGCTCCAGGCTCTGAACTGTTAGCACAGAGTCCAATGCAAGGTTCAGACCCATGAATCTCAGGATCATGACCTGAACCAAAGTCTGACCCCCAACCGACTGAGCCACCCAGACATCTCTTGGATGAAGTCCTAAGGCACCTTCCCAGGCTTACACAGAACACTTCCACCTATATGTCATTGTCCAAAGAAGTTTCATGGTTACATCCAGTTGGAAGAAAAGAGTTTTTTTTAATATTGTATTTTAACCATGTGCATTGTCATCCAAAATAATACTGAAGTTTATTACTAAAGAAGAAGAATGAATATAGACAGAGCAGCCATTCCCTACCACAATCTTGAAGAATGGATGAGTCAGTCATCTGCATCTCTAGGCAAGGGGACCGATAAGTAGATACAGTTTACAATTTAGGTCTGATTAAATCAATTTCCAAAAATGACTGTGTACAAGACAAAGACAAAGTAACAGTCAATAATTGCCTGATAAGGTATTAACTATATATTGACCACAGGTGATAAATGATGTTGGGTATACACTCCCACTAACATAATCCTACAATAACCTTCAAACAGAATGCCTATTTCTATGAAAGCATTCCAGGCACTAAAATGGCATGGACTTTATAATTCTCCAATTTTGTGGCTATGAAAGTCCATACAAGTTCACTAAAAGTTTCTTTCCAATCTTCTCCCACTCAAGACTCTTTTTAAACTGTTTTTAATATGAACAAGTTTAATATTCATTAAAAAATGTATTTTGGGGAGTGCCTGACTTCAGCTCAGGTCATGACCTCATAGCTGGAGCCCCGTGTCGAGCTCTGTGCCCTGTGATGACAACATGGAGCCTGGAGCCCACTTCCAGTGCTGTCTCCCTCTCTTTGCCCCTCCTCTGCTCATGCTCTGTCTGTCTGTCTCTCTCAAAATAAACATTAAAAAACATTTTTTTTAAAAAGTGTTTTTTATTTCCTTTCACCTTCGCTTGTAGGCAATTTTGTGATTATTTATGGTCTTTTTTTTTTTTTTGCCATAATGATCCTCCATGGATTGGAAACATATCTCCCCTAACTCACTCCACCTTGAGGAATTAAGAAGTTACAGTTATTGATTTCTCTATTATCAAGGGCAGGAAAACAGCTATAGCGATACACCATCCTCCCAAATGAAGAACCCATGAGATTCAAACATCATCATCAGCCCATGCATCTCTGAGCAATGAGTTATGGATATTAGGTGTCAGGTTTTCAGCAGTCAGACTTTCATGCATGTTTGTATTCATGAATAGAATTTAAAATAAAATTAATGACAAAATAATTTCTCAGCTAAAATGACAATCAGGGGGTTCCTGGGTGGCTCAGTTAGTTGAGTATCTGACTCCTGATTTCAGCTCAGGTCATGATCTCATGGTTCGGTTCATGGGATGGAGCCCCATGTCTGGCTCTGTGCTGACAGCATGGAGCCTGCTTGGGATTATCTCACTCCCTCTCTCTCTCTGCCTCTCCTCTGCTTGGGTCTTCTCTCTCTCTCTCTCCCTGGAAATAAATAAATAATCATTTAAAAAACATGCCAAGCAAAGCTATGGAGATACATTTCACTTCTTATAGTGAATAGGTTAAAAAAGTCACAATCAAATTATAAATGGACTCAAGGAAATCAATACTTTAAGTCATTTTTTTGAAAGTTGAAAAACTACTGTGCCAAGTAGAAAATTACATCTACTTAATATCCAATAGTGATCATGTGGTTTTATAACTGCCAGATTCGCTTAAGCAAAGGGCTCCATACACGTATTTAATTTTGACTTCTTCTACTCTTCCCTTAGCCATCTTTCACCTCCATCTCTCTAAAATTACATTGTGTGTGCTTCCTACTTAAAGGAATCCTATTTACCCAGGCTGGCACTATTATACCTCAGAGAAAAAAACTTCTGTTTTCATTCTGATCTTAATCTATCTCCACAGCAAAATCAATAAGCATATTAAGGAGCTCTGGCTTCTCCACTTCTGGTAGAAAACTGTACAGATTTGAAGATTAGTCATTTGGGTTAAGCAAACATTAGAAGTACTCAAAGTGTGAGAAAATTACAAGCTAGTTACGCTTCAGTTTTAGAATAAAATACTTGTATATTTCCCTTTTAGGTATAAGTCCACGTATATGTAGTAGGAATAATGTTACCATCATTATGCTGTGTATATTACTAGTGACAAGCTCTATAAATTACATGTGATTTAAAGGATATGTTTTCCTAAGTAGCATGAAGAAAAATAAAACTAAAAAATTGCTTCCATCCTAAGGAATATTCTAACTAGAAGATCTTCTGAAGACTACAGACCCTGGAGTACAACACAGCCACCTTGACTTTAGCAGCTATTGGTGACGAGGAAAATAGATACTGAAGCATTGATTCTAATTTGTGTGAGGGGTACCACGCTGTCAGAGTTAGATACTATGATCCATTTTCTTTGTAGCGATGGTCTCTCTGTCCAGTTCCATTCACCCAGTACTTCACTGGAGCAGTCTGTGGAAGATGTTAGGGACACAAAGAAATATAATCTCTCTTTAAGTGTTTAGTGGGGAGAGATCTGTGACCATATAAATATATAGTAAAGGTGGCTGCTCTCTAGAATGCAAATGGAAGATTATCTTTCCCAAATATCTCCTTCCACCTACTCAGCAGAATGCCAGAGTGTTGGATAATTTCACAAGTGACATCATGTTTTAGTGAAGTGATAACTCCTCCTAAGATTAGTATGGAGCCAATTTGGTGTAATTTGTGGCTTCTGATCATTGCTTACTTTTGCATAACTTCTGTGAAGTAGCACATTTAGATAACTGAGGTTTACTTAATTAATAAAACAGAATTGTGTGCATCTTCTTCCCAATATCTTAGAGAGAATGTGTCCAAGTGCATTTTTTTAACAAAGTACAAGTAGCCTGTCCACAAGAAAAAAAAAATGAAGCAAAGTCACAGAGGCAAGTGAGAGACAGAGATATGCTGACAGGGGAAAATGAAGAGATTGCCAGATAATTAAAAAAAAAGGACAGAAGGAAAGAGAGGTAGAGGAGGGGGAGAGACAGGAGGAGGTGGTAACCCCAATTTTTTAAAGACAATATTAGGGGTGCCTGGATGGCTCACTCAGTTAAGCAGCCAAATTCGACCCAGGTCATGATCTCATGGTTCATGAGTTCAAGCCCTGTGTCAGGCTCTGTGCTGACAGCTCAGAGCCTGGAGCCTGCTTCAGATTCTGTGTCTCTCTGTCCTTTGCCCCTCCCCTGCTCTCTCTCTCTCAAAAATAAATACCAAAAAAATGTTTTTAAATAAAAACAACTTTTTTAAAAGTTTATTTATTTTGAGAGAGAGAGGGGCAGAGAAATAGGGAGAATCTTATTTAGTCTCCACACTGTCAGCACAGAGTCCATGGGGGGCTTGAACTCAGAAGACCATGACATCATGACCTGAGCTGAAATCAAGAGTCAGTCACTTAACCAACTGAGCCACCCAGATGCCCCTAAAAGACAATAAATTTTTTCTTGGGATGATAAAGTTTTTGTGAATTAAGGATCCTTTTAAGTTCCCCATGATATAAATAGTAATTAACTCAGTTCCCCTCCAAACTCAACATAATCCTGGAAAAAGTGGAAGGTTATATGTGAAACAAAACACTGACAAGCAATCTGCCCAGGCATTTGTAAGTCTGATCATTTTTCAACCACCAAACCATATCCCCATCAAACATGACAAACTATCAGAGTTTCATACTTGACTAGTGGTTTCCCATAGCAATTTAAAATAAGCTATGCTGTCTAGGGCATGACAATTAAAACATCAGGGTGATTTTAATTCATTGCTCTCCATCTGAGTGTCACACATTTGACCTCCACTGACTACTTAAAACTGGGACTTTGAGTGCAGAGTTATGGTAATAAATGGCACTTTCAGAAAGGTAATTTCAAATCTTAACAAAGTATCGGAGCACCAGCCTATTCTGGGATAGAAATCACTGAACCCATCATTAGACAAGTTCACTTAAGGCTAGAGGCAATTTGAACCATCTGAGTAACCTTCCCGAAGAGCACACCTTCACAACTGGTCAGCACCTTTGAGCTATTTCCAGTGTGATTTTCCTCTGTTCCTAGCCTGTCCTGATCCTGTTAGCTTCGCAGCAGCAAAAGAGATTCTGTTTTTCTATTCTCTTATTTCCTGACACTGCACAAGACAAATTATAATTAGGGAACCACCTGAGGGGAAGGTGACAATTCAGTTGTCAATTTTCATGGATAAGTCCCATTTCTAACAACACAAACAAGGCAAGCCTCTCACCCTCAAAATAGATACTTAGGGGATGCTGTTGTTAGCTGGTTCACTGCCCTGAGAAGGAAGCAATCGCAAAGATGACAGCGACTATAGCAACAAAAGAGATGTGAACAACAAAAAAAGAACCCTCTCACTGTAAATATTTTCACTGCCAACAAGTCTCTAATGTGGTATGGAGTGGTGCGAAACAGCCATGTTGCAAAGCAGTCCTTATAAGGCTAACTAAAAGCTGTCATGTCAGCATGTTGAGCACAGCCCAACAGGGCACTCCAAGATGAACGGCTACAAGTGTTCAAAAGGCAGAAAATAAGCAAATGTGCAGCTTGTGGTGGGAATGTTTAGATAGCCTGGCCTCATATGAGATTTTAGTTCAGAATGGATTAAGAAGTTATAACCTTCTTATCTTTAATCATGTGGATGCAAGCTCTAAAAATCTGTTGGCCAAAGAAATTTTTAAATTTCAGATTAATTTTTCCTACAATAGGCAATATTTGTTCTACTGATACTCCACGAACATTTACCCAGAGAGCGAAACATAGATGACAAGGGTGGGATGAGACCAAAAATAAAGGAAATATTTGAAGTAAAAAATGACATTAACCTTAGGCTTACACAGTATGTCTCAGATACAAAAGTCATCATTAGTCTGTGGGACTGAAACATGGGTATATCTAATTATTATCTTACAATATTATCTTATTCTTGGATCCATTTTTCTTTCTCTTCACAAAAGTTTTTCATTTTGAGGGGAAAAAGCTCTAAAGAGAAGTGGGTCTATTAATAAAGGACAGAACCACCTCCCTGTTATTAAGGGAAAGTGTAGTTGGTGTGATCTGAGAAACTGAACAAGCTAAATATTGCTTGTGTCTACTGTAGCAAAGTAATTAATGTAATTAATTATCAATTACTAGATAATTCTAATCAAAATTATTCTGGGTTTACCAGGTTCCTCATCTTGTTCCATCACTTCCCACCCAAGTCTGGGTTTATCCACTTAATTCTAGATTACTGTAGTTCTCCTCCAGAGAGGTAAAAGGCTACACATTACCACATTTCTTCACGTCTAAGACTTCTATACTTCACATTTTAATTCTCCTGAAATTGGGATGTTTCTTCAATCACGAGGTTGTCAGAGTCAGAATACTGTTATTGATTTGTTTAAACTTCTGATTTAATAGTATTGTTTTATTCATTATTCTTTAAAACATCATAAAACCAATTGGGTCTATTGCAGCTCCATCACAAGAGATTATGCATTACAATAGGTTATGAGCAGTATCAGATTAGAGGTGGAGAAAGGGGTAAAAATAAACAACACTTGCTGGATTAGAATAGACAATAAGTCAAGGTAAGAGCAGGGCTTTAGGGAGAAAGACTGGGTCCAGGACTCAATCCATTCTGAATGGACTGAAATTATAACTAAGTAGAATTTAGTGCTCCCTCAAATTCAGGAGCAGTGGGGCAGGACAGCAAATTGATCTGCAAGAATTGATGACTTGACCAAAGGACCGGGAGACAAAATTTAAGTGACCAAGACAGATTTTATCGAGGAGGCAAAGGAGGCCTCAATACAAAGGCATTTCTATTGTTGGAGAGGCACAGGGAGATCCAGGAAGTGTTTATTCCCAAGATTGAAAAAGAATTACTGAAAAGCCCCATTGGAGTGGGCAGTGGATGAATCAGAAAGTTATCCCTGAGGCGTCTGGGTGGCTCAGTCAGTTGAGCGTCTGACTTTGGCTCAGGTCATGATCTAACAGTTCGTGGGTTTGAGCCCCACGTCAGGCTCTGTGCTGACAGCTAGTTCAGAGCCTAGAGCCTGTTTCAGATTCTGTATTTCCCTCTCTCTCTGACCCTCCCCTGCTCACACTGTCTGTCTCTCTCTCTCAGAAATAAATAAATCATTAAAAGTTTTTAAAAGAAGGAAAGAAAGAAAGAAAATCCCTAATGTGTATTCTACCACAAGGCACTGTACTTCTTTAAGAACAGTATGTAATAGCCATTCAGTTATGGTAACTGGCATACCATTGTTCAAATGGGCCACTTTCCTAAGTCATTGGTCATCCTAACAGGCATACCATTGTTCAAATGGGCCACCTTTCCTAAGTCATTGGTCATCCTAACTGGCACACTATTGTTCAAATGGGCCACCTTTCCTAAGTCATTGGTCATCCTCATCTAAGCAGCTAAAAAAAGAAAAAAAGAAAAAGAAAGAAAGAAAAATATATCTACAAGTTTCTGGCAAACATTACTATGATGATAAATAGAAGAAAAATTATTATCATTATTATTATTTTAGTTTCAGCTGTACAATGATTCAACAATTCTATACATTAATCAGTACTCATTTCAATAGAGGTGGGAAAAGAAAGAAATGAAAAGAACACAGGATGGGCAAATCATTTATGTGAATCGTGCATTCACCACTGACATATTCAAAGATGAAATGTTTCTGATTATAGTGATTCTGATTTACCAATTCACTTTGAGCGAGGGTGCATAATTTCCATATGTATCTCAACAGGGAAAATGGAACCTTTTCAAAAATTCCCAGGGATGCTTTTTTATAGCTACTGAGTTATTCCTGCTGCTGATATTCAAGGTTAAACAGATGCCCCTCCTTACGATAAAATCCTTCCTAAGAGCATATTAGTTGCTTTCAGTATTTGATTTATCTTAGACTTAAAAGCTAACTATTATTTCTGAAAAGTAATTTGTACCTAATAGCAGGCACCTAGCCTGACAGATGTTTGCTAAATAACATGTGTTAGATGCATAAAATGTTCTCTTACTATTTTCAATAATTTAAAATGTTAGCACTGAAATATCTTTTGCTCACAAGTATTTTCAAAGGAGAATGAAAGTTAAATAATTATTGTATAGGTTAGTCAGTCATGGTTTTCAAAACATTTTACCACCATTTTCTGTAAAAATCATATTGGTGAAATATGCAGTTTTTTTAAATTAGTTTATGCAGTTTGAAGAGTTAATTACATTAAAGCAGATAATAATATTTTGATTAATTTTTAATGTGTCTTAATACTCATTTTATCTTTCAGGAAAAAAAGATTTACTTTTTTTCATCTGTGTTTTGACAATGTAAGTTTATTATATCCAGTACCCACATTTTAAATCATTACTTGTCCTTCAAAATTTATGTGATTTGTTCTTTATGACTTTTAGGTTCTGTAAAAAATTTTTTTTAAGTTTATTTTTTGAGAGAGACAGAGACAGCATGAGCAGAGGATGGGCAGAAAGAGAAAGAGGCCCAAGCAGGCTCCACATTGTCAGTGCAGAGCCTGATGCGGGGCTCGAGCTCATGAAACCATGAGATCATGACCTGAGATAAAACTGAAAGTCGGACAAACACTTAACCAACTGAACCATCTAGGGACCCCTTTACTTCTTGCATCAGGATAAAAAACTGTAAGTTTGGGGCAAAATTCAGTAAACATAAGATCATATTGTGGAAATACCTACCTTCCAAAAAGTCTGCAAATGGGCTGGTACACCTCACCTCCCTAGCCACGTACACCCACAGCTATTCAGAACCCATTTTTCATCACACTTAGACTTGGTTACCCATATTAGTATTATTTTCAGCATTATTCATAAATTCTGTCTCTGCTCCCTCATTTATCTTTATGCTATGGTAGATCCATGCACCCTTATGTCCACAGATGTTCAATTCAGTAGCTCTTTGAGATACATTGTCCTTTCACTAATATTGGTAAGAGAAATAAAAGAATGAGAAATAAGAGGAAAAGTGGATCATGTTGAAGTGTTTATTGTAAGGTCTCTGGGAAGCTCAATCCATCTGAATTTGGCAGTTTCCATAGCCTGATGCTTGTATTCCATCTAAAAGTCATATGTTAAAATCCAAAACCCCAGTGACACAGTATTAGAAGTTGAGGCCTTTGGGAGGTGATTGGATCTTGAAGGCAGAGCCCTCATTAATGAGATCAGTGCCCTTATAAAAGAGACCGCAGAGAGCTCCCTTACCCTGTCTGCATGTGGTGACACAGCAATGGCTATCTATGAACAAGGAAGTGAGCCCAGACCACACCAAATCTGAAAGCACCTTGATCTTGAATGTTTCAGTCTCCAATACAGTGGGAAATTTTTTGTTGAGGTGGTTATTTGTAAGCCACCTAGTCTAGGGTGTTCTGTTACAGCAGCCCAAACAGACTAAGACAGTACTTAAGTGCACTAAAATGGAGCATAGGTTTAAATTTCTATTTTTAATGTTGATTTTTGAAAGACAAAGTGTGAGCAAGGAAGGAGCAGAGAGAAAGGTGACACAGAACTCAAAGCAAGCTCCAGGCTCTGAGCCCTCAGCACAGAGCCCCATGCAGGGCTCAAACCCATGAACTGTGAGGTCATGACCTGAGCCTAAGTGGGATGCTTAACCGACTTAGCCACTCAGACACCCCAGGTTTTTGAAAGAGTATATCCAAATGACTTCAAGAAGATATTCATAAATTAATTAATAAATCCACTATGTGACAGGCAAAGTATCATCAACCTGATTCTATAAAATAAATGGATGGATGGATGGATGGATGGATGGATGGATGGATGGATGGATGGAAAAACCACACAGGTAATCTAAAACTATAGCAAAGGTCAAATGGTCCTTCTGTCTATATGTGAAGCTGAGACACATGGTCATTTAGTCACCTCCATGTAGTGAAATCTGCCACAGGATACAATGAGTTTCTGGGCCAAGTCCAAATGAATATTATGGCACTAGCACAAAGACCTGATGATAATACTCTTCCACTTATAGTTCAACTCAATAAATATTTATTGAGACAGGTATACATCAGGAACCCTGCTAGGGCTTGGAGCATGTAATGGTTTAATATGTAGCTTTAGAGAGAGAAAAAAATCACAATAATCAAGCATGATAAGTATTGTGATTCAGTCAGGGCAAGACGTTAATGGAGGCAGAGGGAAGAACACATCAACTGTGATAGAGCTTGGTGGCAATTTAAAATTTCCTTCTCCTTAAGTTTTAGAATTCCAACTGTCCCAACAAATAAAAGCTATTTTCTAGAAAGTTATATAGGTAACTTTACTGTGGCCTCTGGGTATAAATAGCTCCTGAAATGTAGGATATTATGAGAGTTTTAATGTTGTGGATCAAATAAATAGTTTTGATCCAAGAAGTTTATGGATTTGAGATTTTGGTTGGTTTTAGAAATGAGAAATAGCCTTAGTCCCACACATGTTGTTGAAACTGTTTTTATATTTAATGTGAAATCTTTTGCAATACATCTAGATATATGCAATAGAATCCTGATATAATCTTATAAATTTGCTCATCAAGTTGATTGTTGCATAGACCTTATGTTCCCACAAAACTATACATGTGTAATAGAAAATGTTTAGTACCTAATTATTAGTCACTTCTATAGCAAGGTAAGTATGTTGCACAATCATCTGGGAAACACTGAAATTAATATTGACTATCATTATGATGAAGAATAAATACCAAAAATCTTTACAGTTTTTCACACCCTAAACATACTATGTAAATTAAGGCAGAGTTGGACAACTACATATCAAAGATTTGGGAGCTTGAAATCTTAGAAATGCAGAACTCAAGTTACTTATGCAAAAATCTCAATTTTTCCACCTTTCACTCAGAGGTTTTTGTTTTTGTTATAGCTTTTCCAGCACATGAATATTTTGGTCACTGTGTGTATCAGCTTTTTGCAGCTCTAACTGTTTGTTTGCCCCTTTCTTCCTATTTCCTCCAGAGCTAAGGATCTCAAAGCTCTTCAGTGTTCTTAAATATTATCACAGACTTTTTGTGCTTGATTATTTCGTCTCTCATTTGCCTGGAATTTATTTGCAAGACTGTGGGGGGGGGGGGGAGTCATATTTGCTACTTTAATGAAAGACTGTCCTTTCTAGAAAACCTTATAAGGAAAGAACATATTAAAGGAAAACAAGACAAATGTCATGTAAACACACTTTACAATAGGAAGAAATGAGCTATGTAAATTGGATACACCCATAATTTTGAAATGTGAGCCAAAGTCATCTTCTCAGATATTGACCTGATTTTGTTCTACTTGGAATTAAAGGTAACCTGAATTCATCTATAATAAAACTGTGTTTGTGTATAGATACCTAATTCCTGATTCTGAAACAGAGGAAAAGCTCAGAGAAACAATTTGGCTAATCTTTTCACATACTGGATTTGACATAAAACGAGTGACTAGAAGGAAATATCCAATCCAAGATTATAGATGTTAGGGTGCATTTCAACTGATCCACCCAAAATATCCACTTTGTAGCTCAAATATTTAATAATGGGAAAAATTGCAAAGTATGTATTTGAAAATTAGTCATTTTTGTTTTGGTAGAACACTTTGTGAGGTTTCTAAGTTACCTGTGCCATCAGTCTAATCATGTATTTGAAATTTCTGGAAAGCAGCACTGACTTCTGTCATCCAGCCAAGAACAACCACTAATATCCAGTAAGTACACAATTTCAAATCAAACATGTTCAGTAAAATCATCCTATGATGTTTTTCAACAGATCAGTTTTGAAAGGTTTTAGGGAGGTGAAAAGAAATTATGGACAAACTCCATCCCTAAAAACATAGATGTATCCTATGGAAAAATGATCCTAGGGGATTTGTAAGAAAACACGAGAGGATGTTATGCAATACTATACACAGCACTGGAGTGCCAGAAAAATCTGATCAAATACACACACACACACACACACACACACACACACACACACACAGAGTTTCTAATAAGAGATAAACAAAAAAGAACTGGAAAATTTCATTGCTTTTTTAAATGAGAATTTGGTAGGAAAGTTGTTTGTAGGTTTTAAATCCAAGAAACAGCAATGTTAATGGTTACTTAGGAGAAGACAAAGAGATTAATTGTTATTTTAAGGCAAGTCAAGACATGATCATAAATTTGACACTTTCAAGATGAGTGTAAGTTCCTAGGTAGGATGCATTGTAGATGTGCACAGATTTGGGGAGGGAGGCATGTTAATATTCTTGTGATTTAAAAAGAAAGAAAAAAAAACAAAAATAAAAAACCCAATAAACTAAAAAAGTCATGTACTTTTTTAAGTTGTCTGTATTTTCAAATCTAAAAAGCCAAAATCTATCCCTAGGAAATTTCTAAAGGCACTGGCTCATTATCTTCAGGTAGGATACCATAGAAACCACATGCAAAGATGAGATTTTAAAATCTCACCATTACAAGGGAATAATCAGTTTTTCTTCATTCTCTTGTTTTTGTTGTCATTGTTTACTTTTTTTTGTTTTGTTTTGTTTTTTTGTTTTGTAGGAATGTAAGGATTCAACTGGCCCAACACCCAAATTAACTACATAAGAATGTCACTTAATGTTGCATCAAAAGCAAACCACTCTTTTCTATAATTTACATTTTGTGGGAGAAGTGTATGCCTAGCTTAAATTGTATTCCTTATCTCAAAAAGGTTTTTTTGTAGATAATTATGCATAAGAAAAATATTTTTCCCCTGGACCGAAATTTTCCAATTTTCCTTTTTTTTTTTTTTTTTAAGTAGTCCATGATGATAGTAAAGTTTCTTTGCTATACTGGATATTTTTATGGGGCCTGGGGCCTTCTGGATTCTGACTGAGGATGAATCAGAATCATCATACAGGTCTGTGGATGGCAAGAAACTGGTGTTTTAGCTTTAGGGAAAAAAAGAAGTTACTATTGGGCAATCTCTAGAATCCTGGCATTTTGAAAAATTCATTTACTCTTTATCATAAGCATATAATTAGTGACTGATGCTGTAGTTTACAATTTCATCACTTCACACAGAGTAACCAAAGATATGTCCAACTTCACACAGCTATAAGGGTGGAAGAGGAATTTTAAACTAGAATTTCTGATCTAAAGTATCATGATCTTCTTTTTGCTCTGAGATGGTGGAATAACTAGAAACATGAAGTCAATTGGTAGCGGGTGGTGGACTCAACACCAAGTCTACCAATGCCTGGAAAGACTGTAGTGTTAGAGTATAGCTTAAGCCACCCCAAAGAAGTAATCAGATGCCACCTTCCACCAAGACTAAGTGGTAAAAGGAAAGGATGCTTTCTTGTGTGGTCCATGGCTACAGAGATGCAAGTGGGTTATTCCCTGGCTCCAAAGAAAAGAACAGAAGGTGAAATTATTAGTTCAGAATTTTACTGAGACCAAGGATCCTCAGGGAAAGAACTGTGATGTTATTTCTTTTCAAATACTGTTAGAAAAGAAAAGGAAAGGAAAAAGATCAGGCATTTTACTTGGACTTGTTCCTTCCACATCTGAGTTATGTAAAGATCCCAGTGGAAGTGTTCAACACAGCATCATGTTGTAATACGTGATTCTTTTCCTTGCACAGCTATGACTGTTGTGTTCTTCCACCTCTTCTACTGGACTTCAAGTTCTTTTAGGACAGGAATTTCACTCTCCCTGTATTCCCAGAGCTGATCAGGCTGCCTGGCATATGATGACAGAAGTGCTCATGCCCCATTACAAACCAACTTACTCCTAATTCATTCTTACAGATTTACCTTTATGTGCAAAGAATCAAACTGTTTGAGCTAAAGCTTTATTCCCTAATATGTGTTGAAGCCTTGGACTTATAAAACGGTCAAATGTTGCTGGGTGAGGCAAATTATCCATTTCTACAATCACAAGCAATTGAAATTTTAAACATTTAAGAAGAACCCATTTATGGACCAATTTTTTTTTCAAAAGGTACCCAAAGTAGGAGTATTATGATGTATTGATGATGTTATTTTACAGCAAAATAAACCTTGACATTTTTTTGAAGGGAGAAAATAAAATAGGGGCTTATCTGAAAAGAGAAGATTTAGATTTTGCTCCCAATGACCAAAGTCTGCAAAGTACAATAACTGTGGTAGAATTATTTTTTCCTGGTACCATTCCAAGTCATCCCTTTCCTATTTACTCCAGAAGGTATTGCTTTCTTACAATAGTAAAGTAACCATATCGCTTTTTTACAAATGGAGTGGTGGTCCACTTTTCAAATAAAAGTATAAAGAGAAATAAACAGGAAGGGATAATGGTAAATGGCATAAGCTCTAGAGTCAGAGCACCTGGATGCAAACTGGTGGCTTTCCACCTATTGGATGCATCTCTCTGTGCCTTGGTTTCTTCTTCTGCATAAGGGCATGATGGCAGGTTGCTGTATGTACTCAATGAAAAAATACAAGTCGTGTCTAAACTAGTGTCTGGCACATAATAGAAGGCCTTACATCAATTTCAACAGTTGTACTCCACCTGTCATAACTTGGGATTTTCAACTTATGGCAAAGCTGGCAACCATTTGAGACAAACAACCAGTTAGGCAGTGGTTCAGGTGATCACCAAAAGAATGGCTACCAATTCTAAAAGAGCTGGAATATTGCCACCATCACCACACTATGTTGGCATAGTCTTTGAATAATCCTATCAAACACAACAAGCATACACCTTTGGAAGAAGCTAATGACAAGTCGAAGGAACAAACCTCATGATTTACAACATCTTTAAATCCTTACTTGTAAAGTCTGCGGTTTTACTGCCAGGAGCCTTGTGTAATAGTCCTCTAGAAAAATCTAAGTATCTAGAGTGGCCATGATAAGACATTTGAAAGACAAAAGGCGATATATAAACAAGATAATTTTCTGGTCCCTGTTTTCAACTCAAACAAACCAGTATCATATTATTAATTTGCAATAACTAGGTGCTTCTGGAGATTGAAAAATTCATTCAACTCTCCATAGGCAGTTCTGGAGACTGAAAAAGTCATTCAATCCTCTGACATAACTACAGTTACTGATTCAAGTTCTCTCTTACCACCCCTTCTATCTGTTCAGAATAATTTGGAATTTTTCTGGAATGGGATGAATGTATTTATTAAATGAGCTGACACCATGTAATTAGATGACCTGAATAACTCCATTATAGTTACTTATCCTGCATAGCTTCCCATATATTCTTCAGGAAAGACTAGCATTTGTAAAAGATTAGCCCTTCCCTAGGGTTGGAAAACAGTCTTGGAGTTGTCACCCACTAGCTTTTTCTTGACTCTAAATGAGAAAAAAAGCTTTCAGAAATATTTTTTAGCATCCATCTATAAGTTCTTTGCTGGCAGGAGGGGCAAAAGGTATTAGCTCTGAAGATGGTAAGTTTCTACTCAGAACCACATAGAAGAAAGTTGGAAAAGAAGCTAGCATATCATGAGAACCTAGAATTTTTTAGGCACTGCTTTGGTTGTCTGGCATATGCTGTCCTGAAAGTTCTTTACAAAATGTCAGCAAGTTTGTTACTGCTAGCTTTACAGGTAAGCAAATTGTAGCACAGAACAGTTAAGCATCTTGCACAAGAAAGCACAATATTAAGCTGGAGGGGACTATGAACCAAGAATGGCCTATACTAAAGTCCAAACTTTTAAAAATACAACATAGTGTTAAGTTCACATGCTTTGAAGTCTAAAAGAGTTAGTCAAGTCACCCCTGGGCCATGTCCCAGCTATGTGATCCTAGATCAGTGACACAGACTCTCTGTGCCTTTGAGTCCACCTCTAGATTGGAACAACACACTAAATCACAAAATAACAAAGATGATGCATACACATCACCTTCACTCAGTGCTTGGCACACAGCAAGTACTCATCAAATGGTTTTCATGATTTCATTCAACCTCTCCATGAACAGCCAAATACACAGAAGAAGAAGGAGACAGCACGCTGCCTCCAGGAGAAGACAAAGCATGGATTGAGGCAGTAATGATCATCAATCAGGCCTGAGATCAGCAATAAAAAGCAATCACCCTGAGGTGATCTTTAGAAACTTGATCCAGCCCTGATTCTTTTTTGCCAGACCCTTAGTGTTATCTTCACAACTGATTCTAATTAATGGTGTACCCTTGGGCTTCCCTAAAGTCCAGAGTTTAAACATTGCAAAGACAAGAGTTCTATGGTAATTCCAACAGAACCAGGTCAGACTGGGGCAGGGGGCAGGGGGAAAAGATACTTTTATCAATTGGCCCTCTTTGTTTATACCAAAGTGACAGATTAATTGATTGATCTTCGTTGTGGCCTTAGAGGAAAGTGGAGAAATCTTTCTTCTCCTTTACAGAAGGAGACTGTATCTTCCAGATATGCCACATTTTATTTTATTTATATAAATAAATTGTCTTAATAAAATAAATTAGTGCATTTTATTTATATAAAATTTTATATAGCAACTTAATTCTGCTATGTTTGACAACAAAGCTCTTAATTTATCAAGAGGCCACCAGATATGAATGTATAAACCAGAACTTAAGAATGCCAATGTCAGCCACACACTGGAGAACAGGTTTTAGTAAAATGTTGAATTATTATTACTGTTGTTGTTGTTGATGTTGTTGCTATTATCAAAGTAGGCTCTGAAATGAAATATGTGAAGGAACTGGGCATCTTGAGAATGGGCTGCATTTGTGTAATGACCTTGTTGCTCATTAAACTATTAAAATGTTTAGCAGCCAACAATGAGAATCACTTCCAGTGAATACGTGCTAGTGTTCGCATCAGAGTTAGAGTAACCGAAGCATTATGAAAGCCTTTAAACTTCTGAATGTTTTTTCCAAAGTCTTAAGCTTTTCTCCCCATTAGGTTGGACACCTACACCTGATATGACAATTGATTAGAAGATTCTGATGTCTACTGTTTAAGAGACAAATATGCAGAGTAATTAAATTCAGGCACATGGAATAAGACAGATGTGGGTTAGAAATCCAACTTGGGCACTAAGGTTCTATCAAATCTTTGGCAATGTTACTTCATCTATAAAGAGGATAATAAAAATAACTTCTAGACATGTTAACATTACAAATTAATACACATTAATCACTTATCAGAATACTAGATGCCTAAAAGGTACCCAAACGTCAACTGCTATTTTCCTTTTAGCCATCATCTGTTGAAACTTGCACAGGGTTCAGGGTATGACTCATTAGTTGCAAGTGAGGAGATATACTGTATTTCATCATTCCTAACCCCATTCATTGTACTTACCATACCACCAGGAACAACAGTAACAGTGCAATAAACTATGATACAATGTGTTCTTATCATGTAGAATTGTTTTGCATTTTTATAAAGAATTCGTTTACATATATGGAAATAAATATTTTAATCACATAAATTTTTTATGCTCTATAGTAGAATTAAAACAAAAGAAAACAAAAGAAGTAGATAAGGTATTCCTAAAACTTCATCACATTCAGGATCCAACTCTTCTTAATCACTCTTGGCCCTGGGAACCAATGATGTCTGTGCTCCATCATACTTTACAGAATTTTCATCCAAGTTCATCTTGTCAATGTTGAGGCTAGCACTCACTCACTTGATCAAACTTGGTTCCATCTCTTCCTCTGTTGAGTCATAGGCCACTGAAAGCAAAGGAGCTTCAGTTCAAAGTCAGGAGGAAATTGCATTCCCATTGTTTGATGTGTTACCAGAAGTCCTAGAGAATCAGTCACACGAGTCACTTGTGACTTTGACAATTCTTTCTCCTCTTCTTGAGGGATGGATTAATTTATCCTACTTTGGGGGCACTGCTTAGCACATGGCACCAACATGCATAGCACCAGCAATGCACATAAATTGTCTAAAGTGACAACAGCTATGGCTCAGACCAGATGCGAGCATGTGAGGGCAACGGCAATTGAGTGGGAGTCCCCACATACAAGGCTGATGGTGGCTGTAACTCAATACCAATTGTACTGTGTGTTTCAGTGTCAGAGACACAATAACATGGACAGCACATTTAAAAATGATAAAATATGGAATCTTGGTTGGCAAACTCTTAGAGAGAAATATACTGCCTTCCATAAAAATGGCTAACCAGGTTCCTACAGTTATCAATTTGTGGACTAACTGCATAACCCTTCCTTTTTTGAGATTTGACCTTTGCCATATACAGTATTAACAGCTTTGATAAATCCCCTGCCTTTTGAACTCTTGCCAACTTAAATTTCAACGTCATCAGTTTGTGCCCCTTAACAAAAACACTTAGAAGCCTGAAAAATATAGCTTTTACAAAAAGTCAATCTCAGGATTAAATTTAAAAGGCTTTGACAAAAACAAAAATAAAAAAATAAAAACAACAAAAAATAAAAGGTCTTGAAATGGAGCTTTCTAGGGGACTAGTAATATATTCTACTTTTTGATTCAAGGTAATGTTTACATAGGTGTGTTCATTTTGAGAGAAAAAGTGGAGCTGTGTACAAATCTTAAGTTTATAGCTCAGTGATTTTTTTTTTGCAAAGTAAAAACAGCCATGTAGCTATGATATGTGCATTTTCCCTCATGAAAATTATAATTCAATTAAAAGATAAAAATAAAACAAATAGAAACAAAAAACATTGAAATATTCTGAAAAAATATAGGTGAAAATATATGCCAATAATTCAGTAACGAGTTTATCTTCTTACCCTAAGTACAGGCAATTCCCTAGAGATACTGGATGTCTTCTTCCAGAGCATCACAATAAAGCAAATATTGCAATAAAGTGAGTCAAATTAGTTTTTCAGTTTCCCAGTACCCATAAAAGTTATGTTCACAGTATAGTGTACTAAGTGTGCAAGAGCATTACGCCAAAAAGAGTACCATGCTCTTCCATCTGAGCCACCCAGGCACCTCACAAAATGTATTTCTTAAATAATAAGACATGGAAGTCAAAATGACTCTTTGATCTATGGACTGCAGAATGGATGCTGTGTTAGCAGGCATGAAAACATTGTACATTTCCATCAGAGCTCTTGGGTGACCAGCTGCCTTGTCAGTGAACAGTAACAATTTGAAAGGAACCTTTTTATTCCCTCAAGCTGTATGTCTCAACAGTAAGCCTTAAATATTAAGTAAACCATGTTGTAAACAAATGGGCTGTCATCCCAGTTGTTGTTCAATTTCTAGAGCACAGGCAGAGTAAGGGCCCTACGACTTAAAGAATAATAAAATGAGCATTGGTTTCAACTTAAAGTCACCAACTACATTTGCCCCTAAGAGAGTGTGTCTGTTTTATGAAGCTGTGAAGCCACGCATGGACTTCTCCTCTCTAGCTATGAAAGTCTTAGATGGTATCTTCTTCCAATAGAAGGCTGCTTCATATACACTAAAAATCTGCTATTTAGTGCAGCCACCTTCATTAATGATCTCAGTTAGATCTTCTACATAACTTGATACAGCTTCTACATCAGTACTTGCTGCTTCATTCTGTACTTATTTGTTATGGAGACCACTTCTTCCCTTAAACTACATGAAACACCTCCACTAACTTGACACTTCTCTTCTTCAGCTTCCTCACCTCTTTCAGCCTTCACAGAATTGAAGAGTTAGGGCCTTGCTCTGGTTTGGGCTTTGGCTTAAGGCAATGTTGTAGCTGGTTTAACTTTCTACCCAGATCACTAAAACTTTCTCCATATCAGCAATAAAGCTGTCTTGCTTTCTTACCATTTAAGTGTTCACTGGAGTATCACTTTTCATTTCCTTCAAGAACTTTTTCTGTACATTCACAACTTGGCTAACTGTGGAGTGCAAGAAGTCTCGCTTCCAGTCTGTATTGGCTTCCAGTAGCATGGCTTCCTCACTAAACCTAATTATTTTAGCTTCTGTTACATTATTTTTTTTATGTTTATTTATTTTTTTGAGAGCACGAGTGCAGGAGGAACAGAGATAGAAGGAAACACAGAATCTGAAGCAGGCTCAAGGCTCTGAGCAGTCAGCACAGAGCCCGATGTGGGACTCAAACTCACAAACCATGAGATCATGACCTGAGCCAAAGTCAGATGCTTAACCGACTGAGCCACCCAGGCACCCCTAGCTTTTGTTTTAAAGTGAGACGTGTAACTCTTCCTTTCACTCGAACACTTAGAGGCCGTCAGTTGGTTATTAATTGGCCTAATTTTAATACTTCTATGGCTCAGGGAGTAGAGAAGGCTCAAGGAGAGGGAGAGAGACAAGGAGAGACACGACCAGTGAGTAAAGTGGTCAGAACACACACACCATTCATCAATTATGTCCACTATCATATGGGCACAGCTCACAGTGCCACAAAACAATCACAAGAGGAACATCAAAGATCACTGTTCATAGATCATCATAACAAATATAATAATGGAAAAAGTTTGAAATGTTGCAGGAATTACCAAAATATGACACAGAGATACAAGTATGCAAATGCTGCCGGTAAAATGGTACCTATAGACTTGTTTAATATAGGATTGCCAGAAACTTCCAATTTGTAAAAGACACAGTATCTACAAAACACAAAAAGTGAAGTATAGCAAGTTATGTTTGTATTAATCATATATATAGTCTCAATTAAATTGATTCTTTAAGGAGAACCTCTATTTGTCCAAATCTGTCAACTAGACACAAGGCCATCTCTTAGCCACTCATATTAGAAATGGGTTCTTGTTCCTTTCTTCCATTCTCCCTCCCCTCCTGATCTTCAATCCATGGACAAGTCTTGCATATTTTATTTTGTACATCCATCTTGACTTGGTCCTCTTAAATTTATCTCTTCCTACTATCAGGCCCTCATAACCTCCTGCTGGACCTCTGATATTCTAACATCTAGAGCAGCCTGTTCTAGTCTTGCTTACTTTCTTTTAAAAAAATGTTTATTTATTATTTATTTTTGAGAGAGAATGTGGGAAGGACAGAGAGAGAGGGAGACAGAGAATCCCAAGCAGATTCCACGCTGCCAGTGTAGAGCCCAGTGTGGGGCCTGAACCCACAAACTGCAGGATCATGATCTTAAAAGAAACCAAGACTCATGTTTTTACTAACTGTGCCACCAAGGCACCTCTATTCCTACCTACTTGCAATCTACTTTGTCATGTGGTGTTATGAGGGACATGTCAGGCCATGTGTCTTCTTGCATAAAAGCCTACTTCAGTGCTTCATTCCTAGTGCAGAAGCAGCACCTGAGTGTGAGGTATAAGGCCCTCTAGAAAGGGAACTTAATCAATCCCTATAGCATATGTCAACATCACTCCCTGCCTTACACTTTAAGCCCTGGCACATACCGTTCCCCTACACCAGGTCATTTCTCCACTCCTGACACTACTCATGCTGCTGCACTGACTTGAAACACAGTTCTTTCCCTCATCCCAGCCCTCTCTCCTGCCTCTTCTCCACCCCAGATCTCTTCTCCAGGCTCACTACTACTACTTCAATTTGTATCTCAGGCATCATCTGGAAACATCTTTCCAGGACTTCCTCCAGCCATGCTGCTTTGAATGATCCTCATCTGTGTTCATTTTCAGTGTATTCACTTCTCCTGAAGACCTTGCTATACCTTGTTGTTGCTTATTTCCATATCCTTCTCCTCTACAGACTATTCCACAGATAAGTATACACATCCTATTCATTCTGCCACTTTCAACCTAGCATCCAGCACTTAGGAGGTGATCCTCTAATATTTTATGAACTGAAATGAATGCCACAGGACTCATTGAAATGGGAGGGCACAACCAGCAAGAATATAGTTGTAGCAATTAACCTGAGGCTAAGTAAGCTAATATAGTTCACTTCACTTTATATATTTGTGAGATTTTTGGTATGTTTCTTATTTGCTTCTAAAAATTAGTTATATTTCACACTATAGTTTCCAATAAGGAATAATAATCAATACTCATATAATATGAATTGGGTAAACATCTGGCATTAAAGTCTTTGAAAAGTTTTCACCTTAATCAAAACCTGTTGGAGATTTAGGTAGTGTGTTAAACTACATGGCCACAAAATGATTCTGCATAGTCAATGAATCCAAGTTTTATAGCTTCAGGGTTTTAAAATAAATAATGAGATTTAGTCTCCAAGATAGAAGAATGTCACATCTCATATAGTTGTTTTTTTTTTTTTTTTTTTTTTTTTTAATATTGCTATTTACAGTCAGAGAAGGACTGGAGTACATTTGTAGTTAGAACAGCTTGGCTTTGAGTTTTGTTCATCTAATTTAAGGGAAGCTAAACAGATTTAATTTAAAAGTAGGAGATAAAAACATAAAAAAAAAGGAAAATCAATTGTAGATGAGAAGATTACATTTATAATGGAATCACGGACATGCTCTTCACAATGGTGGGCAGAAATGGGGAAATTGTAATAATTGCTTGCAATGGTATTGCTTTTCTCTAAATTGATATTACCTGCATACTATTTCAAAAATAATCACAGAAAGATACATACAAAAGTTTCCTTTTACTGACAAGTGAATTGTTTCACTTGTATATTAAGTTTTATTTTTAGCATGTAAGGCTGAATAAAGCAGAATAAATGGAAAAGAATCCAGCCTCCTCGCTACTGAGCTGGAATAGTAGAGGAGAATGCTAGATAACCCCAGCTACACAGCACTATGTTTACTACATTTGAGTAATTTTTTGGCCATTCCTGGAAAATAAGTCTAATGGCAATGATTATGTTTCCTACAGATGATCACATGCCTCAGAAAAAAAAAAAAAAAAAGCTAACATATACCTAAACATAAAAAAAACTTGTGAGACTTAGTTTAAATCCATATTGTAGACCAGAGTTTGGTAAAATGCAGGGAGGGACACAAAATATTCATCAGAGTTGGCAGAGAATTTAGTATAATCAATAGCCTTATCGCAACATTTACATGACATAAATTACACAGAGCTAAAACAAAGAATGATCATGGCTTCCAATTTTTATTACTCCTCATAGGTTTTTATGCTGATCAAATTTCAGTATAACCACTTCTTTGAATCCAAACTTTCTATTAAGTGCTGGTTAAAATTAGGCATTATAGCCCCCCAAAAGTGAATACAAGTGTTATCTCAGCAAAAGCAGGTAATAAGGAAAAGGAAGAGTGTAGTTTCTTTCTCAAGTCCCTATCAGCCTCTCTTGTGTCAGTGCTCAGACTGAGTCTGGAGGTTCTGTCCACCCAGAACTTCACCACTCACCCAGTCTCTGCAAGAATTTTATAAATTAGAAATAGAATAATATTACTCTTTGGGGAAAAATGCATTATGAAATCTTCAATTGCATGCTACCTCTGAAACAAATTTGCTTCTGAGTTCTGCTACTATCACTACTACAATCTTATCATTCTGGAGTAACTTGGGAAATTTATCTGCATTGAAACCAAGTATATGCATTGAAATCTGCAACTTCCTTCTGAGAAAAATAACCCTGGACATCCCTTCTACAGAAGTGACCTTTGTTGTATGGCCTGTGATTCTATTATTTTGGCCATAATGGATTGGGCCAGGAAGGTACTCCCTTGACCAAAGTAGCTGCCAGAGTGCAATAGCCTCTCATCTGGTCTGGTCTAAGAAATCAGACAGAACCAGTCCATAATGAATGGAGACTGACTATACCAATCTTTCTTCTTGCATTATCTTGAACTTAAAATATAGACAAAAAACAGTACAATAATAGAGTAATAGCCATCTCAAGGACACAAGAAACACAAAAAATGGCTAAGTCTAAGATACAGTAAAGGCACAGGATAAACAAACACCTGGTTCTAAAGGAATCACTGGATCCTCAGAGTCACATCAGTGGGTCTATGCTCAATAAAAAATCAGAAATTTGTCAGTTCTCCACAGAGTCTCACCATGCATTTGCCCAGACTCCTTCATAACCTCCATCACTTAAGGCACCTGACCATATTATTTCTTCTTACAGTCAGACAGAGCCAAACACAGGTCCCTTACAAGGTTGCTGACAGTGCATTTTCACTCTAAAATATAGACTGTAGAATAGTATATAGATTATTGAACACTGTATCAAGCAGCACTTACTTATAAAGTTAAACAAGTTCCAATCATAGCACAAACACCATTTCCACTAAAAATGGCACACTATCCAAGAAAACAACCCTACTGTGTGGTGTAGTGAATAACAATTCAAAAAATTACTATTTCTTAAAGACTTGCATGTATCCATCCCTTTTTTACCTGCACTTAAATTGTTCTCTCTGCCCTCCTTGCCTTCCATGGCTAAGCATTTTATGAATATGCAACACCTGTCCCATATCCCTCTTTGTCTTCTATTCTAATTGTCTGATACTGAGTCTTTGGCAATATCCTGCCACTTAAACTGGCATAGGAAAAGGCCAAGGAAGTCCTAATTTCTCAAACCTAATTTTTATCTCTTCACTTCCCATCTTGACTGACCTTTAGGTAGCATGGCAAAAATGACTACCCTTTCTTTCAAACTTTCCAAAGAATGGTTATCTTCCTGCAAATACTTCTTGCCAATCTAGTTGCAATTAAGTGTACTATGAACTAAAATTACACTGACAACTGATTTCACTGGTGCCTTTTTTTAAAACTTAAAATTTCAAAGTCACTGACTGCTGGAACTTTGAGTCCAGCATCTCTTTCATAATATTTATGTGTGATTAGTGCTTTTGCACAGGATGTTCTCCCAGGGACTCTGATGTGGCAAATATCCTGCCTGGGCCACACCTTTCTTACCTCATTCATGGCAAAGTGCATGGTAACTGTCATGTACATTGTCCTTGAGAAGTTCCCCTGTAAAGAATGTTCATCCATATGACAGATTTATGGGACATGACCACTTAAGAAAACTGGTATAGCCTTTACTATAGAATTTATTACATGAATATTCACTCAGCAAACATTTACCAAGCTCTTGCTGGGCTCTAGGCACCTACATAACTGGTGAGAGAACTAGAATGTATACTCCAGGAATTAATAGGAAGGAACCATGTATATGAGTAATACTCTCCACTGTTTGCTCAGTGCCTGGGAAGTGTATCACTATTTTATGAGAGCCCAGTAACAGTTTGTTAAATGAAAGAAAGCAAATGCTCCATCCTCCGAGCATCTCATATTCTATCAGTCTCAACTCAAGCTATCCTCTCCCTCACTCCTCGTGTGAGGAGTCTTATGTGAGTTTGAAAGCGTTACACTTTTTAAGCTCAGTGCACTGACAATGGTTTGTTTGGGTCATCATTATATTCCTAGCATACCCTGACATTAGAGTTGGCATTCATTCATGAGTTCAGTGAATGGAGTGATTTTTCTCTTCTCATTTGTTGGATGTAGTCTTCGGGAAGCAATACTGGGTAAGACTTCCTCACCTTTAAGACATATGAAATCTGTCTGCTTGGAGATGTTCAGTAAATGGGTAAAAAACCCAAAAAAAAACAGTATGGAACTTGCTTTAGTCCAGATCGCCATTCCAACTCCATCCCACAAAGTTTGTCAAGTGTCTGAAAGCAGCAGTGAGAATTGCAGGTAGAATTAGGTCACTAGCAGAAATCAAATGTCCCAATGTTGGAACAAAAATGGATGGCATGCAAAATTAATGCAATTGTGGCCTTTGCTTCAGCTGAAGCATCCTGCATTTGTTCCAACTCAGCTGTTGCCATTATCCATTTGTTGATTGCTGCCCCATTCTTGGAAATACACAGGCATCCCATTCATTTGGAGCTTTGTTTTCTTGAAAATTATCATCCACATTTGAATTTTTTTTTTAGCTGCCTAACATAGCAATGCCCAAGAAGTTTGAAAACTCAGGCATTTGATGAAAGAAGAATTGGACCAGCAATGGGGTCAATAAGGAAGCAGAATGGTTCCAGAAAAGAACAAAGAGAAGAAAAAAATTTAATTACTTTATTAAAGCTGTTACTGACCTTCTCCAACTTCTCCTCTAATTTAATTTTGTCAGAAATTTGAATTTTGAAAAAAACAACTAATATTTTTATTTTAGATATAAATTGTGATTTTTAGTTTAAAAGCATTAGTCAGATGTGGACATTAGTTGGATGAATGAATGGACAGAGAAGCAAATGAACTGAATTAAACAGGAATTAGTTGAATGAGAAATATGAAGCCTATACACATTTTCCAAATAGAGTTTTTGAGAAGTTAATGATTTTCCAGGCAGGAGTACACTATATAATTTGAACTGTGAGAAAAGTATCAATAAATACCACTATACATTTCAAGTGGATGCCTTTGAAAGCAAATTCAACTTATTCTATTATTATTGAGTAGAAAAATATTTATAATAATGACTTTTACATAGTATTAGTCCATATGTAATAGTAACCAAAACCCTCTATTTAAAAATATCAAACACTAAGAATATGGTTTAAGCTTATTCATCTCACTCCATTCTAAATTTTTGTCCTAACTTTATAATTCTACACATTTCACAAAATACTTGAAGGAATTCAAAGCAAACAAAGAAAATGAAGGTAAAATAGATATGGTAGGTGACAGAATCAATGAGTAAGAATCACCAACATTTCTAAGATCTCAAAACATTTTTAAATAAGTAAGGGAGGGAATAGTTTCTACAAAAGAAATCTTTCAACGATTTAACAAGAGCTTACTGGTTCCTACGACTATAGATGTCTGGTCAATTTGGTCAATTAAACCAGGCAGGCAAACCCCTGAAAACCATGAAGAATTATTAAAATAGAACTTGGATCATGTTACAAGCAATTGTACTACAGAATGTGGGAGAGAGGTAAGGCCCAGCAGGTAAACCCAAAGTAGTCAAAGCTGTCACCAGAATTTTCAACTTTGTAGTTGGATCTTTAGACTGATGGTTACAGATGAAGGATGTCAGTGTTTCTAGATCATTCTGGAAAACCAAAGCTCTGGGAAAAATTTGGCAACTAATGCTAAGTCAACAGCTAAATTCCTGGCAATCCTAAACTAGGGAAAGGCTTCACTTCCAACATATGTTAAGCTTTTGACTGTCATTAAAACATTATGATGAAGAATATTAAGGCCAAATTAAACAATATAGTAGGATCTGAATATTTCAGAAATATGGGCCTGAGTAAAATGAAATACATAAATATATATGGAGACTCTCTTGTATCTACTACTTATGAGGAATCAAATAATGCCTTCATGTTCAAGGGTAAACACTATCAAAACATTATTAGATGAAAATATAGAATTCAATAAAAAACAGAACTCAAAGGATGACAAAATATTCTTTCTTTACTCTTCCCTTCGAAAAAATTTTCAATCTAGGGGCACCTGGATGGCTCAAGTCAATTAAGCATCTAGCTTTTGATTTCAGCTCAGATCATTAAGATCAAACCCCATATTGGGCTCACTGTGTGTCAGCCTCTGCTCTGGACATGGAGCCTGTTTAACATTTTCTCTCTCCCTCTTGCTCTGCCCCTTCCCCATGCACATGCCAAGTACATGCACACTCTCTCTCTCAAAAAAAGAAAGAAATAAAGAAAGAGAGAGAGAGAGAGAGAAAAAGAAAGAAAAAAATATTTTCAATCTAATACATATTGATGGGATGGACAAGAAGTAAAACACATAGTTTTGTGATGTGAAGTCACCCAGGTTTGGCACTACTTTTAGCAGTACAGGTTAATGGAAACTGAAACATTTTTATAAACACGAAAAGAAATTTGATAAGCAGACTATGAATGTGGTTAGAAGTCAGCAGCAGCTGCCATAACAAAATACCACACACTGCATGGTTTAAATGAAAGAACTTTATTTTCTCACAGTTTTGGAGGCTAGAAGTCTGATATTAGGGTGCCCGCATGGTCAGTATCTGGTGAAAACTCTCTTCCTGGCTTGCAGCCAAGCACTGTCTTACTGTATCCTTACATGGCAGAGAAAGAGAATGAGAGAGCAAAACAGTTCTCCGCTATGTCCTCTTATAAAGCACTTACCCCATCATAAAGGCCCCCTTGTCATGACCTCATCTAATCCTAATTATTTCCCAAAAGAACCCATATTCAGTAACATCTCACTGGAGTTATGGCCTCAACATATGAATTCTGGGAACATACAATTCATGTCCATTACATGGAGATAGAATTTGTGAAGTTAGACAAAGCTAAGAACCCAGTGATGGAATTCAAAAAAACTGTAGCAACAAATCACAGTGATGCAATGACTGGGGATATTAAAAACATTGGTCATAAACCATGTTAATTTGGTGAGTTGTGGTTTTCTAGACCTAAGATAGTGATAGCCACCTCTCAGGAAAAAAGGAAGAAAAAAAGAAAAAGATCTAAGACTAAGGATCACACAGACATGGTGTGAGGAAGCCATGCAGTTAAACGTTAATACATATTTGATTGTGAAGGCATGGAATTATCTCTATCCCTACTGGAACGATTTGGTCTAGAACTGTTCATCATGTACTCAAGAGGGATAGACTACTGGTGCTCCAGGCCACTGAATGTTTATAGGAAATAATGGGCTTGGCTCTGTTTAAAACTTTCCTCTTTACTTTGCATTTTGTTTTATTTTTAATTTCTTTTTTCTGTTAATGTTTATTTAATTTTGAGAGAGAGAGAGATAAAATGAGAGTGGGGGAGGGGCAGAAAGCAGGTAGACACAGAATCCAAAGCAGGTACCAGGCTCTGAGCTGTCAGCACAGAGCTAGACACACGGCTTGAAGCAAATAGACCATGAGATCACGACCTGAGCCAAAGTCGGACACTTAACTGACTGAGCCACCCAGGTGTCCCTGTTTTTTAATTTCTTAAACTTGGCTTTGATCTCCTTTTGATGATTGATTGATTGATTGATTGATTGATTTTTGCTCCCTGGCTGAAGGTCTTTTCATTCTCAACAAATAGTTTGATTCTCATTTAAAGGATAAGTGAACATGGGATTATTTTACTTGTCAAATTACAAAGCTGAATGAAGCTTGAGCTGGCTGCCTTCAACTATAGGAGGATTGTGCTCTGAGTTTAACCATATCTCCTACAAGAGAACTTTAAGAATGTTAAGAAGAAAATGGCACAGGCTAACAGGCTAATTGTATTGCACATGTTAGTAATTAGATTAGTCAGCAAGTAATCTCTAGAAAGACTAAGTTACAATGACCCTCATAAAGCTGGTTCAGTTGCAATTATATTTGCAAGAAACCATTTCCTTCATTAAAAGGGATATGCATACACCTTTTGAAGTATGCATGATAAAGGCAGAGACTTGAAAATAAAGCTTTAAGAAATTTCTGAAAGCTAGAACTAAAATGAGGTTAGTTAGAGACATATCACACATTGAAAAGTTCAGAGTCTAGATAAATAGGTCATCTCAAAAAGGTCTGCATAATAAATAATATTAACTGAAATAGAATTATATAATTTAATCTTAACAGTTGTTAAGGATTTGTCAGCTGAAGCTTTGATTTTTCACAAATATTATCCCAGTAATGGCAGGGTAGCTTGTGTTGGACTAAACTCTCCACAGGTCAAAATTATAGAATCTGGACAACATATTAAGGATAAAATACTTTTACTATACTGAAGTAACCAAAACCAGATGGAAACTAGAGAGTACTATACCACTGAAAAAAGAGAACTCTACTGGTAAAGACCATTTGGTAATATGGCTTACCATGTAAAGGCACGCCTCAGTTTGCACTAGAAGAACAGCTAAAGGTATCAGAAGGTAGAGGTCAAGTGTCCAAGAATGGCTGAAAAATGAGGAGGGAGGAGTATTCCCACAAACAAGGGAATGATTTAACAGTTTAGGAAGTTCTCATGTCTGCAGAGTTTTATAAACATAAGGAAAGGAGAAAGACACCAGATCACAAAAGTGAAGATAAGAAAAAAAATAAGGAGAAATTAGGGAAAAAGAAGAAGCCAATGTTGGAACACAAAAGCCTGTAGCAACCAAACCAGAATGGTGGAATATCCACAGTGCTGGGAACACTGGACACAAAAGTCTTATTTTAGAAGCTCAAATCCTTGCTGAAGCCTGGGCTAAATATATGTGGAGTAAACTTCAAAGATCCTAAGAGAGAAATAGATGACCATTTAAAGAAGATGAGCAGAATTTCAGTTTCTGCCCTCTACAGGGCAGGCAGAATTCAGAGTTTGAATCCCAACAGATACAAAAAGCTTGGTAAATGCTTCAGGATCAAAGTTCAGTGACAAAGGTCAAGGGCTCACCTTCCAACTAAAAGACAAAACTGAAAGAATTTATGAAAGAAATCCTCTGTAAGTTCAAGTTAATTGTACAGGATTTTTAATAGCATACTTAAAAACACAATTCCATAACATTCTTTAAAGAAGGATAATAAAATCCTGAGTTCCTAAACATATTTTTCTTAATTCCTATTTAGAATTTTTTACAAAAATATGCAAAGAAACATGAAAAAGTGATCCAAAGTCAAGAAAATATCGATAGAAACAAGCCCTCAAATAACCTAGTTGCTGGAATCAGCACGTAATGTTTTAGAGAAGTTACTATAAATACATTTGAAACTTAAAGGAAAGATAGTCAAATGAAAGAAAAAAAAACAGCATAATAGAGGAAACTATATTAAATAACGAAATGGAAATTCTAGAACTAAGAAAGACAGACAGACACACACACACACACACACACACATTATGTGAAATAAAAATTTACTGGACTGGCTTAACAATGAAGACAGGCAAAAAAAAAAATTCATAGAACCTGGAAAATAGATAGACTTTATTCAATGTAAATATGGGAGATACCAAAAAATCTGAAAAAAGAAAATGAATAAAACCTTAGTGACCCATGACCCATGAGACAATCCAGAACAGTCAAATATGTGTATAATTAGCCTCAGAAATAAAGGAGAGATTGGCCTAGAAAAACATAGTTGAAGAAAAACTAGCTAAATATTCCCCAATTCAAGGAAAATGCTTTCATTTACAGACCCAGGAAACTCAACAAACTCTGTACAGGAAGAACACGAAGGAAACCAGGTCTATGCAGATCATAGCCAAAAGTGTGAAAATCAAAGATAAAAAGAAAATCTTGAAAGCAGCTAGAGTACATGCAAATGGACACTGATTTAGGAAAAATACCGGACTCCTCTTCAGAAGTGTACAATGGATCAGCAACGTTAAAGTGCTAAAAAGATAAACTTTTAACTAAAATTCCACAATCAGGAAAAAATATATTTACATGAAGTCAAAAAAGCATACACAAAAACAGCAACAACAACCAAAATAAAATACTGCCAGACAATTGAAAACTAAGACAGTTGGTTGGCAGCAGAACTGCATTCAATAAATGCTCAAACAAAAAATTTTCAGGCTGAAAGCAACAAGGAATGAACAGAAAGATAAATGGTAAACAGGTGGATAAAGACTGTTTTTCTTGCTGCAAATGATAACTGCATGTTGAATGTTCACATTGTGTTATGGGATATATAATACATGTAGATATAAAATAGTTGACAAAAATACCACAAAGGATGGGGGCAGGTTAAATGAATTTACAATTCCTCAAGTGCCTCACATTTTGTATGAAGCCATACAATACTATCTCTAAATGGAATGATAAATTAAGAATGCATATGGCTATTTCTAGAAAAAAATACTGAAACACATATAAAAAGTTATAGGCAAAAAGCTATGAAAACAGTTTACCCAAATGCCAACAAACTAAAAATGCATTTAGTTAACCCAAGACAATGTGTGAAAAGAGGAAAAGGGAATTAAAAAACAAAACAAAAAAGATAGCATTGACCATATCAGTGATTACACTACATGTATCTGTCTTTAACACTCAAATGACCTGACTACAAAATAAAGACACAATTGTAGGCTATTTACAGGGTCTGCACTTTATTGTGTTTTAATTTTTGTTTTCAATGTTTTTTTATTTATTTCTGAGAGAGAGAGAGAGACAAGGTGCACAGAGGAGGGTCAGAGAGAGAGGAAGACACAGAATCTGAAACAGGCTCCAGGCTCTGAGCTGTCAGCACAGAGCCTGACACAAGGCTCAAACCCACGAACCATGAGAACATGACTTGAGCCAAAGTCAGATGCTCAACTGACTGTGCCACCTAGGAGCCCTATACAGGGCCTGCACTTTAAAGACCCAATAAGGAAAAAGATAAATCAGGCAAACCATAAGCGTTTAAACAGGTAGGCTATATTAATATCTGAGAAGTCCTCAGAGAAATGCAAATTGAAACAAAATGAGACACAAATATACACTTGTCAGAAAAGCTAAAATCGGAAAAACTGGCAACATCAGAAGTTGAGAAGCTATGCAACACTTGGAAGTCTTGTGCATTGCTTGTTGGAAAGCAAAATGGTATAATGACTTTGGAGAATAGTTTGGGAGTTGTTTTTTTTTTTTTTTAATAAAGTTATACATAAAGCTACCCTGTGGTCTAGCAATTCTGCTTCAAAATAAATGAACAACAGTCTACAAAAAGACACGTCAAACACATTCATAATGTCTTTTTTTTCTCCCAACAGCCAAAATATGGAAACAACACAAAAATTCATCAACTACAGAATGGATTAACAAATTGGGGTATACTTTTAAGATGGCGTACAACTTATAAGTATATATGTTGTTTCAGTGTTTTCAGCACTGAAAACAAACTACTAACACACCACAATATAAATGAATCTCAAAAACATATGTTACAAAAACATGTTAAACAAAATAAGAAAAGAGTATAAAATGTATTATTACCTTTATACACATTTCAAGAACAGACAAAAATCTATTCTGCTAAAACTGAAAACATGATTTGTCTTTAGGGTAGAAATTGGTCAGAAAAGGACACAAACAAGCTTTCTGCATTGATGGAAATGAGGTTTTTATCTTCGTGGGAGTAGTGGTTCTGTATCTTGATAGATGAAATAATTATGTGGTTATATACACACATCAAAATCTATATAATTGTATTTTTAAGATCTGAGAAATTCCCTGTATATAATTTTTTTCAGTGAGAAAAATCACATTACCAAATAATAACAGAACTGGAGTTTTAAGCTCATTCAAATATAATTCTCATGTTTTTTACCATTATTCCACACTGCACTCATTAACAACAAACTGTATCTTGGATTTTAGACTATGATTTTGGTTAGTATTTTTGGCTTATGAAAAACTATCCCATTTTTGTTTTTCTAACAGTAACAAATTCCTTTCGTACAATTTTCTTTCTGTGGGAGGAAAAAAAAAATAAGTGATCCCCTTGGGAGGATGCATCAAGCTCTTTAAAACTGCAGGGGTGCCAATTAACGCAGTTTCAGGAAGTGTCTGAACTTAAATCCCAAAGAGACTTTCCTATATTACCAAGTACAGAGTCCATGAAACACAATGTTGTTTTCTAAAGCTGATATTTCAATAGTCATCTAAAAGAAACAATAAGTGGGGCGCCTAGGTGGCTTAGTCGGTTAAGCGTCCGACTTTCGCTTAGGTCATGATCTCGCGGTTCGTGGGTTCGAGCCCAGAGTAGGGCTCTGTGCTGACTGCCAGCTAAGAGACTGGAGCCTATTTCAGAGTCTGTATCTCCCTCTATCTCTGACCCTCCCCTGCTCACGCTGTCTCTCTCTCTCTCCTAGAAATAAATAAAAATAAAAAAAAAGAAACAATAAGTATACAAAAATCTAAAAGTTCATGAACCCAATATGTTATAAAAGTTTAGGTTTTTAACTCTGTCCCATTTTTCTACTGTATTTTTATATCTACATTGAAGATTTAAGTGAGTCAAGGGATGCCTGGGTGGCTTAGTCGGTTAAGCGTCCGACTTTCGCTTAAGTCATGATCTCTCGGTTCGTGGGTTCGAGCCCTGCGTTGGGCTCTGTGCTGACTGCCAGCTTGGAGCCTGGAGCCTATTTCAGAGTCTGTATCTCCCTCTCTCTCTGACCCTCTCCTGATCACGCTGTCTCTCTCCCTCTCTCTCTCCTAGAAATAAAAAAAAAAATAAAAAAAAAAAAGATTTAAGTGAGTCAGTGCCTATTGCTTTCTGTGGAGAAAGTAAAGACTTTTTTTTTTCTCTTACACTTATATCTGTGAACTTTTCTAGGCCCAATGTCTTTCTCCATTCTTTGTGCATTCATTCATTCATTCATTCATCCATTCCATCAATCATAACAATTACTGAACCTCCTATAAAAGAATATTAGGTCTGAAACAAGTTCAAACACAAATAATATACAGGTCCTGGCCTTAAGAAACTCATGGTCTAATAGAAGTTAAGGATAATTAAAAACTGCAAAAGTAGTGCTGGAATAAAATAAGGCCCCTGAGCATAGGGGAGCATATTTCACAGCTATTTAAATATGCTTGTGCATGTATACTATTTCTCAATGGGAGAGGTAAGGCAATGTTCATCTAACATGTCTGTAAAGCAAGTCTTATTTCTTCCTTAAATGGAAAAATGCATCATAAACATAGCCCATACCAAAGGAGCCCAAACAGATTATGACATCTTTTATTTATGTATGTATGTATTTATTTGTTTGTTTATTTATCATTCATTCATTCATTCTTTTATTTAGAGAGCATGCACATGTACATGTGGCGAGCAGGGGAGGGGCAGACAGACAGGTGTGAAGCATGGGAAGGGCAGAGAGTGAGGGAGAGAGAGAATACCAAGCAGGCTATGCACCATCAGCACAGAGCCCAATGAGGGGTTCGAACCCCTGAACTGCAAATATCATGACCTCAACTGAAACCAAGACAGGGTCACCCAACCAAATTAGCCACCCAGGTACCCCAGATTGTGACATCTTACAGTGCTAACCAATGAGTTCCAATGAAATTATTACCCCTCTTAGATTTTTTTCTTTTTTAATGGCAATTAAGAATATTTCCTAAAGCTTTCTCCATCAGAGCTATCTTTATAGTCTTAATGAAGAATAAGACCAAAAATTAAGAATATATATATTTTTACCTTGAAGTTCTTCTTTAATGTCCTCCTTGCTATTTAGTAGATATAAATCTAGGGGACACATAATATATGCAGGACACATAATATATAATATATGAACATGTTCACAGATGAGAAAAAAATGTCATATCTGATTCTAATTGCTAGGGTTGGTAGACATTTCTTAATAAATTTGTTTGATAGCATTGAAAAACACAGCTGTCACCATTTTCTAGTTGTTTCACATCATCTAAGGCATGCCTATTGTTAGGTATAATGTTCACCTTGATTATCAGTCTAAGTGGTGAGAGAGGATAAAGTTTTCAACAATGTCTGGAGAAGATGTATCTACCATTCTCCATCTTGTTTACTTGTCACTGGGTAAGTGATCAAATTGGTTTTCCCTGTATGCAAGGGTGGCTTCATTGTAAAGGAAAAGTTGTAAAAACACTAAACTGGGCCTCAGATTCATACTGTAAGCTCATTTGTTCCACATTTAGGCCTTTTGTATTTCTTATTCATCACTTACCATTTAGATCCAATGTGGTTAGAAGTGTGTTCCACAGCTCCACTATCAATATACATTTGTCTTTGTCTTCATTTCCTGACTATATGATTATTTTGATGGCGAGAATACGTAGTAAAATAAACAAATATATCTGGTTTTTGTTCCTGGTTCCTAGCAATGGTATTAAAACCTCTTGGCATTTCCTGAAAGTTAGCAGTGTCTTTTGTTATGCTAATAGATGACTCCTCGTAGGGCTCTAGACAGCTTCAGAATAAAGGCTGGTCAACAGAAAGACTAACCATGTGACTAGGACACTGGAACTGTGCACCATTCCAACCTCATGGGAGGACAATGGGGGCTAAAGATTTGAGCTCAATCATACACTCAATAATTTAATCAACCATGCCTGGGCAATGAAACCCCAATAAAATTTCTGATCACCAAGGCTCAGGCGAGCTTCCTGGATGGTGAACATGTTGGTGTGCCTAGAGGATGACATACCCAAACTTCATGGAAAAGAACATGGAAGGTGTTCACTCCCTTCCTGTGTGTATCCTTTATAATAAAACTATAATTTTAAGTATATCACTGTCTTGAGTTCTGTGAGTCATCCCAGCAAATTACTGAACCTGATGGAGTTATGGGAACCCTCAAATTTATAGCTGGTACATAAGAATTGTGGGTGGCCTGGGATGCCTTCCAAGTGCTGCTGGCATGTGAAGTAAGAGCAATCTTATGGAACACCGAGCCCTTAACTTAGGGGTTTGTCCTAACTCCAGTGGTTGGCATCATGATTTTATTGTTGTACACCCAGGTGATGCTGGCCAGTGGGGAAAGTACAGAATAGAATCTTAAGGAGCCAACTGACTTGAAGTATAGGATAGGGAAGACCAGAATATTTTTGCAGACATGATAGAAGTTTATAGAGAAGATACTTGAAAGAGATCTTCAAAAATAACTGATTCACACTATGAAGTTAATATATTATTTTCTAGTTATAAACAGAGAGAGAGAGGGGCGCCTGGGTGGCTTAGTCGGTTAAGCGTCCGACTTTCGCTTAGGTCTTGATCTCGCGGTTCGTGGGTTCGAGCCCCGTGTCGGGCACTGTGCTGACTGCCAGCTCAGAGCCTGGAGCCTGTTTCAGTCTGTGACTCCCTCTCTCTCTGACCCTCCCCTGCTCACGCTGTCTCTCTCTCTCTCCTAGAAATAAACAAAACATTTTAAAAAATTTTAAAAATAAATAAAAATAAACAGAGAGAGAGAGAGGGAGGCAAACATTAAGAGACTCTTAAATACAGAGAACAAACTGAGAGTTGACAGGGGTTCAGGGGAAAGGAGAAAGTGGGTGTTGGGCATTGAGAAGGGCACTTGTTGGGATGAGCACTGGGTGTTGTATGTAAGTGATGAATCTACCCAAAAACCAAAAGCAAACTGTACATACTGTATGTTAGCCAATTTGACAATAAATTATATTTTAAAAAATTAATTAAAAAATAATAATATTGCCAAAATATGTTATTTTAAATACTCTGAGTTTCAAGCAATAGAAATAAGTATACACGTGTATATGTGTATGTATATATACATAAGTATATATATAAAGTATATATAGTAAATATATTACTATATTTTACTATATTTATTACATAAGTATGTGTGTATAAAATGTGCATATACATACACACATATTCACAAAACCCTACATGTATATACACATAACTGTATACACACCAATATTTATATACACACACCTATGCATATAGTCATACATGCACACAAATATATTCTCAAAGGACATAGGATATTAAGTAGTTCCAGGAATGCCAAGAAATACAGAGAGCAGGATTTAGAAAATGAACAGTCATAATCATGTAAAAATTATTTCATAGATCTAGCTCATAAGGAAGGCTACCAACACCTGCAAATAATATCTTACACCAGTGTCACCAGCATAGGACATAGCTGTCTATCACTATGACCACATATCTTTGGAAACTGCTTGTTGCTGTTAAAAGAAAATTCTCAGCACTATATATTTTTGTTTGTCAGCTTGAAATTCAAAGCCTAAGATTGGATGACTCTGAGTGGCCAAGCCTTGAACTCTTAAACTCAAACTGCAAGGGTCTCCAAGCTGCAGGGAAGCTCTTTTAGCTTCTTTATTGGAAGTTAGGCTTTGCCTTCCAACAAGATTCTTGTGGTTCAGAATTTCCTACACATGTATGAATGTTTATTTGCCAAGCAACCAAAGATTTACAAATCTCATTCTTCCGCTTTATTTCACACACAACCAATATTTTATTATGGACATTTTCAAACAGGTAGCAAAGTATAAGAAATTTCACAGTGAATACCCATATAGCTACTATCTAGATTCTACTATTGGCATTTTATTATACCACTTATTACAGACTTATTCCTCAGTCTAAAGTATTTTAATGCATATCAAAACACCTGTAAACATCAGTGCACTTTTCTCTAAATGTTTCAAAGTGCATATAATTAACTAGTGTTCAATAATTTTGAAATTTATGCAAGATTTATATACACTTGAAGACAGAAATCTTAAGTGACAGTTGACTTTTGACAAATCCATACACCTGCATGATTCAAGAGATATAAAAGCTTACAATCACACCAGCATCATAATTCTCTCTCCAAAGCCCCAGACGCAATAAATATTCTGATTTTTCCAGCGCACATTAGTTTTGCCTACTCTAGAATTTTGTATAAAAGGAATTATATATAATTTTTAGGTAAGTCTTCTTTTACAAGTAATTTGTATTTTTAATAACTCTGCTACTTTTCCTTGATAAATTGAGCATCTTAAAGGATCAAAAGAAATGAAGAAATTTAACTATTAGCAGGAAAGAAATATGGCTAAATGAACACAGAAGAGATAACTTCGTCTGAAATCAAAGTGCTGACTTTATATTTTGCAGTTTAATCTCATATCTATAACCCATGAACATAATATAGAATATATTCCAAATGACATATGAAAAATATCTGTCTCACATAAAATAGAAACATGGACTTATTCTTCAGACAACCAGTGAAAAAGAATGTTGTTTTACATCTCCCAAAGTCCCAGGTTCCCTACACTGTGTGCAATCAATGTGAATGAGTTCTAGTATTTAAAAAAAAAAAAAAAAAGGAAATTCAAAGCAATGACAGATATTAAGCTTGAAATTTTCTTAAAGGAAGGACATTAATTTGGTGATTAATTTCGCACTGAGGAATTCTTTAAAAAAGAAAGTACAAAGTATTGAGTTAATGAGTTTATGGATGAAGCCAAGCCATTTAGTAACGTGAGCAAAATAATAGAATCTAGGGACTCATTGCTTCTATTTATCCATCTGTCAGATAATTAAAGTTACTTAATTTTGAGAGGTTTAGTGAAAATTAATTAATTCTTAAAGTATGTTGAAGGTGAAAACTGCTTTTATTTTTAGCAAGTCTGCTCCTTAAATTTACTAGGTTGGGCATGACTGTAAATACTAAAGACCAACAAATTCTACTATAGCAACCCAAGAATATATTATAGGGGATGGATAAGAAACTAAAGCAATAGTGTACACACACACACACACACACACACACACACACTGGCCCTCAGTGAAGTACCATTTTTCTATGTTATTCATCAAACATTAATAAATGCTCCCATGTGCTAAAAATATTGTAATGTACTTATTAGAGTTACTGATTAATTCAAAATAACTTTCTATTTATTTATTTATTATTTATTTCTAGGAGAGAGAGAGAGACAGCGTGAGCAGGGGAGGGTCAGAGAGAGAGGGAGTCACAGACTGAAACAGGCTCCAGGCTCTGAGCTGGCAGTCAGCACAGAGCCCGACGCGGGGCTCGA